>NC_139891.1:7969047-8569047 GCF_905171665.1 Trachurus trachurus | reverse complement strand
GAATAGTATAGTATAGAATAGTATCGTATAGATTAGTCTAGTATAGTGTAGTATAGCATAGATTAGTATAGTATAGTATATTATAGATTAGTATAGTATAGTATAGCATAGATTAGTATAGTATAGTATAGTATAGTATAGTATAGTATAGTATAGATTAGTATAGTATAAATTAGTATAGTATAGTATAAATTAGTATAGTATAGTATAGCATAGATTAGTATAGTATAGTATAGTATAGTATAGATTAGTATAATATAACATAGATTAGTTTAGTATAGTATAGTATAAATTAGTATAGTATAGTATAGTATAGTATAGTATAGTATAGTATAGTATAGTATAGCCAAATCACCAAAAAAAGACAAATCAAAAAACAAAGAATATGAAACTCACGGGGGAAACATTTCACAAACAGGTACAGACATACATTAGTTGTTAATGCATAGACACACACACATACACATCTACATTAAGTCACACTCCAATTGGAATAAATAGGTGAATCTTCTCCTCCGTTTCTCTCCTGTGTTTCTATAAAACACACACCATGTAATCTCTGCAGTGAGGGGTCTCTCAACCAAAACAATAACAAAAAAACTCCATCGGATGACGTCATAAAAAAAGTGTGGGACCATGGGAGTTGTTGTCTTCACCACCACCAATGACAGTTTGTGTCAGCTCAGATCAGGCCTAATCACAGCAGAGTGGGTTCGGTCTGGTCCGTGTGCTGCAGGTTATCCTCTCTCCCACTAGCTCCAATAGAAATGCCCCAAAAACCTTTAAAAATCAGTGATTCAGTGACAATATATTCATGAGACATGTGGTGACTTGTTGTAGCTGGAAACTGTTGATCTTTAGTAAATAACCTGAGGTTTAGTCGTTTTTTTTAAATTCTTGTAAAACCAGTGATTGTTATTTTAAAAGGTCCTGGTCGGGAGATTTATTCTAAAAACCCTGGGCACAGTTGCCGTATCTTTCCACCTTATTCCCAGTTTTTATGTCAAACTAGGCTATATGTATAACTTTTTTTTCTTTTTCTTTTTTACTATTGATCTCATCTAACTCTTAGCAAGGAAGCGACTGAGTGTGTTTCCCGAAATACTGAACTGTTCCTTTGAGAACAGAGTTCTTCTGTCAGGCCCAGAGCAAAACCGTTGAGCAAAACTCCAGATAGAAGTCGGTGCCTTGCTGTGGTTTTATGGTTTCACACAAATTCCACTCTGAACTGCAGGGCCCTATAGACACACTGTGGAGGAAATGAGACAGACAGACACACACAGACGCAAACAGACACACAGACACTGTACACTGAGCCCAGAAATTCTTTTGTCAGGACTCCAGTGATAGCGAAATCCTGTGAGCCTTTCCTCTGTCTCAACTCCTTCTTTCTGGCAGACTGCTGACTCATGCTTTCTAGTACTCCTCTCTCTCTCTCTCTCTCTCTCTCTCTCTCTTTCTCCCTTTATAAATGGAGTCTGCAGCCTCTTCCCTCTTTCTTACTCAGGCATTTCTCAGTATTTTGAATAATTCAGTTGCATTTTCTTGTCTTGTGACCTCTGCGTGGGTGTTTGTATGCATGTGTGTGTGTGTGTGCGCACACGCGTGTGCATGCCTTTGTTGGTTAAGTTTGTGGATTGTGTGTGGGTGTGTAACCAGTCTTAATCATCCCTCCTGCCTGTGGTGTTTATTCAGTGTTTGAAGAAACAGTAATTGCCTCACACTGTAGCTGTATAGCTGCCTAAGTCTCTTAATGAGAATAATGCCTGCTGTTCGTGCTGGCAGGCGCTCTGTGGGCAATGCTGGCTAACACATGGAAACCAGTGTTTTACTACAGTTGGAAAAGCTTCCTCTTGTTTTGATTATTCAGCTTTTAGCCAGTTGTGTCTTTATTTGCCTGGTAGGCCTGACACTCTTTGCTCTAGTTTCACCACAATTTAAAAGCACGAAGCACAACATGTGGAATAACGACTTTGTATACATGCAAAATTAAACCAAAAAGGAAGGACAAATAGAAGAACAGCCACGTCAACAAACAGAAACAACACCGTATTTATGTGAATGTTGCAGAAACAACACAGAAAACACTGTTTATGACTTGATGCCAATGCAGCCCTTTCCCCCACCCCAAATGACAGCAGCTAAAGATAGATGCCTCTCGGTTGGCCGGTTGGGCCATCAGTCTGTTCCCATACTGTTAACACTTTGGCGCAGAGAGATACATCAGAACAAACACAGATTTGGTGGAGTCGACCAAGACGAATTTAGTTTAATTAATTTCAAATGAACTGTAGTGCAGGCCAAAGCTGAATAAACACCAGAGAGGGACAGTCTGCTGGCTCACCTGGTGGAGTGCATACCATTCAGGTTCAGTCTCCACAGCTGCCAGGGTTTGAGCGACTCTGGTCCTTTGTTGTTCTTTAATCTTCCTGTCTCTCTCTCACTGTTCCTAACTTAAAGGGATAGCTCAACATTTTTGGCAAATTGGCGCATTGCCATAATCCTTATAGTCTTTTGCTACGTTCACATGGAGTCCGGCAGACGGCTGACGGCAAATGCCGCTGGACGGAACGGTAAAAAACAGACAAACGGTCGGACAGCACGGCACAATGGCAAGACGCTATGGCAACGTCAACATACTCGTACTCATACGTCACGTTCGATTGAGGATACCGTCGCGGTAGACGGCAAAAGTTAAAATATTTGAACTCGGGACGGCATTGCCGTTTTCCGTTGCCGTCCACGTTATTTTTTGCCATGCTCCCCCAAGTTTTACCGTCGTCCTCTCGTCCACTAACATGACAACATGACATCCGGCTTTCCGTCTGCCGGACTCCATGTGAACGTAGCATTAGCAGTAGGTTCGTTACCTTTAATTGTCGGTGCAAGCTATTTTTAGAACGGTGGAGCAGAGCCGCGAGCTGCTCAGAGCTACGCTATGGAGGCTAATGGGATTTCTTGGTTTCGCTCATCAAACTCATCAAATACACAAACCAACAACTCCAAAACGCTCTCGTGGACAAGTTGTGACCTGCACATTCACCACGCTATGAGATAGTAACAGAACGTTATGAGACAGAGTTGTTTTTGAGGTACATGCAGAGACCGCTTGCCGAAAAACTGCTCCCGACGGGAACACACATCAGCGGTTTTGCATGAATTTACCTCGAAAACAACTCTGTCTCGTAACGTTCCGTTAGTACCTCCGCCGTTCTAAAAATAGCTTGCACTGACAATGAAAGGTTACGGCTTACTCCTAAAACTATAGGGATTATGGCAATGGGCCAATTTGCCAAAATGTTGAACTATCCCTTTAATCAAAAACAGTCAAACTAATAACATTATGAGAAAAGCGTCACAGACCATTTCTCACACTGTGGGTGTTCACAAGTCTGACAGCTTTAGAGCTGTTGAATCAACCTGAGCTAGAGTCTTGATATCATCAGTATGAAGTAGTCAGAAAGGACCTGCGGGATCATAATAGGACATGTTCAGTTTGAAGCAGTGCAAGGGATCATTGTGCTTTCAGAGGGGTCAATGTTAATAACACCTGCAGCTGAACAGCTAAAATACTTTAATTAAAAAAAAGAAAAACATGTTGTCACTATTCTCTCTTATCTACTCCAGGGGTTTTGTGGGCAGTGGAGACTCTGCGGGGACATCTGCTCTTTCAATAAATTTCAATCTGTTCCCAAATATTTATAGGTCTGGAAGATTAAGTATGAGTGATGGCTGGAACATTGGGTCAGTCATTCGTTAACTGGCTCAGGTTACACTGACTTCTACATAAACACCAAACTTAAAACGACTCCTTTAGGATTTGTATTCATATTTTCCTATCATTGAAGCAGCTGATGAGGAGCCCATCTCTCATAAAGCAGCATACAACAAAGAGATACTGTGAAAAAAAAACCAAGTCTCAAATATATGGTTAATAAAAGTTGCATCATATAATGCATAGTCACTCAAACATAAACCAGAATAAACACCGGTTATCGTCAGCAATTTAAAGTTATAATTTTAACATTAAAATGTCAAAAAATGATCGAGTATAAATATTTTTGATCCATCTACTATAGTTCTCAAATACAGAACATTTTTTATTTTAATAGTAAAAATCAGTTTCCTCCTGTTTCCTGACACTGACTATAAGGATTTAGTTATCAGATGTAGTCGGGATCTTAAATTATCGGAGAAACAAGCCAAGCAAATGTTTGGCAGCTCGGATTTGAAATGTCCTGTGTCTGCTAAGAGCACTGGTGACTTACTGCCTTTACGTTTGTACATTTATTCTGTGCTTTTAATGGGTCTGGTTTTTGGAGAGAAGAGGACTTTTGTAGATAATTTGGCTTCTGGTGGAGGAAAAAAAAAACTAACTAACTTGAATGAATCGAGAAGCTCCCATGATCCCTTGTTATTTCATGACCAGCATCCAACACCACCTTTGATTATTACTGTGATTGAAAGAACACCATCGCCAGAATTTCTATAGGCTGTAGCAACGAGCCAAATATCTTCAGTAGGTCTGCACATTCTATAAAGCAAACAGATAAAAATAATTCATTAATTCTGAGCCACAACCAGTGAAACTCACAATACAAAAGCAAATGTTAGTGTCATTTATTTTATTTTTTTTCTAATGTGCTGTGCATGCAAAGAATGATTCAGGTTTGGTCTGGTCATGTGACAGCGCGTGAGCCTATACCGTCAGCCATTTTCCTCTCTTAATGCTTTTGGAAGTGAGATCATCTTTGTATTATCGAAAGTGTGAAATGGGTGTCTTCCACCATCATCATCATCATCATCATCATCATCATCATCATCATCATATAATTACACACTCATTCCCACGTTAGGTTCTCATACTCTAAGCCCGTGACTGAGAGTGAGATAAAGCGAGAGAGAGAGAGAGAGAGAGAGAGAGAGAGAGAGAGAGTGACAGAGAGCATAGATGAAAGAGAATATTGTGTGTGTGTGTGTGGTGTGTGTGTCCGGACATGTGAGTGTCTGTGTGAGTTAGCGTTTCTGTGCGTAGACCTATTTATATACAGCCGCACTCCCACGCTCCGCAAAGTCTCAGCCATGACATTTGTTTCCATTCTTTCTCTTCCTCATATCATCTTCTCATGTCTTTGTATCACACCCCTCGCTCTCCTCTCATCATATCATCACCATCAGTGAACAGGTAGTGCTGCGCTGCAGGGCCGTGCTACCGTCACCTCAGCAGAGTGCCATGCGCAAAGGTTCTAGGAAACTGAACAGAGCAGACAGATCAGGGTCACTGCTGCCAAAAAGGTGCAATTCTCTTCCCTCCGTCACTAAGAGCCTTTAGTTTTTACTAGAGAGCTGCATCCCCAGGGTGTAGACTGTTGGAATAATCATGTATTAAAACGTGGCTTTGTGTTTAAAATAGACAAATTCACCTGCAGGGAAACAGAGGAGCGAGGCTGAGTTTTGCGTGCAGCAGTGGAGATGAAGAGATGGAGGGACAGATGCTTGCATGGACTGCTGGACAGAGGAACATCCTTTTCTAGCTCAGAGGGAAAAGGAATAAAGGCGAACTTAAGGTGATGAGAGAGCTCCATATTGTGTTGCCGACTGTGGGAACTGCGATGTTACGTAATGGCACATACACTCAAAGCATATACACAGAGTCATACAGCCAGAAGCAGTGACTTCGGGGGAAGTCGGATGGACCCCTCGCCTGCTAACGGGATGTCTTAAGTGCTCCTGCCATCAGCGTTCTGTTGCTTGCATAATAGCGTCTCTAGCCAGGGAAACCAGGAGAAACACGTGCCCACTAAGAGGGTTCCTTCTGGCTGAGGGGTGATTTCTCATTCCCTCTCTTCCTCTTTTTCTCCATTTTTTCTCCCTTTTTCCTTCACAGCAATAGAGCCATTAAGTCAATAGCCTATGCTCAGGGATGGCAGTTCCAATGAGGATAGCAGGATTACAGACTATTGGGTGTGTTACTGCATATACTATATCCTATAAGAACCTATTGGATGTTTGGATATAAGGGTTTGAGGATGACATGTGTGGAGCTGAGAAAGACAATAACCACAGCCCACCTTCATGTCCATAGAGAAACATAGTAAGCCTATATGATGTTTACACGCTGAGGGAAAAGCTGCCCACACATTTTCACACATGGGCACACTCACACTTGCAGAGGTGAAAGACTGTTTTCCTAAGGGGAATGACAACATCAGAGTGGTTTGTTTGTTTATGTTCAAGTGACAATGTTATCTTGTAGTGACCTAAAACCTATAGGCTAGTTGGATGAACCATGACAACAAAGTTGTCATAACTCTAACAATATAGATGGTCAAAGTTTGACGCCGAGCTCCCAACGTTCATTCTAGACTGGTTAGTTCAGCGCAGTTTTTTTTTTAAGTGACTACGAGGACTTTCGGAAAGCAGAAGTGTTTTCACACTACATTTCCCGTAAGCCTCCGTGCGCACGGTGAAATTCTTGGACCGGCGCTAGACGGACGAAAGCAAAAGCATTTGCCAAGAATGTTTTCATTCATCAAGAAGGAAAGTCGGAGGTTGGAAGACGATCAGATATTGTCGTGGTTCTGACCATAAACGATGCCAACTAGCGATCCGGCGGCGTTATTCCCATGACCTGCCGGGCAGCGTCCGGGAAACCAGGAAATGCTGGGCGAGCCGACTACTAAATAATATCGCCCCAACCTATAATTGTAGGCTACTGGTTGCCAGGTACGCCAAATACCGGAGCGACTAGTAGCTAAAGCTAAGCTAACGTGGACTGGAAACACATTTGAATCATTTCACACTAACTCACCAGCAGACGAACCCGACAAACCTGCAGCATCAAACGTTACAGTACCTACTGGCTGACCGTTAGTTAGCATTAGCTATCACGAGCTCCGCCTCAGGTGACATTAAAGCAGTAGGCTACTAAAGAACTTTCAGTTTTGGTTGAGTTTGGCCTGGTCAGTGGCCCAAAGCGGTAGTGTTTTGCCTGAAGGAAGACTCCATTTCCCATGAGCACTAGCGCGTAGCGCCGTAAACATCCTGATCTCCCGGTGCATGGAAATTAACAGAAAAATAAGTTTCTGTTACCAGCGGATCATTTCTCAGTAAACACACATACACAATCCGACGGAAAGGTGCCGCATTGCTGCTCCCTCCTCGTCGTGACTCGCAAAAGTGAAAGTGAAACTTAAGTGAGAGCCGGTGTCCTACCATGCTCCTCAAAGCTACTTAGTGCCAGTGAAGGCAATACAGACCCCCTCAGGCCATGACAGAGGTGTCATTCAACCTGTTGTAAGTCGATGTACCATCACAAAAGTTATGAAAATATTATATGAATGTTGAAAAGTTCCTTAGTGTTGGTTTAATGTAGGCCTACTAATGCTGTTGCCGCAGAGATTATAACAATTATTTCTATACTATAATTTTTTCAGTAAAATTAATACTTTTATTCTGCACCCCTCTAGACATTCTGTGGATGTATTATTTTTGAAAGATTAATCATTTTTGATGAAGTTGTAGCTATGACCTTTAAGTCAAAATTGACATTTACGACCAAATAGGTTTTCACGAGGAGGCATGACAAAGCTTTTTAGCTATATGAGATGGCAAAGGTATTAAATGAATTAGGCTACTTAATTTTTGTAGGATTAATTTTTATTTAGGTATTTTGAATCTTCAGTAACCCCCCAAACACTGCAAAAATAATTTCCCCCATGTTAAGATGAAATATTTGGAAGATAGTGAGTGTTAAATAAAAAAATAAAAAATTGAAATCACCTGACTGTGGTTGCATACAAGATATTCTGGAAAGGTAAGGTGCAGAGTTAATACCATCATCCCTTTTTCCATCTATCCCTATTGCACACATCCCTCCTCCCCGTTAATCTATGTTTTTCTCTTAGTGTGGGGCTCCGTACCTCCCCGTCCTTCCCTCTCTTCACACCTGCATTTGTAATGTAGATTATACCTAACATGGTGTCTGATACTTCCAAGTGCACTGAAATGAACATGCTCTGTGGCAAATGGTTTCATCTGAGGGGAGATCAACACAAATCAGAGCTAAAGAAGACCAAGTTCAAATCAAAGAGTGATGAAGCCACAAGAGATTTGGTGTTGCTATGGAGACAAGTGATTCTGTGTGTGTGTATGTGCGTGTGCTGCACCTGATGTTTTGGGAAGGGGGGCCTAAATCTGTCACTATGATCAAAGCTTAAATGTGGCTGTATGTGTGTGGTAAAATGTTGATCCACTGGAATTAGTTGAAAGGAAATGTATTATATTTACCATATAATATTGGATACAAATGGCTCTCCCTTATACACAAATGTATACACACTACAAATTAATTGGCTATTGTCAGATTTTAAACGGTGTCATTAACAATGACACTTTGACGCCTATTACACTGGTCATTTGTGCAAAAACACGGCCCATCTTTTGTGGGAAAAGTGGAATGTGTGTGCAAACACGATGGCATCCCCATGTTTGATATTAACTGCATGCATGAATATTGCTCAAGCGTCACATGAGCCAGCTACAGACTGCACGTGCAGGGCGCACGGCACTGCCAACGAGAGAGGAGGCGCTGGATAGTGCGCATGACCGTGAGTAAACAGAGAGTGTGTGAGAGCACTTGGTAAGCTGAAGTCATCATTCCCACATCAGTTTCACACTTTGGACTAAACAACAGTGGGAAGCAGCACTGGGTTTTTACCTCAAGGTAGATTGAATAACATAGAATGGGCTTATTAAATAGGCCGTGCCACTGACAGGGAGGTTTGTTTGGGCATTTCAGCACTGGACAGCTCTCCCTCCCTCTCTCTCTCTCTCCTCGTGCCTCGTGTTTACAGGCGCGCCTCTGGCATGTGCGCCCGGAGAATGAGCATCTTTCACAGTCGCAGGGGGTCACGAGCAGAGAGCATGGAGGACTCTCCACAGCATCCTCCTCCTCCCCACCACAGCCGCCGCTGCTGCTGCTACTAACTCCGAACGCTGAGAGATGAGCATACCGGAGTTCCTACTGGAAGTGTCCATCGTGGTGGTAGCCGTTGTCTCGCTGTTGACCAATGTGTCAGTGCTGCTATGTTTCACCCAAAGCGCCGAGTTAAGATCCCATGTCCCCGGGCTCTTCATCCTGAACCTCTCCATCTCCAACATCCTCCTCGCTTGTATCAACATGCCCTCCACTTTTCTCGGCGTGGCCAACGGCGCGCAGCCCTTCGGCGACTCGTTCTGCCAGGGCGTGAGTTTCGCCGAGACTTTCCTCACCACTAACGCCATGCTGACCATGGCCGCGCTCAGCATGGACCGCTGGGTCGCGGTGGTGTTTCCCCTGAGTTATTCCAGCAAGATGCGCCACAGAGACGCTTTTCTGATCGTGGCGTACTCGTGGCTCCACTCCCTCAGTTTCTCCCTGACCCAGCTGCTGATGGACTGGGGAGGGTACAGCCACACATACGCCTCGTGCACCGTTCACCTGCACGGTGCCGCGGGGGGCGATCAGACCAGGAGGTCGCAGCTGGCCGTCTATGCGACCTTCACGGTGCTGTTGCACATCAGCAGCTTCGCGCTCTGCCTCCTCGTCCTGTGCTTCGCCTACATGAAAGTTCTGAGAGTGGCCAGGTCCCACTGCAAGAGGATAGATGTCATCACGGTGCAGACCCTGCTCCTGCTGGTCGATATTCACCCCAGGTAAACTCAACTGGAGCTTAAACTTTAAGGTTGAGACCCCTTCTTCAAAAGTTTGAGATGTTTCTGTTTCCAGGGCAATTTGAGACCTATTTTGTAACCCAGATCATCATTGTTCACTTTGGCATCACATATAACTTTGATCTTTCTCTTTGTTTGCCAGTGTGAAGGAGAGATGTCTGGCAGAGCAGAAGAAGAGGAAGCAACGCGCCACTAAAAAGATTTGCATCTTCATCGGCTCCTTCATCCTCTGCTTCTCACCCTATGTTATAACAAGGTAACACGCTGCTCTGTGGCTGTTGGTTAATATCCCCTTACACTTACAGATGCTTTTACAATAGTGGCCTTAAGGAAAATATGCTTTCCAGTTTGTCTGATGGGTTTATGATGTCATACATGGCCATATTCTTTTTTAATTGAATAGCTTGAATAATTATCACAGCAACATAATACAAGTTTTAGAGGAATTTCGGTCTCAAACAAACTTTTGTGATTAAATGTTGCAGTATAAGTAGAGTCTCAATACCTGTTCTGCACAAAAATTCCACTCACATGATTAGAGCTGCAACAATTAATCGATTAATTGAACAATAATCGATTATTAAATTAATTGTCTGGTATTGTTATTCATTTATGACAATAACCTGAGGATCTCTTTGGTTTGTGGAAAAAACAAGACATTTGAAGATGTCATTTAACATTTTATTGACCAAACAACTAATCGATTAATCGTTTAAATAATCAACAGATTAATCGATAATGAAAATAATCATTAGTTGCAGCCCTACATGATGCTGATTCTTGGTTTTATGTTGGGGTTCTACAGTCTCACTATAGGCCCATTACATCACACTCAAAAAAAGATCCACACTGCAGTGTTGAGTGTATTCACAAAATCATGAACCATTATGAAATGCTGTGTCAAAATTACGAAATGATGAGTCATAATAGTGAAATGTGGTGTTTTTTTGTTGAGGTGGAGTTCCATATTCAGTACTTAAGGGGTAACGTCTTCTGCTTGTATTCCTTCTCTTGCATGCAGACTGCTGGAGCTGTTGCCCTCCGTGCACATCCCCAGGTATTTGGGCATCGCCACCAAATGTCTGACCTACGCCAAGGCCTCCAGTGACCCGTTCGTTTACTGCCTGCTGCGGCAGCAGTACAGGAAGGTCCTGGTCAGTGTTATCAGCCGGGTTCTGGGAAAGGATCACTCGCTGTCTGCCCGCAGCATAAGCAGCACACTGGATACCACAGATGACAACTGCATTGCACGGATTACCTGAGCTCCATGTGCTAGGTTTTTTAAAAGAAAATAAAGGTTCATAAATGAGTACCTTCTACAGGAAGGTTACAGGTCAGGGCCTGTTAAAAAAAGCAGATGCTTTTGCAGATGGAAAAGAGGCAGTGCCTTGCTCAAGGACACTTTAACAGAGGGTCAGGCCATGTGACTGTTTAAACCACAGTGCAGTCCACTGGGAGAACTATACACTCACTGGCCTCCGATGTGTGCCAAAGGCCCTTTCAGACTGTGCAGCCTGCTGTTTCCACACGGCCCGTCAGTTTGCCTGCTGAGGCTTTGCCAAGGATACGCCACATGAAAACCACAACAGTATTATTATCATAAATATAAATGTATGTTTCAAGGAATCTTGCATTTGTCAGGGAGTGGTCTTCATGTTTCAGTGCAACACTGGACCCATGTGAAAGTTTATGTTGATGAGTGCCATTTTTAACACATAAAGTGGTGAAGATGTTCTATCATTGCAAAAAAACAAAACATTAAAGAATAAACTCCACTGCCACAGACACTCTGAGTCCTGTTTCTTGTGTTATAGCAGTGGTTCCCAGATGTTTTGCTTGTGACACCTGATCACATCATGTTGCTATGAGAATCAATTCAAGGGGATCTCAGTAGAATGAAATGAAAAAATTGGAATTCGGTTTTTTATTTTATTTTATTTACTATTTCTCAAAGTTTCAGTTGACCCCTCAGATTTATCTTGGGCCCCTCTTTGAGGTCCTGACCCCCCCTGTGTTGGGGAATCACTGCTGTAGACATAATCCATGTAAAAGCCTAATAATGCGTTTTTATTATATACACAAGAGCGAGGAGCAGACACAGGTGCAGAAATGTATTTTTGCATTTCCATCGGAGAGCAGAATCTGCAGCCTTATTATGTCAAACAGCACAGGCTTGAACTTCTCTCACTCCCACCCCCACAAGCCACGTTTCTTCCTCGTGCTCCCACACACACACACACACACACACACACACACACACACACACACACACACACACACACACACACACACACACACACACACACACACACACAGCCCTGCGCGGTGAAATATGATCGGCGCCCGCTCGTAACGCACAGCAGTGAGCCATAATCCTGGCGCGCCGCACTTTTTTTCGGGTCAGGGATGCTCCGCGCAGACAAAGGAAGGAGGTCTCTGTGATGCGGGTGGTAATTATCATCCAGCCCCAGCTAGTGATCGAAAAAAAAAGTTGCAGCTTCAAACACACTCTGCCACATCACACACGGCCGTTGACAAGCCAGCTCACTGCACTACTACAACAACATGCATTTAGGACTTTCGGTGGCGTTGCTTTTCCTGACGAAAAGTTGCTGGAGCGCCCCGCAGCAGTTCTGTGCGCCGGGGGACGAGTTTCTAGGTAAGACCACCTCAACTTTACCTACAAGAGACAAGCCAGGGCATGGTGGCTGACATTATGCAGGACTTAAAGCAGCTGTGTCTGAAAGATTAAAGCGGTGATTATAAGATTAAAAGAACGATACTTCCGCTTAGTATCGACTATAAACAGTCGATAGATGCACGGCGCTGTAATCCTAACATGGATACGGCTCACCGTCCAGCAGGCTCGCCTACAGTACTTCATGCCCCAGACTCACCGTCACCTGCTGTTTATCTGCTGAACCACATCAGAGTTTGTCCTGACAGAGATTTCAGACAGCAGACTCCTGTGGCTCTGGGTCGTGTTGCTTTTGGAGGTGTCGCCTCCTAGCGTTTGACTGATGTTCTCATCATGCAACCTGAAGTTTACTTTGCTTGGCTTCTTGTTTTTTTCTCCCACAGGAAGATGCAGCAACAGCGTAGGACAGGAAGAAAAACGTAGGTGGATTCATTCGACCTTCATACAGTTGTGATCGCCTGTAATAAATCATGTGTATGATGGCACAAGTGGAATCTTTACATTTAGGCCTACAAATACAAAAAGTGATCATATCTGCCTTAAAATGTAACGTCCACTTAAAGTGTAGACTCCCTATAGCTACATTTTCAGTTGACCTTCAGGCTGAAATACCAAGTGCTGCTGCAAGATGAAACAGGTCTCCTCTCCAGATAGCCAGTGGAGAAATGCAGTGGCTGCTTTTGAGCTCAGTCTGGAGCGCGCCTGAGTCTATAGAGCAGAAATTCAGTTCAGAAATTTAATTCTGGATTTTTTGGGTCTTTGTACTATCAGCAGCTGAAAACAGAGACATAGTGGCAGGCAAAGGTGTGGGCACCTCTTGTCAAAATGTCTGTTAATGTGAACAGCTCAGCAAGTGGAATATGAAATGATCTCCAAAAGGCAGAAAGTCAAACATGAAACGCTCTTTTGCAATATTTTAAGCAATATCAGTGTTTTTTTGTTGTTGTTTTTTTTTTTACAACTTTAGAGTGAAAAAAGGATACAAAGCAGCAGCCTGCAAAAGAATGGGAAACCTATTAGACTTGAGCTCTCAGATAACTTTGTCAGACAAGATATTTACTATTTACACTGTGATAGTTTCCAAAGAGGGGCTCCTAGGTACTAACTATGCAACCCTAACCCTAACCCTTTGCTGTGGGATCTTTTGATTTTCTGTTATTTTGAAAATATAAAAGATGGGGAAAAAAAGTAAAATGTAAAGGGAATGTGTCATCTGTAACTTCATGCCTTATGGAGATCATTTCACTTGCTGAACTGTTCACATTAACAGAAATTTTGGCCAAAATTTTGCATGCCACTGTACCGATCGATGTTTGTCTATTTGTAGTATTTATGGCTATGTCTCAGTAACACCTTGACAGACGGTCTTCAAATTTGGCATAAAACATTCACAAGGAATCAAGGATGAACTGATTTGATTTTGAGGGTCACAGGTCAAAGGTTAAGGAAACAGTGACTTCACAAACACATGAGATTGGCCCTGTGAATGCAATGTCTCCAAAAACCCAAGGGAATCCCTTCAAATTTTGCACTTTGGTTGCCAAAGGTAAAAAGTCACAGTAACCTCAGAAAATGCTTTTTAGCCATTACTTAAGTCCTCACATAGCAATAATAGCTACATTTCATAAATGGTCCATGGTTCAGTGGTTTTCATAAAACTGAAGAAACAGTGACGTAACCTGAAACTAGCCTGAGTGGTGGAGACAGACAACCACAATAGTTCTATTTTGAAGCACAAGATGTTACATCAGTCATGTGTAGTAGTTTTGTACTACTACACAATTATGTTTTTACAACTACTCTCAAAAATGTGACGAATACATATTTTGAAAAGCACAAGACCTATAAGCATTTAGCAATTTTTGAAAACTGTCTTTCAGTGATTCAGCAGCTCTTACAGTCACTAAAGAAAAGCTATGATTCATTTAGTAAACCAAACACACTTTTTTCAAAAGTTACCTGCTTATGTGCTTTCTCTTTCCCCACATGCAGCGACCTGTACAGAGATGAACCTTGGCTACTGTAATGATATGGAATACACCAGGTAGGTCATAGAGAGTGTTTGGGCAAGTAGATAATAATAATACATTTTATTTACAGGTGCTAAGACGCTTACATTAAAATAGCGACATAATTCAAAATACAGAAACAATGCAGAATAACAACACAATTAAAATACAAAAACAATGTGGAAGGTCAAAAAGAGATATGAAATGAGATGGGGTAGAGAGTCAGAGATGTACAGTATAATTTACAGATTAAAAGCCAGTTTAAAAAGGTGGGTTTTTAGGAGTGATTAGAAGATGTGGGAGTCTGTACAGTCTGTGATGGGTTGGGGGAGTGAATTCCAGAGGGTGGGGGCGGCGACGGAGAAGGCTCTGTCCCCCCAAGTTCGGTGCTTGGTACGAGGGGGTAGGGCGAGGAGATTTCCTTCTGAGGATCGAAGGAGCTATAAACATTAAACACACATATATTTGTATAACTTTATTTAAGGCATTTTCAGTTATGGAAACATACAAACGTACAAACATTTGTAAACATAATCCCATAGTACCCCCCCCCCCCCCCCCCCCCCCTCCATCTCATCTGACGAGTTACGAGGCTACAAAATGCTATTGCTCTCTTTTGTGTGTTTGTGGTATGTAGTTCTGTGGTTGTGACTCCAAATAGCAGATTGGGTTTGAGGGATGTGTTGCATAAAACTGATAGACAGTCAGATATTAAGGTAGCCACATCTGGGATGGGTAGGGTGAATAGATGTGTATTTAAAGCTGGTCTGTCATTAGAGTAAATCTATTCTGTTGAATTGTAAGCACGCATACATTAAAAGTCATTGCTGGGATGTTTCATATCTCATTTTGATCTAACTGTGAATATCTTGTTGAAAACCTGCTGTTGAACTCTAGAACTATATTCCCAAACATCCTCGGCCACCGGAGTCGTACGGAGGCTGAATCTGGGGCAGAGTACCTCCTTCTGAGTGTCATCCACGGCCTGCTCAACGGGGAGTGCTCCCCTGAGATACGTCTGGTAGGCTGCTCAGTGATGGCCTCCCCCTGCCAGAATGACAAGATGATCAAACCATGCCGCAGTACATGTGAGGCATTGAGGAAGGACTGCATCCATGCCTTTGAGGCCATCGATATGGCCTGGCCCTACTTTCTTGACTGTGACCGCTTCTTTGCCAGCGACCAAGAGGGCTGCTTTGACCCACTGGCAGGGCTGAAAGGTAAAGACAGTGTGTTTTTGTTTTGTTTTGTTTTTTTTACCAATTCAACTTTCTCTCCTTCCCTAAATCCTGCTATCCCTTCTTCAGCCAGACAACAGATAGCAATGTCGAACCTCTCTCCCGAAGAGCCCAGCACCATCATCCAGTTCACTTACACCACCAATGCCCAGATGTACAGCTTACTGAAGAGGACAGCAGCCAAGTGTTCCCATATTTCTCATGTGTACAGCATCGGACGCAGCGTCGAGGGCAGGGACCTGCTGGCTATTGAGTTCTCCAACAACCCTGGACAACATGAGCTACGTGAGTAAGAAACTGTGGAGCCTTATTGCATTGTTTTTGTAACTCCTAGTTCACTTCCTCCCGTTGTGTAATTTATGTTCTACGCAAAACATGTTGTCTTATTTTCAACTGCTTCTTTTAAAATGAGATGTGAACACAAAAGCAGTTTTATCGCACTGCAGTGGCAGAGTATTTTGACTCAGTCTCACACACAATCACATACAAAACAACCCATGTCTTTTTATTCAGTCAACTGATGATGATTTATACATTTAAAGGGATAGTTAAACATTTTGGCAAATTGGCCCATTGCCATAATCCCTATAGATTTAGGAGTAGGTTTGTTACCTTTAATTGTTGGTGCAAGCTCTTTTTAGAACGGTGGAGCAGAGTTGCGAGCTGCTCAGAGCTATGCTACAGAGGCTAATGGGATTTCTTAAGCCGTTTTTCCACTAAAATTAGCGGGTCGACGCAGGTTTTTTAAACGCGGGTCGACCCGCTAACAATCGGCATTTGGCCCCTTTCCCATTGACCAAAATGAACCGAGTCTGCCCCCACACACACAGTCATGCCACAGCCGCCCGCCGCGGAGTGTCCGTCCGCCGAAGCAGACGAGGTGTCTGGCTGACCTGGAGCACCAGGACCGTGGAGGACAGCGAGTCTGCCGCGGCCATATGACGGACGTCCGCAGCACAACACGTCGGTTAAACAGACTGTCGCTTCTTTTCTTTTTTTCTATCGTTTTTGGTCGGTGTTCTCTGATCTTTTGATCCCAGTCTCGGATGAGAGCAGAGCGGAGCAGAGCTTTGTTTTGGTACGTGATAAGAGACGCGACCGGCACGATGACGTGGCGTCACGTAACGTTCAGCGTCATCACGTAAATTAGCGGGTTGACGTGGGTCTGGCGTTCCCACTGCAAGCTGATCGGAGCTGAGCCGATTAAAGGCGATTTTAACCCACGTCGCTTGCCGAGTCGTTTGACGCGTCGACGCTCGATGCGCCTTTCCCACTGCCACCAAAAGCCGATTGTTAGCGGGTTTAAACGGGTTTTTTGACCAGTGGGAAAGGGGTATTAGTTTCCCTCATCAAACACATCAAATACACAATCCCTCTTAAAACTATAAGGATTATGGCAATGGGCCAATTTGCCAAAAATGTTGAACTATCCCTTTATTAACATATTAGAATATCGACACTTCCAACACTTAAAGCAGATATCAGCTTCACGGCCGTTTCGGCTAATGCTGCGTTCAAGGCAGGCTTTTGAAACCGTAAGTTACAGCTTCAAGTCACAACTACGACTTGGTAGCGTTCCAGGTAACCCGTAGCTCGTGTTTTTACCATCCTGTTGTCTGTGAAAGTTCCCTATAACGGCCACTCGTAACTTCCGACCCGTGAACTCGTACCAGATCGAACTGGTATGACTTCACAGGAAGGAAAAACACAAAGTACGAGTTTCTTTGAACGCACCATGAGTTAGCAGCCCCCGCCCTTGTCAGGCATCAATTGGTCCTCGTGCTACGTCACCACATTCACGCGCATCCCTTGGCTGCACACACAGCCCTTCATGCCGTTCTCTCTCCTCATTGGATAACACTTGTATCCCACAAGGAAAATTTTCTCCTCGGGTTACAGCAGAGCAGAGTGACGGAGAGACTCGTGTTTAGGCTGAAATACTTCATGTAAGTGATTGCTGACGGAAAATAGGACTATTTAGGACTTATATTAACAAAAACATTCCACTGATATCTGCTTTAAATGCATTTATGTAATTTTGTTATGATACTAGCCGATAGCATTTGTTATCTACATTATACAATTAGAGATTCAACAATAATTTTAATACTGTAGTTTGAACAACTGTATGAGAAAAGCTACAACTGCGGTCTCAAAATGACCATGCAATCTCATGACTACAGGTTAGTACAGGGGGTGCAGATTATGTTTTACACTGATTAGAATAGCAGTAAGTACAGATCTCAGGGGGAGCTTTGCTGGGAGCTGTGGACCCTCTGCTGCGCAGCTCCTCCTGTCTGATGTCTCTAGAAGATTTACAACTTTTTGAAGACAACTTGAGTGGCTTGTTTTCTTTGTTATGTAAGTGAGTGGGCGGAGCTACACAACTGAACAAAACACAAGTAAGGGGGGGTGGGTGGGGGGCAGCAACACATAACACAGAACACAGAGTGCGTACACCACCAGCGTCACCGCAACACAGCCACATCCATCTCTCTCGCTGTAGCTCACTCTCCTAATCCGTCTAGCTCTGATGGTTTGTGTTTTCTTTCTGCATTGAGCCAATTTGTAAGTGACCATTAGGAAAAATCCCAGTTTTCCCAATGGCCACACAGTTACTGATTGCATTTATTGTCTTATTTACTATTTATTCTGCACAGAGCGACATTAGCTGTGTTTCTGTTTTACCTTTGGTGCTCAGTTGCAGTCAGTTTGTCAAATGAAAATAGCCTTGTGCTGAAAATAACACCAACAGCAGCAGTGACGGTGCTGGACGATGCTGCTGGAATGTAAAAATGACTGTTAAACAATGCCGTTAAATCTAATGCATCGTAACAAGTCACTTTCTATCATGTTAAAGTCCATGTCATGTGCTGTCTGGTCTGTCGACTCACTCAGTGGAAACTGAATCTACCATATAGTAACCGAACCTAACCAATTGTTACGCTTTTAGTTTTCCAGAATCTGTCGTCCTTAGCACAGAAACAACTTAAGCCAAATTAAATATTAATGTAAACAGTCAGACAAACCTTTTCTCAACAGTGGTTTATTGGAACAGTACTAACAAGGCTTAGAAAAGCTCCTAGAACCTCAGAGACTCCTCACACCCTTTCTGTAAGTTTTTACCAGATGTTCCCCTAACAGAAACGCTATCGCAGCATCAGGTGCAAGACCACATGGCTGCAGAACAGCTTTCTGCCACAAGCTGTGAGACTTTTAAACAAAAACTGAACTTGTACTGATCTCTGAGAAACGTTTTCTCCTTTTGGTAAAAACAAAATGACAATAAAGTTTGATTTGATTTAGAGAATACAAGTTGTTTGAAATGTTTGTAGTTCTAATGACAATTTGACAAAGATTACACTTTATATTAACCTTGGATGAGACTGCTATTATGAATGGGGTCACTCATAATGGCTAGCCCTAAAGTATTTGAGGTCTTAAGTGCCATTCAGCTCATTCTTTTATTCTCTCTATTCAAGGCCTGTATCCAGACAGAGACAGACATTTCCTCTGTGTTGGCTGTCACAATATTATTTTCATTACTGATATGCAATGCATTTTGGGATAGGTTGGGCCATGGAGGATCCACCTGTTGGAGCCTTCAAGAAAAGGAAGCAGCATTTCTTGGTCACATTTGAGCAAATTGTTTGGGCATCCACTGTAATGCAGCTGTTCTTCAGGTGTAGCCTCTGAATTAGGACACAGATGATCTCCCCAACAGCATCCAAAGAGATAAGCAGATAAAATCATTAGCAGTTGATGCAAAACAAAGGTGAAAGGAGAGACAACTCCAAATTAATAGTGTTTACAGCTTGTTCCATTGCTTATTGTCCAAGAAGCCAAAACCATAGACTTCAGCTTTAATCTTGTTTGCTTCTGTCTGTGAACTGCAGTGGAGCCAGAGATCAAGTTGGTGGGCAACATGCATGGCAACGAGGTGCTGGGTCGCCAGCTGCTCATCTACCTGGCACAGTATCTGTGTTCAGAGTACACTCTGGGGAACCAACGGATTCAGGCCATCATCAACACAACCCGCATCCATATTCTGGCATCCATGAACCCCGATGGCTATGAACTGGCCGCCTCAGAGGTAGAGGATAGCAATGACCCGGAGCTCAGCAACCAGGAAGTAAATATTGTTAACCAAAAAAGACAAACTGCCATTATCCGCTGTCAGTTCACTGTCTGTTCTGTCTGTTTCTGTTTCTGTTTCTGCTCTGAGTTTAACATTGGAGGTGGAGGGCGGAGGTATTCTTAGTACAGATGTGTTTTTTGTTGGCTGTGGGTTGTGAAAGCGGACTCCTTTGAGCAATCTTATGAAAATGTGGACAGTTGTGAGTTTTGGGAAAGTATGGACTGCTCATTCTAGCTCAGCTTTAAAGGGATAGTTCCACATTTTGGCAAATTGGCCCATTGCCATAATCGCTATAGTCTTAGGAGTAGGTTCATTACCTTTAGTTGTCGGTGCAAGCTATTTTAAGAACAGCAGAGCAGAGCCGCAAGCTGCTCAGAGTTACACTATACGGAGGCTGTGAGATAATAACAGAATGTTACAAGACAGAGTAGTTTTCGAGGCAAATGCAGAGACTGAATTTACCTCGAAAACAACTCCGTCTTGTAACGTTCCGTTATTATTTCATAGCGTGGTGAATGTGCAGGTCACAACTTGTCCACCAGAGCGTTTTGGAGTTGTTGGATTGTGTATTTCATGAGTTTGATGAGGGAAACCAAGAAATTCCATGAGCCTCCGCCGTTCTAAAAATAGCTTGCACCGACAATTAAAGGTAACGAGCCTACTCCTAACACTATAGGGATTATAGAAATGGGCCAATTTGCCAAAATGTTGAACTATCCCTTTAAGGCTGTTTTCATGTCCTTAGTGACTGCTCAAGATGGTTACCTCTGTTGCTAAATTAGATGTTAGAAAGTTGGAGTACTGACACCCCCCACCTCCTCTCTCTCTGCCTGTCTATCTGCATAGCCTTTCTCATTTAGAAGTTGTCCTCCCACTCCCAGACAAAGGCAGCAACCTGTCAGCTTATTTAAACATAAATGACAAGAACATAACCGAGGCAAACATTTCTGATTTGAATTTGTTAAAATCCTGAAAATATGTTTTTATGGCAATTACATGTAAAAGCTGGGAGTGGGAGTGCTGCATGCACCCTCTGGTAACTGAATAGAAAAGGCAACACTAACCATCACGTCTGTGTTTATCCTGCTGTACATTACAACGTGCAACTGTCCGTAGTTTTCTGGTCTCAGTTGTGGTGGATAACAAGACAAGCCTGAGAAAACAAGTCTTCCACAGAGTCCTCTCTTCAGTCTTTAATGCCCATTTTAACAGCACAGTTGCATGAGGTCTACTCTAACAAGCCCTGCATGCATAGTGTATATACTGTAGACTGATCATGTGTCTGCTCAAATGTGTGCAGTAGCCGTTTGACAATGGACTGTTAAAATTATGGGGCCATGCAGGTCACGTTGTGAGGTCTGCCATGATCATCATTGTTGCACATGTATGCAATACAGATTCCAAAAAGTAATCTGCCGCTGAATCTTATAATGGGGACACGCAGCTACACTAAAGACAGGAAATTTCATATGCATGGGTTTTAGTCTGAGTTCACCTGCATGAGTGATTCTCAATCCATACACGATTGAAACCGTAATAAAAGTGTGCAGCATATTGTGCTTTTTATTAATATGATTGAACGTTTTAATGTATGCCAAGATCCTTGAAATTAATTCATATGCTGCTGGGTATTGCATGTAATATAGTTATTTTCAGTTGTATGCATTCTTTAAAAGAACAAATCAAAGCCTCTAACTTATATTTTTATCATACACGGCAACACATGCCGTGTAATTAACCATTTGGATGAATAAATCATATTTGAAATGCATTTGCAGTTAACTTCTAATATTAAGAACAGTGATCTCCTTTTATCACTGTATGTTCTACTTATTCTATTCTCATGACGGATATATGGTCTTGTCTACATGTTAACAATAGAATTAGTCTAACATGCTCCTCCTACTCCTGACTAATATTCATATAATTTACTAAATGTTGTCTTCATGTAGTCAGTAGTCACTGCTCTTACTAATGTCTACACATCATCATCATATTCATTCTCATCAGTCTCAATGTAAGTCTTTCTGACACTTTTTAATGCTCCCAGCTGCTTGAACCTAAATGTTTCAGGGTCACTTGTTGAATGGTTGGACCAATGGTCGGACGAACGCTCAGAACCTCGACCTGAACCGTAACTTTCCGGATCTCACATCCGTCTTTTACCGGAATCGCCGCAGCAGGTTCTACCGCATTGATCACATTCCAATCCCTGATGCCTACTGGTTTGGGAAGGTAAGACTGCATGAGCTCTTATTCATCAGAATTCACAGAGAAAGAAAGGCATGAGATATTTTGTACCTTTGGACTATAGGTGGCGCCAGAGACCTATGCAGTGATGAAGTGGATCAGGTCACTGCCCTTTGTTCAGTCTGCCAGCCTCCATGGAGGGGAGCTGGTGGTCTCCTATCCCTTTGACTTCTCCAGACACCCACATGAGGAGAGGATGTTCTCGCCCACTCCAGATGAGCAGGTAGGGGTCGAGGATTGATTGGCACTGAGACATATTACTGAAGGAGTTTGTTTGTAATATTCACTGTCTGTTTAATGATGCTCCCCATGTTCAGGTCTTCAAGCAACTAGCTCGTACCTATGCAGACGCCCATGCCACCATGTCAAACAATGACACAGAGAGGTGTGGGGCCTCCTTTTACCGAACCAGGGGCATCATCAATGGGGCGCTGTGGTACAGTTTTGCTGGAGGTAAGATACAACGCTTTTCAAACTACCAGACTAACAGAGAATTAAATTATTAAATTATTTTGTTTATTAAATTATTTTTTCTATTCATCACATTGCTTGTGCGGGACTCATTTTCTACATGTCATGCAGGCATGTCAGACTTCAACTACTTGCACAGTAATTGTTTGGAGATCACCGTGGAGCTCGGCTGTGATAAATTCCCCTCAGAGGCTGAGCTTTACCCTGAGTGGAAGAGGAATAAGGAAGCTCTGCTCAGTTTTGTTGAGTCTGTAAGTATCTGTTGGTAAGGACATACTGAGGAAAATGATAACACTATATTATCTATTTCAACTGTGAGTAGAGGCCTGAATAATTGACAATGAAATTGTGAGGTTTCCAAAACAAAAAAAGTCTGAAATAATAATATAATAATAATGATGTTTATTTATATAGCACCTTACAACATCCGGAATGATGAACAAAGTGCTTTATATTAACAGATACAAAGGGAAAGAGAACACAGAAATGATAAAATACATGACAAATGACAAATGTCATTGGATATTAAAAGCCTTTCTAAATAAGTGAGTTTTAAGATTCAACTTTAAGAGTGCCAGGTCATTAATAAAAGGTAGTTCAGGGGGTAAGGAGTTCTACAATAAAGAAATAATAATAATAATAAAGTGATAAAAAAGTAGCCACTCTCAGTCAATGCCAAAATTCAACAACTAACATACAGATGTTCACTGTGCTGCCTGTCCTTTAACAGGTCCATCGAGGGATAAAGGGAGTAGTTACAGATCTTGATGGCAATGGGATTAAAGGTGCTACTATCGCTGTCAGGGGGATAAGGAAAGATGTCACCACAGGTAAATGTTATGATAAAAGGTATAGTTTTATATGGTGTAGTTTCACCAGGGACTTTTAAACAAGCATATAGCTCTAAATCATGAGTTTACCTTGGAAAATTGACATTTTTGTTGTGTTGTGTTTCTCCCATGTGCTCCTCTATATTGCTATCCCTCCCCCTTGTGTGTGATTTCTTTGCCATCCTCTTCTGTTTCGACCCGTCCTTTCAGCCGAGGACGGAGACTACTGGCGACTGCTGAACCCTGGAACTCACATCCTGACAGCCACAGCTAAAGGTTATTCCAGGGTCAGCAAGAGGGTTCATCTGCCTCACAACATGAACAAGGCTGGACGTGTGGACTTTGTCTTGGAGAAGGTTTGGGTCTTCGACATCATATTCATGTTCACTGAATGTTATTCTGATGTAACCTACATTCACAGTCAGTAATCTCATCGCTCCATCTCGACCTCCCCCATTGTGCATTCAGGTTCCCGTGGAGCCTGATATCGACGACCACCTCTTCCCCACAGTAGACTCATGGGATCGATTTGACCCCTACAACCAGTTTGAGCGCTACAGCGAGCCAGACGTGACTGAAGGAGGCGTAGAGAGGCAGGAGAAGCCTTGGTGGTGGAACTATTTCTCCCAGTCCGGCATCTCACCTCCAAACTGGCTGCTGCGAAATGTGTAGATATGTTTTGGGACAGTAAAAAAATCCAGGTGTGCCACTGCAGATGGAGACTGGTGATGAATGGTGCCACATTCAGTCCCACTGGTACTCTCCGAGCCATCTAGCCTATGTAGCGGGAGACGTGACACTGAAATCAGCATTAGGCTACCTTAACAGATTTCTCTGCTTCCAGGAAGGATGTGAATAGGCTTTTTTCCACCAGGAAACAAATTTAATAATGGTGTCTATGCGGAGTTCTGGCTGAAATAGCTTTGCAGCTGCAATTGAATTACTTACTACTAAAAATTGAATCACTGGGAAGTAAATGAGTTGTGCTGAATGGTCCATTTAATAAAGAACCTCGCATAAAAAATGATATGCACATTGAATATATTGTAATAAGAGATTACAATTTCACATGGGACGGCAGCTGTAGCCTATAAAATGAATTGAGTAAAGTGTTTCATTCATATCTGACTATTTACTACTTACATTCCACAGTAATTTTCCCTCTATGTTTTAGTCACATGCTATGCATCATACGAGGCCAAAGTGATTCAGTGAAAATGGTCTGGACCACCAACATCTGATATTGAATAGCACTATGCTTAGGTGAGCAATAATATTGTGCTAATTGTGAGCAGTATAAATTCTTGCTTTGTCTGTTTTCCAAAAGCATCAAAAATAAATATTAAATATTTCTGGCATACTTTATTCCATTCTTCAAATGTGAGAATTATTGAGCATTATGTGTTCAACTTAAAAAATATAGACCCTGCTTCTACTGCACATTAGAACTGCTGTTGTAGCTTTTGACCAACAGAGGGCGCTAGAGACAATGCAATGACCGATTTAATACCAACTTCATTAAAGTCGACGTTGAATAGTCCAATTAGTAGGCTATGAGTTGGTAAAGGGAATTTGTTCTCTTCATTTATTAATTAATTTATTCTACTCTAAACACACAAATGGTTGGTTTTGATTTCAAATGTTGATTTCATCCCAGGCATATTTTAAATCTCAAATTAAAGTTAAAAGCAGTTCTCACTAGATTCAAGCTGTTGCTGCTGATGGTATTCACGTTGTTGTTTTTATTTTTATTTTATTTATTTATTAAACTTATCTTGCGGAGGAATACTTTTCGTTATCAGGCCTGAACACAGGTACTAGGCGGTACTAGGCTGCATATATGGGTCTAGTGTCTGCGCGCGCGAATTACCTACGTTATCCGGCCGTAGCAGGTGTCACTCGTTTGTTTTTAGCAAGTGGGCTAATTTTGCTAACACACTTGGTAGAAAAAGTCATAGTGAAATGATGTTAGCAGCGGGCTTGTACACACTGCAGCCGACCTTTCAATGCGAGAAGACTGGCCAGGCCGACACAACCTATAGGCTATCTATCTTATTCGTTTTTTGTGGGAGAAGAACCAGAGGAGCCATGATGCTAGGTTTGCATTGGACATGAAGACCTCCTAGCAAGTCTTGCCCTCTCCATTCAGTTCAAGGTAGGCTGTTCTCTTCGTCCTCAAGACACTTGGACAGTTAGAGGACCAGTGTGGTTCATGTTATTGTAACCGCCTGTCTGAAGTATCGGTGGTTAGTTTCCCTGTTTTGACTGGGAAAGTAGTTCTAGGTCTGTGTTGGTGAGGCCCACCAGTCAGCCATGACGGTCAGTCTGCTGTCACAGCTGAATGTCGCTGTCCTCATTAATGTAATCAGCTACACCTGTGTTTGCTGCTGATAAAGGCCTATTGAGGAAAGGTCACTTTAATAGCAGGGGGTCTTGTTGTGGGCCTGTTGTAAAATGACTCAAATTCAATTAGCGTGCACTTTTTTTTATAAGTCTGAATTTTGTTTGTGGGTAAAGGTTGTGATAAAGTTTTTGATAGATAGTTTTGCTGACTCTAGCAGAAGCTGCTTTGGTTGAGTCCAGCTTGGATTTTTCCATTTAGTCGGTGAAAAGGTGTATTCCCTATAAATGAGTGGGTGAGTTTTACCTGAGGTCAGGGTGATGAGACAAAACTTTTTACACCGTTTTAGTACGTTACTTTTGTACACATCTTTTTTTGGCAACTTTGACTTTAAGTCCAACCACTGTTAATGCTAACTAAAAAGTTGTCCTGTGTTGCCATATGTTAGATAAAGTTAGAAAGATTTTTATAGGTTAGAAACGCAACATGACCATTGGAACAGTACTGGAACTGAAACTGTGCAAATCTTCACCATAATGGAACAAAGCATAGAAGAGCAGAAACTTATAGCCTACTGTTTCTCAGTTGTAATTACTTTTCATTATAATCTTTTCCTGGGACAGTATGTGAGATCGAGTTTGCAATTTGTTACGTCTCATTTTTCAGTGTCTTGTTTATCCTATGAACACCATGGATATAATTTTATTCACCTGTTGGAATGGCAACAGGAGTCTCAGAGTCTGATCTCTCAAAACTTGAGCAAATACAATACAACTTTGTTAGCATGACAGGATAACTTGGAACTATATATAGGCTATATATATTATAATTTTTGTGAGTTAATGAAATTATTTTATTCTATGGTTGCAGTATTCAAGAAAATAAGTAGGCTATTATGCCTACTGACTGCCCGAACCAGCTAATTAGTGTTAACTACCTGAATGAATATAGCACTGAAATAGTTCTACTGTGAATCATGGAATGAATTGTAGGACAAAAACAAAATAAATGCCCATGCTTGCGTAACCATGATTGCCGGCAGTGTAATAGGCATAATTTAATCCGCGGTTTACGACATAGTCTGCTGCGTCTGTTTATTTAGATCCACTAAGCGTAATCCAACTGTGCCACCTGCATCCTACAGTTTAAACCCAATTGTCACAACTGGAGCAGAAATGCGTAGCATCTATCAATATCTGCTGTGGACTGGATCGCGTGCAACCCCTCCTAACCTCACAGTCCATTAAGCCATCCATTCCTAAAGCACAGTGACCTGTGCTTGAACTAATGTATGTGAGTGTATTAAGCAGCCAGGGCACAATTCACAACTATAATCTATCCTGTAATTAGCAGTGCTAGATGAAAGCCTGCATGGTACATAGACAGTCTGCATTATGACTTGATGCAGTTAACAAGGAAGCTTAAAGGGATAGTTCAACATTTTGGCAAATTTGCCCACTGCCATAATCCCTATAGTTTTAGGAGGTTCGTTACCTTTAATTGTCGGTGCAAGCTGTTTTTAGAACGGTGGAGCAGAGCCGCAAGTTGCTCAGAGCTACGCTACGGTGGCTCATGGAATTTCTTGGTTTCCCTCATCAAATACACAATCCAACAACTCCAAAACGCTCTGGTGGACAAGTTGTGACCTGCACATTCACCACGCTATGAGATAATAAAATTCATGCAAAACTGCAGATGCATGTTCCCCGCGGGGGCGGTTTTTCGGCAAGCAGTCTCTGCATTTGTCTTGAAAACAACTCTTACGTTCCGTTATTATCTCATAGTGTGGTGAATGTGCAGGTCACAACTTGTCCACAAGAGCGTTTTGGAGTTGTTGGATTGTGTATTTGATGAATTTGATGAGGGAAACCAAGACATTCCATTAGCCTCAGTAGCGTAGCTCTGAGCAGCTCGCAGCTCTGCTCTGCCGATCTAAAAACAGCTTGCACCAACAATTAAAAGTAGCAAACCTACTCCTAAAACTATAGGGATTATGGCAAAGGGCCAATTTGCCAAAATGTTGAACTATCCCTTTAAGTAGTAGTATTGTAGTGGTAGGCTGCTACAAGATCAGGTTCATTGTCGTGCTTGTCTGCAGAAGGTGGAGAAATGTCCTCATTATAAGACTGGTCAGTGAACTAAATTGAATCTTGCACAAATAGTCCAACAGTAATAATTGTTAAGTGTTTCATTAGTGTTAAAAGTCATTTGTTGGAGGTCAGACTGTTCCTCGTGCTGGATGCAAATGATAGATGTTATAAACTGGTACTTTACAAGACGCTAAAGTCTTTGAGTGAATTCTTGTTATTCCGGAGGCACAAGCACAACGTGTGTGTGCGTGTTACCTGTTCACTTTAAAAACTCCAATGCATGGTATATCAGATACACACTAAAGTGATGATGATTATCAGATGCAGCAAAACACTGATTATTGCATGAGTGGAGTTCATTTCTTCCGATTTTATTGCGACTATCATGATTTTCCATGTGGAAGTACACTGGGTAAGAATATGAATAATCTTGTGATTGATGGGATTCCACAGCCAAGTTTCTTTGGGTTAATTTTCCTGTGTAATGTGTCACTTGCGTCATTTGGGGTGTCTGTCACACACAATATTTCAGTAAGGTCTTAGGCTTAACCTGGACTGTGTCTGAAATGATTCACTACTCCCTGTAGTCTAAATAGTGATATTGCCTTTTTGAAGTGATGACCAGATGTACACTGGTATAGGGCTGCAACCGATGATGTGCAGCCCTAATAGTGAAAGTGATATAGGCTAGTGTTCAACTGATGATCACTAACAGAACAACATGTACCATCATGACGCATGTGCTGAAAGGCAGTAAAAGGCCAAGGGGAAAATGACCCTGGTAGTTTCCAAAAGTGATTTTTTATTTTGCCAGTGATCTTCGTCATATTTTCCTTTGATTGAGTTGTGAGTGAGTGATCTCTGACACAACCCACAATCTGATTATATTTTGGTGACTAAAGGTCACGGTCACGGTGACCCAGTATTTCAAAAACCCCTCAGTGCAATTTGGCTCAAACGTTCATTTGGACTCGAGGAAGAACTTTTCAGACTTTGGTGGTCTGTGGTCAAGTGTCAAGTCACAGTGACCTCACCAATACCAGTTTGTTTTAATTTGTGCATCAGGATAACTGTCACATGCTTATGCCCTAGCCATACAGTAAGCAGCACTGCATGTTCCCAAGCAACTGGCAATCGGATGTGAACAAACACACTCACAGGTCATGCCAAAGCACTAATCACTGTGTGGTCCATACTGTATGGCCACATAGACATTTACTGTCTTGTAAACTGTGTCTTCAAATGAAGAAAGAACTGTTAATGGTGTGGCTGCTACTTTCAGCAAACAGTCCCACAGTGCAGTGTGCCACATTTTATGGGGGCAACAATTAGAAATTAAATCTCAATTTACTGCTCACTCTAGAGTGAATTATTGAGTGTATCAGACAGTAGTGAATGAGAGGCTAGAATAATTTCATACACAGCCACAGATTTCTGCTGAGTTGTAAACTTTTCATGCATCACCACTAGGGGTGTACAGCCAGTGCACTATTTGTATTCGAGTTTGGATTCGGGCTTTTAAAAAAACTTCAGATTCGTTATTCGTAATCGGGAAGAAACCGGAAGTGGGCACACTAGAGACTTCCGCAGAGCTAGCCGGCTAACTCCCGCTTTAGCTCTCGGCTAACTAGAATGGGAATAAAATAATTTAATCGTGTGGCTCTTCTAGGCTTTCCAAACGTAATCAGACTGAATGAATCAAATCCTGGTAGTGAAACGAGTCGTTTCGTGGGGTTACTTGTGACACTCAAAAAATGTATCCACCCGTTTTATAGCCGCTTCTTTTCCCGTTAAGGTGCATTAGCGCCACCTACTGTGTTGGAGTGTGAACCAGAGTCACCTGGTTGCTCCTCTGTGATAACGTAAGGGACTGAGACTGAGGACTCTCTTCACCAAAACCAAACTGTGGCAGTGTCTCATGCATGGATGTGATTGACTCCCAACATGTTTTTTTGTTCTATTTTGTTATTCTCTTCTAGTCTCTCTAGTTGGCTCAAAACCATGCCCAAAACACATATCCAAACATTTCTTTTTCTTTAGAAAAGAGCTCCTGAATAATGAGGAGAAACTTAGGACAGAAAAACTATTCTGGATCAAAGATCGGGTTCGGGTACATCCATAATCACAACTAAGGAAGTCTTCTATCCAAGTTTCAACATTGTTTGTTGCCTTAACAATACATATGGACTGAGATACCTGTCGGTGTTAACTGTGTACTGTGTTAAGACTTTGTTGTTCAGCTACAGTGGTAAAGGTAATTGAGTTTAGACAGGTTGTCTGTGTGTTAGGCTTGGTGAAGTCTCTGATGACAGGGGTTGGTGTGAGATATTGTGACTGTGATTGGCACAGAATGAGGAACAAGTGGGTCGTTGTTCTTGCTAGCTAATTCAAAGTCAAAAGTTAGCATTGATCACGCTTCATAGCAACAATGCTTGTTGTTTTGATGTTAATCTCTACAGTGGCCCAGCTACACGTATTAAGCTTGGCAAAACACAAAAGATCCATTCATCCATTTCCCTCTCTCCTTAGAGAGAGAAAAAAATGAACAGCGGTAACACAGGAGCAAGAGGAAGAACCTGTCGTCCTCATCTCGTAACCAACCAAATATCATTTATTTGGGGGCATGCTCTGGTAGCTCCTGTAGCCTCTACCCAAGCAGGACCCATGAGTGGGGTAGTTAGTTTCAATAGAATCTCTTTTTGACTGATCGCTTTGAGGTTACCCAAATGAATAAAATGGAACTTAAACTTAAAGAGACTTTATATTTTCTTGACAAACTTGAAGCATCTCCATTCCTCTTGCCTCTTCTGTGAACCCCATCTACAGCTAATATTTTTGTGGGAAAAAGTTATGATGCATTCATAGATTTTGTTTTAGAAAAGGCCATTTTTGAATCATGCTATAATTATCTTCTTTCCAAGGCAGTGTGTTCCCAGATGTCTCCTCCTTATGTTCCTGGAGTGAGTTTCCATCTGGCAGACTTCCACTGAGGTCTCTGCCTCTCTCCCTCTCTCTATGGCCTCCCCAATGCACCATGTAGTCACTTTCAATCTGACTGCATCAGTTTCTAACATAACACTTTTTAACACTCTGCATATATAATGCAAATGCCAAACCACTTTGCTCTAAATTTCCTATTTCTCTTCCCCCCTCTCTCCCTCTCACTCTCTCTCTCTCTCTCTTCATGTCTTTGTCGGTCTGTCTTTCATTCTTGTAGCTATCTAGCTGCTCTGCCCCAGGAGTAGAGGCCTGCTCAATGTGGCAGAGATGATTTGTTTGCTTTGCAATTATTTTCCGTCAGTGGAGACAAATGGATTCATACTGCATAGAAAAACCCACACAGACAGGGCCGGAGCAATGAATGCAGTGGAACAGACTAATATGTTCTGCCCAAAGATAAAGATAGAGATGAGGAACATGGACCACCTTGTGTAAAGAATAGATGGCTTTATAAAAAGCTGCAAGGGCTGCGCTCCACATTGAATTACTATTAACTGGGGCCTTAGAGAGCAAGTTAATGTTTTTAAATTAGTATATTAATGCTATAATCTTTGCATTATATAGGCTATTGTGTGGTGCTCAGTTGATCTAATAAATTATATCCATACCACAATGCAGTGTTGCAACTTTCTGCCTGTCTGACTGTACTGTAGATGAGCACTGGCATTTTGAATGAAGAGTTCAAATTAAATCACTAAATATTTTAGATTTTAATTTTTGCGCAAAATATCTGCATCATGAAAGTTATATTAGTACATCACAGAGAAACATTCTGTCAAGAAAATAAAAAAATGAAAAAATAAATAATCGTTTCACGCCTGCTGCAACTCACAGTGCCCTTGTGAATCATTGTGGTTAACTGGCTCTGGTCGTGACTCAGGGGCGTCACCAGACCCCTTCTACTGGGCCACGAGCCCCAGAATAAAAGAGCTGTACCGCAGTATAAGTGTCATTGGCGGTACACTTTAAAGAATAATCAAAGTCACTTCAGACTGAGCTGTGCCCTAGTAGAGCTTAATAGCTGGTAGCTTGAATCTTTTTTTAGATCTGTGCCCAATATTGCTGTTAACTATAAATAGTTGAGTTTGTTTTCCACACTTGTGGAAACTAAAGCATGATTGTTTTATGGTTGAATTTAATGCTCTGTTGATGTCATATGATAGACATGGGAAAGACTGGATCGTTTCCAGCTTATCAGTGTTCACATCAATAGACCACACAGGACACTTTGATTGCAGTTTGTCGTATGAGGGTTATGCTGTGACAATGCACTGCATTCATTACATTTGGGTGTAATAACTTTGCATGGCAGAAGCATTTTACAAGGAAACTGGGTATCATGGTGACTCCAGTATGACTTGAGGGCATCGTTTTAGGCTTTTTTTCAAGGTTAGAAAAAGTTTGCAGTCTTGGTTAAATGTTCAGAAATTCAGTGCTGTCTTGAGGTTAAAGCAGAAGTGAGTGATCCGGTCGTTTTCGCTAATGCTGCGTTCCAGGCAGGCTTTTGAAATCGTAAATTACAGCTTCAAGTCACAACTTACGACTTTGTAGCGTTTCAGGCAACCCACTCGTGTTTTTCCGACCTGTTTTACCGGTGAAAGTCACTATAACGGCCACTCGTAACTTCCGACCGGTGAACTCGTACCAGATCGAACTGGTACCACTTCACGGTCGGAAAAAATATGAGTTTCCTTGAACGCACCATAACAGTCCTCGTCGCTACGTCACCACATTCACGGCGTTCCTTGGCTGCACACACAGCCCTGCATGCCGTTCTCTCTCCTCATTGGATAAAAACTGTAGGATACGATAAATGTTTTCTCTTCGGCTCAGAGCAGAGCAGAGGGACTGAGAGACCCGTGTTTCAGTCCAAACACTCTATGTAAGTGATTGCTGTCGGAAGATATAACTATTTAAGACTTATATTAACACAAATATATCACTCACTTCTGCTTTAAGGTCATTTTTTTTTATGAGTTTACTTTTTTATTCATTCAATACCAGTAACCCCCCCTTAACCAAAGTTTTAAAGTTTCTCAAACTTAAAGCAGAAGTAAGCGATCCGGTCGTTTTGGCTAACTTCTTGTCAGCCGATGGAGTTAGCAGTCCCCGCCCTGGTCATGGATCTATTGGTCCTCGTCCCTACGTCACCACATTCACGCGCATCCCTTGGCTGCACACACAGAGAGGACCGCCCCTTTATGCCGTCCTCTCTCCTCATTGGATAAAGGTTGTAGGATACAAGGAAAGTTTTCTCCTCGGCTTACAGCAGAGCAGAGCGACTGACATATAGAGTGTTTGGTCCGAAACACGGGTCTAAGTGATTGCTGTCGGAAGATATAACTATTTAAGACTTATATTAACACAGACATTCCGCTTACTTCTGCTTTAAGCGTATGTGAGATGCACAACACAAACCCTGGCTGCTGGTGTCAGAGATGTACATTTTCTGTGCACCACATCCACCCAAACCACATGATATGACTGTACAGTGTGGGCATGGTTGTAACACTTGCCGGTCTTGAACAGCTGTTTGGCAGTGGCGGTATAGGTAGCAATGATGTGTTCTCTCTGAAACCGTATAGTTGTCAAATTAAGAATTGAAGGACTTAAGGGCTTATCTGGTTTTCCAGTCTTATACTGTAAAATAATAAATGGTTGTTTTGATTGTACTGATAAATCACTGTGAATGTGGATGCATTTCTCTAATAGTTCCCCTTTTCAGATTGAGCTAACAGAATATGTAGTTGGAGGTCTGACCGGGGGTGAAGGGTCTTCCCATTTGCCCCCAGTGTGTGATGGACACAACTGGGCTACAGACTTTATCTGTCTCTGTTGAACTTTCAAACTATCCGCAGTAAAACAGATTAACCTTTTCCTCCCAGCTCACATCTTCCTTATTTTTCCTCTTGACTCCTGTCTTCCTTTCCTCTATATGACCCTGTCTCCCCTTTTCCAGTGTCTCTGTTGACTATCCCTTGTCCTGTCTCCCCCTCCTCCTCTTGTTTCCACTCCCCTCCCTCCTTTTATACGAAGGGCAGGTTCAGGGGTCACCAATTACTCGGAGAGGGCTGAGAAAGTTGTATGGGTTCTGCCCTCGGGGCTGCCATGTTGCATTATCATCAGGGAGATTGCAGGTATGCAGCAGCCACTGGCTGCCGGCACAACAACCACAACCTCAGGCCCAGCACTGGCCGTATAGACTCGGCTAAGTTCAAACCCTCCTCATGCCTCAGCGGCTTGCTGGCTCCGATTGAGCCCCCCTCTCTTACTGAGCTGCTAGGCAGAACTAATATGTATGTCTAGACTTCCTGGGAACTCCTCTACCTGAGAATACACAGCTTGACAATATGTGTGTTGATAGTTTTGTACCAATAATGTCTCCTGTATTGTCCTGCTTTTATGATGCTTTAAAATAATAAATGTAAATTTTAATGTATTCAGAGATTGTAAAATTGTGAATTTTCTCAGCTGTTTATTACAGCTGAAAAATATAAATATCATAAAAACTAGCATCATGACCAAGTACAGGAAGGGCAGTCTATACCACTGATGAATGAAGCATTATGGCACTAGAGAGTTGGCCTGGCCTGCCAGTCGTGGGTGTTAAAAAAAAAAAGTATCTATCTTGTTTATAAATTCCAAAAAAGTAATTCATACTTTTTGGTCCTGTAGCGGTGCTGGTTCACATTTTCTTTAGACGAGTTTAACTTGCCAGTCCCTAGATGATTGGTTTCTTTGCTGGTACTCCTCCACGGAATGAGCCAGGAGAAAGAGCAATGTTAACAATGGAAAATTCAAAGGAAGAAGTAATTTTACCTGCCCTGTCTTCAGTGAAGGCAACAGTTTAGAGATGTTTCAGATTTCATAGGTTCAAGGGGAAGAAGCAGTTTGATAAGACCCATGTTATATGCACAGATCAGATCATCAAGTGCATTACAAGATGAAATCAAATTTAAAATAGTCCAGAGCTGTTATGTTGACAACGTGTTGTATTGATTGATTTCCAAACATGAATTTAGTGACGAGCAAGCAAAAACATCCCACCTTAAAAGTTGCTGGTATCCACCAAGCACTGTGAATTAAATGGTTAATTAATAAAGACACACAAGAGGGCCTGTTCTAGGGCCCGGTCCTTCTACAGTGCTGTTGGAAATGAAAGCTGTGTTCATACAATAGTTTAGCCTCTTAGCTTAGCTTCACTTTGCCTTCACCTCAGTTTCTCCTCTTCATGAGTTCCTTATGCAGCTTCACTTGCTTGACACAAGTAAACTAATTTAAAACACAGACCACCTGTGTTCATGAATTTCAGTCGAATATCCGATCATGTTGTAGGTGACTGATTTATAAACTTGTCACCCTGAGAATAGTGTTAACCTTTGGAACCATAGCTATGCTGCTATAGATGGATGGATGGATGGATTGATGTGTGTATAATGTGAGAGTGGTCCTGTAAAATGATAACACTGGTTTTTCATTTGAATTTTATGAATTATTGCAGTTTTGCATTTACAAAATGTGGAAGTAAATTAAAAACATGCTTTTAGTTTAGGTTATTCCAGAATATATTAAGTCCATGATCACTGTCACAGGCATGCCCTGTTACAACACTGCAGTGGTTGTGATGCTTAAGACACCTTAAGAAATGATGGATGGTGGATGATGTTCAGTTTAGTCTTCTTCTTCCTTTTTGCTCTGCCTCCTGGCTGTTAACATACAACAGCCTTTTTAACCTCTTTGTTTACCTTGTCTGTCGTAGCCACCTGGGTGCTGCCTGTGCACACAGGGAAAAAAACAAACGAAAATTGAGTTAGGACTCCTGATATAGACATCTCAAAATGTGAAGGCCACATTCACTTATCGTTTCCAAAACCCATCGGAACCGATTTTCAGGCTCACGGAGAGGCCCAGCCCAGTGCTGTTTAGGCCCGGGCCAATAGAAGCTGTGCAGCCAGTTGGATTTGAAATGGCTCCTGAATAGAGGATCCCAGTCTGATTCAGTGTGCTCAGCCAAACCCTTGGTAATTGCAAAAACAGCACTTGGTCCACTAATAATGGGTGCGTGTCATCTCCAATCCTCAGTACGCCGGTCTGTCCATGCCACAGAGGCAGCAATTACAGACTCGGGCTTGCCACTGCTGGACGTGCACACAGTAAGGGCAGAGGAACAGTAGACGTGTGTGTGTGGATAATAGGAAAGGCTAAATGGCATCTTATTGCTAAGCTTAGATTTTTAGGAACAGATCAGTTATCTCACTTGGCAGAGCAACCACACCACACTTACATGAGAATTATTCAACACAAACAGGAAGAATATTACTCTTGTTATTACTGACAAACTGTTCAATGTAAACTGTGAAACTGCCAGCTTCTGATAAGGTATTGATTACCTTCAGGTAAATGTGCCAATATTCCATGAAAATGCTTTTTGTCATTTTCCTGTTTTTATTTCCCAGTTCATTTTCTTGATCATTGTGTCCAGAGATTACATTAAAGGACATAGCAAAACAAAACTCTCTAATGATGGGTAGGAAGATGCAAAATCTGTATTCTTTACTGTACAATGGCAAAGGAACCGTAACCTAAACCTCATCAACCTCAACCTTAAAGGGCAATATCTAAGGACTTAGAAAATTTCTGTATGTATCAGTTTTCTTCTTTAAGTTGAAGCCTCTGTTTTTATTAAGTGCTTTTTTTTTTTTTTTTTTTTTTTTACTGCTCAACTAAGTGTGATAACTAAGACCTTGTGTGAGCAGCACAGTTGGACATCTCTCTGAGTCACTTCCTTTACTAAACACTCTCATGGCTACCCATCCATGACTCCTACAATGGCCATCACGAGGATTTAATAAAACATCGACTGATCTTTCCTGTTACGCTGCTATTGTTTTATTTGATTTTCTCTACAGAAGCATGACGAACTGGTGTCATGGCAGACAATAGCACCGAGTCAGGGTCTGACCCCAAAACTAATTTGCCAGCTTAAGCTCTTTTAACAGGTGGCAGTTTCTCTAGATCTCAGTTTGTTTACACCTTGTTCCGCTCTCCCTTTATTTGTTTTGACTTTCCTTTTTTGTCCAAACAGCTCAAGTAATTAAAAAAAAAAGTTCTCGGACTTCTCCCTTTGTCCTGGTTTCATATACTGTAACCATGTTCCCTCCAGTTTGCTTTTGGTAAGTTCCTGATTGAGTCCTAAGCTTCACTCGGTATTTCTCCAGTTAGATAATTTGAGGTTACCACAATTTCAACGCTAATTTCAACTCTGTCACAGTGCTGATGTTGGGTAACCAGTTCTTAAATTGAGAACTTGTAAATTGCTCAGTTGTGTTTCTTGAATTTCCTTGTTTATGATTTGCTAGAAGACATAATCTGCTTTTGATTTGGTTGGACTGTGGTTGCCATTAAATCGTACCACACCAGTTAGGCTCTGGTTGCTGGAGGGGTCATAGGTCAGGGCAGAATAGCTTTGAGCAGCAACAATATGTGTGAAATTGGAAGTGGCTCCGTACCATTTGTGTATAAATGCATTGATGTCCTAGGGCAGCTTCTGTCGACACCGTCTCATAGGCAGATAGCAGCACAGCATGGGCCTCCAAGATATGTAATGTAACATACAATTTACAATTCACCAAATACAACTCTGTATTCTCTCATTTGAATCTTTAGGGTCACACTTCAAGTGTTTTTGTTCCAGTTTTACTTATGAGCTGGGATATTATGACAAAATATATTTAAACAAATATGGTGATAAATAGAGAGATACATTATTTGGATGATTTAGATTTTGCATTTGGCCATATCAAGATTTTGATATGATATTTGATATCATTTTCATCAATATGTCAGGCTTTGTTTGTGAAAAGTTTGGCTTTTTGTGTTCACCCTCTACGTAGCTCTGTTGTGGTTTTTTCTAACTCCTGACAGAGACATCTCTGTCTTCAGCTCTGAAGGTGCTTCCAGCTGCCATAGGGAAAGGACGGGGTACACCCTAGACAGGCTGCCAGTCTATTACATATACACACACACATTTACACACCAGGTAATTCAGACTCACTTAGTGCATATACCGTAGTGTGAGAGGAAGCCGGACAACCCAGAGAGAACCCACACCTCTGTGCTGACCTCACCTGGCTTGTCAGAGCCTGTCTGTCAGATAGATTTAAAGCAGAGTGTTGTGTCTGGTGATCTCCTTCACACTATGGGAAATCATCTGATCCAGTGTTAATACAAAAAAAAAAGATCATTAAATGTTGAATGATTGACTTTGCAGCACCAAACCAAGTCTAGCACTGCATTCATTTTCCTGGTCTGAGCAGTTGAGGACAAATACAGGTACCATTACCTTAGACAGTTTGGCCTTTAACTGTCCTAGAATTGTGGACTAAGCCACATAGGCACACAGCATACGTGTTCAAAGTTGCACTGCCACAAATAAACAAACAGCGCATGAACATGCACACACAATTAGTTTTCTAAAATTGTTCTGGCCTGAGTTGTTTCTCCAGCAGTAAAATGCCCTACAGCCACATGGCCACTGAAACAAGTATAAAAGCGGAGAGTGCAAAGTTATGGAAAGCTTTATTTTTAGTGTTAGTCATTATGATTCAGGGGAGAATTGAGCAAAGTTAATGAAGAGAAGATTAAAAGTGAAAGGACAATGGGGTTATTATGTGCCTCAGTGCAAACCAAATCAGGGTCAAATGTTACAAGCGTTTGGGCAAAGGCAAGGAGGTAAAATTGTTGGGATGTTTACTCGCTAATGAGATTATTTAATTTTAGAATCCTTACAGAAATGTCCTCATGCATGGACAGTCTGAAGATTTGCTGTCTACTGATGTTAAAATGGGGTGATGAAGTCAAATGGTGAAGTTGAAATGTCATTCAATATAAATGTCAGGATTTGAAGTAAATGTTTTTTTTCTACTTTGTTCAACCAGACCATTGGACCACAGATATCTGTCCTTACAGAGACAGCTCTGTCATGACCTTTGTCCTATTCAGGTGACTGAATTAAGGAGCCATGAGCCATGACCAGAGGGTGAATAAAGGACTATAAGATCAACCTTTTTTAAATATAGCCTTTTTCTTCACCACAGCAACCAGCCGGGGGCGCAATTTGAATTTTCAAAAACTGAATACTGAGTTGTAGACGTGCAGGCCGGCTAGTCTTGGGCTTGGGCAGAGAATCTAAATATTTGATTTAGAGCCTCGGGCTCTGCTGCCATTAGGAGCGCTATATCCTTTTTGTTCTGTTTAACATTAAACAATCTTTAACTGCCTTGTTTAAGAGGGTTGTTGCTGGACTTAAATGTCCTCTTGTTATTTCTGGCACAGGCATTTGTTCATATAAAAAATCAATAATTTCAATTGATAATTGTTAATTTTTTCCAGTCTTATTTCAACCATTTTGACCTTATCTGAAAGTCAGTGGAGAGGGGCTCGGTCTTTTGACTAGAGTAAGCTTAAATTGTTTACACAACATACTCCGCCGCAACCATGGGTACCGAGTTAGCTCCAGGAATTTCATGGCAGCCATGATGGCCAGGCCCTCATTGCCCCTCCCTTCCATCCACGCCAACTGTAGCCTTAGTGCCAAATGCTACTGTCAAAATCTCAAAGTTGCTTCTAAAAGTCAGCGCAGCAGTCCTTGCAGCTCGGTTTGTGCTCATATTCTACTGCTGTCAGTGATTGATCTGCTGCAGCTCTGCTGTGACTTACAGTTTCAGTCTTCTTCAAAAGACAACATAATACAAAATGTATGCAAATGCTTATCAGAACCACCAAACTTCTCACTGCCACCAGCTCTTGAGTTAGAGTTTTATTTTTTTCTCAGGCTTTTTGTGCACTTACTTTGAAAGGACCGCTAGAGAGAGACAGGGAGGGTGAGAGAGAGTGAGACGAGAGACGAGAGAGAAAGACACACAGCAAAGGTGGAATTGAACCCAGGTTGCTGCAGCAGGCGTGCTCTACCAAGTGAGATACAACTCTGGCTTTTCAGCGTATTTAATCGGAGATTCCATCGAGCGTTTCAGTGACGGTGAGCGGCTGCTGATTCAGAGCTGGGGCAGACGGACAGTAACAGTCACCTGTTGTTACCGTTACCATAATGACGAGCTAACGACGAGCAATATCGTTGCCTCTCGCAATATTAATATCTTGCGTGTTTATAGATACAATAGCGATATATCGTTCAGTAGAGGCTCAGTAAAGGACAGATTGACAAACCCATGTCAATCTGTCAGGACATTATCACACCCAGGAAAAAGTATGGAGGGGTTGAGCGGCGGCGGCCCTATTCTGCGTGTCATTTCCCCCCTCTGCCTCCCATTTCCTGTCTCTCTCTCTCGACTCTCCTGTCCATTAAAGGCAAAAAAGCTCCCCAAAAATACTTAAAAAAAGAAAAAGTATGGATAAAATATTTCACTTCACTTGTGTGTGTCACATGTATTTGATTTATGTGAGTTTGACATTTAAAGGGGACATATTATGGAAATTTCACTTTTTGAAGGCTCTTTAACATATATTTTGGTGTTTGTCTTGCCTTCCAGCCCCCAAAATGTGAAAATTGACAAAAAAAACCTGTAATGTTCAGGCTCTCCAGGTTGAAATCCACATGGTTTTATGACGTGTTCCCTCAGTTGTCCTCCAGTGATGTAACTAGGTTTCAAATTTGCATAACCCCACCCCTACCTGGTACCAGTAGAAGGGATGGGGCGGGGCAAGCAGTTGTTAATTTGCATTTAAAGGGACAGACACTGAAACCAGCCGTTCTGAATAGGGCTGGGTAAAAAAATCGATTTAATCGATTCTGGATCGATTTCATTAAAATTTTGTAATATCGATTCACAGCGCGTGAGATCGATTTTTTCCTCTGGTAGTCTCGTGCCTGATGAAGCAGCGGCGCGGTTACGTCTGACGCTCTGACTCACAGTAACTACCAGCGGAGTTTCTTTCTTCCTCTTTGTAGCTGTGCAATGTATTGCTGTGTTTGATATGAATAAAAACCAAACCAAACTACGAGCGAAGTTCACGTCAGCTCAGGTGATCTGCAGGTTATTGTTTCACTTGATCGCTCCGCCGCTGTGTATGTGTGTGTGTGCGTGTGGCAGCGGTGCAGAGCTGACACACACACACACAGACATCTACAGGAACCGCATGTTCTTCACGCCGTAGGTGAGCCAACATACTGTATGATACGTGTTACCGCAGAATAAAGGACACGAGCAGCTCCGTGTTTTCACAGTGCGACTTTTCTCCACTTAATGACCGTCGGATCATAACACATGACGCCCGGACTCTGGAGACAGGCGACGTGACCGTGCCGAACTCGTCTCATGAACCGCTCCACACATTCACCGTCACTTTATTTACCATGGGCTCCGTTTATACACATTTCCTCGAAAAGAGGGAGGGAGGGAGCTTTAGCTGCTGCAGACTTGACTTGAGGCAGTTTGAGTTTTTTTAATTTTTTTTTTTACCATTAATATTATTTTTGCACTTAAAGAAACAATGCTTTAATTATAAATTAATTAATGCAATTTGCAGTGATGGAATGTTGCAGTTCAAGTTCACTTTCACTTGCAATTCCTTTCTAATTTCAAAATTGCCCTTTTGAGAATTGGAACAGTTTTATTTACAGTTCAAGTTTAAACTGTCACATTTACAAGTTTGTTCTTTATTTCTTTCTTTTCACCATAAACATCAGCTTTTAAGTGCAGTGTATTTTGTAACACAGAGTTGAGCCATTTTCATTTTTCAAGAGGAGATTGAATCGATTCTAATGAAATCGAATCGAATCGAATCGCGATTAATCGATTTAGAACCTTAGGAATCGAAATCGAATCGATTCAGGAAATTGGCCACAATACCCAGCCCTAGTTCTGAACAGGGCTGTTTAGAGAGGATGAAAAGAGCTGAGATGTTTGATCCTTGGGGTATTTTGACCATAGCACGTCACAGACATGTCTTTAAGGGTGCTTTCACACCTACCCTGTTTGGTCCGGACTTTCTGACTTTCCAGATAGTTCGGACCAAAGTGACTGGGGTCGTCGTCATATCACACTGGGTCCGTCAGCGCCGCGGTCACCTCTAATCAATGAGCATTTTCAACCGGGCGCGCCTTGGCACGACTCTCTCTCCTTTCGTCAGCTCGAAACTCACTCTTCTGCACCGCAATTAAGAACCACAGCGTGCTTCCCAACACATATTTTTATTTTAACAAACGTGAGACGCACGGTCATCCACAAGCCAATCAGCAGACGCAGCCCTTGCAGGTAATGATGCCATGACGTAGGTAGATCCATTGGTCCGCTGTCATAATAGCAGTGTGAAAGCGAACTTTACTGGACTATATGGAAACAACGTAACAAAAAAAAAATTAAGTCCGGACTAGGTGTGAAAGTGCCCTAAGACACCTGGGAACTATTTTAATTTGTGGAAAGGGGGCATAATGTGTCTCCTTTAAAGACTGTTGTTGTAACGAACAGAGGATCCAATAGCAGCTCAACACTGGAGTGGTTTGTGATGATCTTTAGGGGACAGTTCAGGGGACTGGCAGTAGGACAGGACAGGGTCTGGCAGGTTCCAGGTGGATGGCAGCAGGAAGCCAGGCTCGGGAGCAGGCTGGTCGAAGGTCGCGGTGGGACAGGGAATCGTCGAGCCAACAGATAAGGAAGATGGAAGTAGCAGCACTCTCAGAGATGAGGTGTTTCTTTTGGTGGCCTTTTTTTGGTGTTTCTTGATGGCCACAGGCAGACAAGAACCAAGAATTAGACAGGCGAAACTTGTGGTCTGATACAGAAGGCTGGTGTGGTTACCGGGGCAGAGGTGAACCAGGAAGTCAGTCCGAGAATGAGCGCTGGAAAGTCTTGCATGCTGCGAAGAACAATCAGGATGTACTGAGCAGGCAGGTGATAATTGGGCAAAGGAGCACAGGTGAAGGTGGTTGTACTGATGAGGTGGGAGTGGCTGGAGAGTGTAAAACCTGGCGCGGACCGTGACAGTTCTTACACTGATCTTCTGAAAGTGATATAAAATATATTTACATGTATCATGTCGAGTTTAGATGAACATAATTTCTGAGAGACAAGGATGAATAATGTCAGTCACACACACCTATTGTCATTGCACCATAGGGCTGAATAATTAATGGGAATTGCAATATGACCATGTACAATATCCATGTTGCATGAGCTGCAGTCATTTTAATGAAGGTGAAACCTGTCACAACTTTCCATTACAAGTGAAATTTTGTGGTGCCACAGAGATTCCCCAGTTAAAAATATATTCTCCACCCCAAAACGAACAATATCGTTTAGTACATGAGGCAACAAAAGTCACATTGTTATCGCACTCCTATTGAAATCGTGACTTATATTACAATTACAACATCTGCCAAAATAATCATGATATAATGTCAATTGCATTTGTTTTATCAACAAAGGAAAATCAACTCAGAGCCACAACGTCTTCGTAGCAGTTAGGCTGTCTTTACACTGCACGGTTCAAGTGGCCCAATTCCGATTTTTTTTCTCTCAAGTGGCTCAGATCGGATCTGTAACATGAATGTGTAAACGGGACAAATGCGCATGGAATCGGATATTGTCAGATCAGATTCAGGCCCCCGTTATATGTGGAAATAAATCAGATACAAATCGGATCTCTGCCAATGCGTCTGCAGTCTAAACAGACAGATCGGATCTTCCCTGGCAATGCGTGTCATACGTCATCAATGATAATATTAATTCACGTGCTCACGCGTCTCGCTGAACCTCTGTAGTCCGTGATTGACACGTGGGGCTGACCTGAACTACCGTGGCCAGCTGTAATCACTGTCACAGGTGTTACAGTGTTTAATAAACTCGTCGTCCCTGTAAATGAAGGAAACCTCAGTGACCAACGAGTTAAAATAAAGGTTTAAATAAATAAAAAAAAAAATAATTTTTGTGGTGTCCGCGCGTCTGTTTTTTTCCCCCTCACTAGTTCTTGTTTTCATATAGCCACTACAGTAACATTCATTTCTATGCGGATTGATACGAGGGCAAGCGAGGGAGCGCGAGATAAACACCAGATTTCACGTTTTCCTACCGGCAAAAACTGAACCGAGCCGATAAGAAATCAAGAGAGTAAAAACAAACATTGTATACAAATGTGTGAGGCTGTCCCGTCCTCACAACGTGAGCGACGGAGGATCAAACGGTGGCACAACTGTCACCGTCACTCAGCTGCTCATCTCACAGCAGCTCCGCAGCCACTTCACTAACGTTATTTTGTAACGTTCACTTTGTAAGTGACGTGTCGGATATAAACTCTGAACACCAGACTCACCTTTGTTTAAAAATATTATTATATTATTACGTGACAATTTCCTGAAATCACTATTTCCAGCAGGTTGTTTCATGCAAGCACAGCAGGTGTAAATGCAGATTATCAGATCTGGGTCACTTCTGATAGAACATGTAAATAGACAGTCAAAAAAATCGGATATAGGCAACAAATCGGAATTGGGCATCAAGGCCTGCAGTGTAAAGACAGCCTTAGAGTAAGTCTGGATAATGTTTATTCTGCCTGTAAACATACTGAGCGCCTCAACTTGACTTTGTATTACAGCTCCGTCCACAAACACGTCGGCTTTCTTGCAGTGTGTGTATGGTGTATGTTTCGGTGTATGTTTGAAGCCATCTGACGTTGTCTGTGGGGAAAAATAGTGGCTTTGTGGGATGTGAACAGCCTAAACAGCGTAAGATCGGTCCGCTCCCATTATACATTGCTGTGGCGATGTGGGGACAGACACAACTACTGCACAACAGGAACAATTAAAAAGAAAATCTTCAGATTCATTCTTTTAGACCTAAAATATTAGGAAACTACTGTGCTCCAGGTTGAATTTGCCTGGAATTGTCCTTTAACACAATGAATGAAGGAACGGGAATGACGGCACGGCCATCACCTGCAATACAGTAGCCTATATGAAGTGAGTGAATCACAAGTCTCTAGTAAACTCCACTGACTGTACATGTTAATATTATGAAAGCAGCTGCACAATATGGCCATATCATGATGCACAAGTCCATTGCTGCTGTGGCACTGTGATTAGGTGAAGGACCCTGAACTATAAAACAAAACATAATCCACATAATCGCTTCAACCTCCTTGCCAAGTATGAATGTAGTGGAAACCATAACTATCAGCCTGTTTACACACAAGTGAAAATATTTTTGTTTTCTGTGTTATGATTCACATTTTTTTGTTTTGAAGAAAGAGTTCAGTAATATCCACTTTTTTATTGACTACCTTCTGATCTATTATCTTATTGTATCATTTCATGAATGGAGCAACATTTTAATTCCTCCTTACCTTACCCATCTTCTCATCAGCCTGATTTTTACTGAATGATGTGTAAACTGACAGAGGACTTTGTCAGGGCCACGTTAACTCACTGAACAGACAGTAAGTTCAGTGGCCGTGCTCTCTCTGAAGCCAGCCTTTTTGGTAATATTTCCTCTGAGAGAGAGAGAGAGAAAAAAAAAACAGGGGAACACTTTAAAAGTCAGTCAGGAAGAGAGAGAATGAGGAAAAGCCCCGAAGGCAAATGGCAGGGAACAGCAGCGCCGTTAGACGGAGCTACTTTAGCTGTCATGCAAGAGTACATGAACGCACCAATGAACGCACATAGTCAGCATCACTGAGCACATACACAAAGACAGCCACGGTGATGATGATGGTGCCTTTACCCAAGATACTTCTCACGGTGAATTGAGCTACTGTAAATAACACTGAAAACATTTCATCTACAATAACAAGGCTGTCACTTGGCCAAATGTTGTAAGTGTTTAGTTGTGAATCCATTAAACCAGTTAGATGGTTGTGAATCTTATGTTAGTTAAATGTGCATTTAATCATTTTGGATCAAACCATTTTTCAAATCTTTATGGGGTTTTTGACCCTATTTTTACAAGGAGAAAAACAGCGCACGCGTGTTTGATTGACTCCAGTATCACGTGACGGTTAGAAAAGCAACTGACCTCAAAGCCATGCAATCTGCTGCATAGTTAGAAGTCGACCAACAAGTCAAACCAAGTGGCTTAAACTCTCTAGAGATATTTGGTTTGTCAGAGCTGATTAGAGCCAGGGAGGCGTAAGCAGACACTCTGGGATAACACGTGGTGGCGTTGAGTTGAGCCGTTGGCCTGAGCCTGTTTACTGGACGATGTGTTAGGACAGGGAGAATGAAGCGGAGAGCTTGTACGGATGGAGATGATGATGGTTGATTTGTCTCACACAAGTCTCTCTATTCTCTCGTCATATTTAATGACACTTTCTATTTCATTTCTCAGCCAAATCTTATTATGTGGTAATTGTGTTTGCTTGTGCAGGCATGCGTGAATCTTTGGTTCAGATGTGTGTACACAAGCACATTTGTTATAATGGCTTTATGCTGGGGACACATGTGTGCATGTTTATATATGGTGCGAGAGGGAGGTAGGGTGTGTTTTTCTGAGTGTGTGCACTGCAGAGAAACACTATGGAGCTTTCTGTCACAGCTCATCACACCGCAAGATCACGCAACACGATGTGACAGTGCACAGTGCAGCTCAGCAAGTGGCGCTGGGATTTTAATTGATGTTAAAACCACCAAGCACTCAAAGCGCTGATGGGTACAATGTATTGAGAGAGAGAGAGAAGTGTGGTAAAAAAAGAGTGACGGTATCTGCACCATAGTATAATTGTGAAGCAAGATTGAAATTTTGTAAATATGAAATAATGCTGATTTGATAGTGTATGCATTGCAAGGTGTGAGAGAAAAGGTGAGCCTCTTGGAATAGATTGTCATCAGTTGTTAAGATTTTAATGTTTTTTCAAGACATTTGGTCATAACACTATCAATGGTGGCCTTATGTAAACTAATCTTGAGAAAGTGGTGTGTCACCTTCAGTGGATGAGAAATATACCAAATAGTTGCAGAAGCATTCATCTATCATGCCAAGAATAGCATTATTGACGTTGAACTGTTGCAATGTAGAAATGAGCAAACTTGACAACTTTGATCACAGGTATTAGGCTACATGAAAATAAAATAAATGTAACATGTTCCCCAGTAAATAATTAGTATGAAATCTGCTGCAAATTATTCTAATATTTCAAAATATGTTTTCAAAATCTCAGGATAAATGTGGCTATTTTTGTTAATTAAATAAATAAAAAATGGCCATACTGTGTGACTTGTACGGGAATTGAAAGAATTTACACCTCTTACATAGATTGGCACAATATGTTTTGATCTTTAGGTTAGACTTTTGCAAAAACATTCAGTTTTCTGGACTGGTTAAAGGGTTTTATTGAAGATTAGGACTACGTATTTATGTTCTAAAACAAGTGCTTCGGCTCATTCAACTTAAGTACGTTTTTATCCCGAAGGCAAGCAGCAGCATTAAGACTGTGTCCCTGCACACAGCCTTTTCAGCATTTTTTCTCTCCAGTCTCCAAACGAGTTAAAGCCAAATCCTCTGCATATGACCCTCCTTAGTCTTGCATTAGACAAAAGTGATCCTCTGTTAGCTCAGTGCATTGAGCCTATTAAATGAGGATGAGTCTCTTACACTGAGTTAACTCATTTGGATAGGAAATACAGAGGTGCAGTGGGGTAAATTAGTATAGCTTTAGCTTAACCTACCATAGCTTGGCCTGGCGGGCTATTGTAAGAAAAAGCACCTTTAGACCGTCAACAAAGCTAATATTAGCTTAGCATTAGCGTTAGCAAACAGGGGGCTTAATCAGGCCGTTGGGCTGTCAAAACGTATAACCACATGCTTCCAAGGGTCCCTTTGGAGTTATAATCCTGGGTCTCGGCAGGCGATGACCTCATGGGCTGGACTGGTGCCTGTGGGAGGATTGGGGAAACTGTGTGTGTCTCACAGGCCACTCACTGAGATCTGTGTGTGTGTGTCTGTGTGCGTTCTTTTTGGCCGATTTGTTTTATTGAGGCAAAACGACACAGAGAGACTTCTACTGACACCGGCGCGTTGAACTTTACAAACATGCACCAGAATAGAATTCCAGCTGTTTTGTTTGGGTATTTCTGCGCAGTATCTCATGGCGCTGCAGTGTGCGGAGGCCCCAGGATACGAGAGCAATGATATTTCAATTGTCTCCGTGCCACATTGGATTAACAGCGTGCCTTGTTTTTCCTCATGGCTACGAGATAATTGAAAAGGTTAACCTGTCAGTTTTATCTTATGTTATTTGTCTTTGCTCAGGCTAAAATAATGGCCGGGGACATCCGTGACTGGCAAGATGGCACGCTCACTTGAGTCTGCTATGACCAAAAGGCCATCTTGTCCACTCAGACATTATGACACCACTTCTATAAAACCAGATGGGATGTTACTGAGATCAAGGTTACACCGATCTCCAGCAAGAGAAGGAAAAAACAAATCTTCCAATTTATTGTATAAGTGACACTTGAACTGTATCAGTAAAGAAAATGCTGCATCATCATGGGTTCGTAGGATGATAATCCAAGCCAGCCCATAGTCTGAGCAGAGTAGACCACCCTTTTATGAGAGACTCCATCCAGGAGAGAAGGGCTCTGGGGTTAAAATAACTCCACATCTTCACACAGAAAGCTTTTGGAAATTGGAAGTCAGTTGACTGAGTTAAATGCATGCACACACACACACATGCACGCACACACACAGAGCGAGGCCAGGGACTCTAGAGGCAGATTGCTTTGCTGTCAGTGTAGGGGACTGTCAATATCTCCAGCCAGCCATGGGCATCATCAGAGAGACCCAGGACTGACTGGCTCCACTGAGCTCCACAGCAGAGGCAACCTGTCAGCCTGATGCAGCGGGGTCCAGGAGTTAAGAGTCTTTATGAAACGCGGTACTGTACTGAGAGACCTCTGCTGATGGCCTCCGCACTGGTATGCCGATGCCAAGATGTGACGTGGAGATAGCCAGTGAGATGCTGCGTCCCAGACGGGCCTCTGGCATCGGAGGCTTCATGTGGAGGGTTGATGCGTCGATACCACCAAAGCCATTTTTAGTTTGATCTGAAAATGACCTGTAGACGTCCATAAAAGTTAAATGTGGTACATTTGCTGATGATTCAACAAATATTTTAACAGCAACTGACATCAGTCAGCATAGAGGGGATCTCACCGGACAACTTTAAATCTTAATAACAGGTTAGGTTTATTGTTAGAATTGAAAGCACTGCACCAGAATAAACTAGAAATCTTCAGCAGTCTGCATTTTTAGAGTTGTGTAATCGACAGGTCTGTTTAAAACATGCTGCAGTCGTGACATTATGTACAAAGTAAGGAACAGTTTTAACTGAACTCACAACCTGTTTTTGCCCAGCAGCTTGTTCCTCCTTTTTTTCTCCCCCCCTTTTAAAGATTAGATGCAGCATGAACACAGGACACCTGTTAAATAACTGAGTCTGCCTTTGAAACCAATGACAGAATAATTCTCAAGACAGAGAACTTCTGTTAAACTATCCATAACAGGCATAGACTAGTCAATATAAACATTTAATTTGGTAGACTTAATTTTTTAACCAGCAGTAAAGTGATGGGCCTAACTGGCATCCTTTGCAGTGTCAATGAAGATTCTGAGCCTCTTGTATTTTTCAGACATGCACCTCTCATCCATCATCACCTTACACACCCAGTACATGGTTTAGGCATATACACACATATTGTGTGCTGCAAAGATAAACAACCTGAGCTCCTTTAGCGGTTATTATTACACCAAGAGAGGTATGATGGATGTAATGAATTTGAAACACACGCTGTAAGTTAAAGTGATGGATTACCATCTCCGTGCCCTAAAAGACTCACAGATGCTGTGCTGTTGGACGCAGACACCCTCACCTTCAGGCTGCGCTGTATCAGCACCCAGTATCTTGGTTTGTGTGTATGTGCTGGCATGTGTTGGAGTAGCGTGTGGGTGTGTGGGTGTGTGTGCGTGTGTGGGTGTGTGTGCGTGCGTGCGTGCTTTTGCCCCCTGGATGTGTGTGTCCATCCTCTCTCCATGAGAACCAGCCCTCTGGCCTTCCAGCTGAGTTCACAGATCCAAAGTCGAGTTAATCTGGTTTTACCTTTAGCCCCAAAAACAACACAGGAGTAATCCAGGAACAGCTGTAATCAAGCATGAAACCACTGATGGCTGCATGCTAGCTGGGGTCAGGGAGCACAACAGGAAGAGACCTCGAGAGAACTCTGGGACATTGAACTAATAGTCAAACGTTATGTGGCTGTGGCGTTAGGGCTGTCAGTTTTTAGAAAAATGAGGTTCGAACGATTATTGAATGACCCGTAATTCGTTCGGATATATTCGAATATTTACCCCCCCCCCCCCCGCCGCCGCAGCACACACCCGCGGTGTTTTATTTTGAAAATTGACCGGATACTCTCGTTGTTTCATGTTTGACTTCCTGCCCAGCTTGACGCGATTGCTCGCGGCTCTCACACAAAATAGACCAGACGCTGCACGGCGCGAGCCGGCCGCGGAGGTGCACGCCGCGACACCACACCAGCGGTTAATTGGGCACAGAAAGTAAACTGGCTCCGCTTCTCGGCTGTTCGCGGCCCTTCCGCGTCCGGTGGACGTTCCGCGGCGCTATGCAGGCACTGGGCACTGCAGCCAAAGACGGTAAATAGAGTATCTTTGCTGCAGCCAGCATATCGAGCAGGTCATTAATGCTCGAATACGAACTTTTCCCCCCACATTCGAACGAATATTCGAATGTCGAATAAAAAGTGACAGCCCTATGTGGCGTTGAATTAAATGCTCTGTCATGTTGGTACACGTGCAATTTATATTCATTAGTTTGTGATGAGTTCAACTTGTTTGTTTTTCACGATCTCATCCTCTACTTTTCACACAGTGTGTTTAGTAAATACATGATGGGATATTTTCTAACTACAAATAGCCATTCCATGTTATGCTATTCTATTCCCTACGGCGTCCTGCAGCGTCACATTACCAATTACAGTACAAGCGTGCTGGTGTCTTCAGCAACACGTCAAGGAGCAACTCTGGTTGATATTGTCTGTCTGAAGTGGAACTGTTTGGACCACTGTCAGTGAATCTCTGTTTCAACACACTTGGAACAATTATATAAGGAGGCTGGGGACACGGAGAGCGAGCGAGCGAGATGAGGCAGGAGAGAGAGGGGAGAGGGTACAAACAGATGAATAAATGAGTTAAGTGGAGAGAAGGGAATTTGTGCTTTCACTGTCCCCTCCAGCCCTCTCACCCCCTCCCTCCTGTTGGACAGTCGAATGTGTGCTATAAGTGGTCCCCCCCCTCTCCTTTCGCTTCAGTGCTCCTCCGCTCGTCTCCCAATAGAAATTGCTCCGTGGCATTAAATATGTAAAATTAGCATTTTAAGTAGAACACATTTCTGTGTCGCGCCCTGCTCTCCCCACTCTCCCCCTCTGCCTGCCGCCCAGCCCTGAGCATATAAGCCACGCAGACTCATGCATGCATATGATATGCATTTGGTCATCTCCATGGTAACATTGGTGGGGGAAGGGAGGGGCTCAAAGACAGAAGGATGAAAAGGTGTAGTCATTGAAAGTAGATCAGATTGTATTTATTTCTTATTTATTGAGTTTTTTCAGGGAGTAAGTCATACCAGCAATTTGTGAATGTGCAGAACCGAGGACCAGGAAACACAAACACCATGGAAACGCCTCGTACGTGTCACCACTCCACTTAGGGGCTGGACTTGCCCTTACCTGGACGCTTCTAGCTGGTCTCTATGTAAATGTTTTATCGTGATTCTATATTAAAAGTATTAAAAGTTCCTGCGGGAGAGACATTTTGGAACGGCAGGCCTCTCCACTTTACGGGGATGCACATATAGTTGTTAAGAGAGGCAACACAGATGATCATACAGGCACACACAGACAAAGTCCATTAACCTTTGCCCCCACAATTGTGAGTCAAAAGGGTAAAAGGAGAAAAGCGTCTGTGGAGACAGCTTCGGCCTTTGGGACCCTGACACCCTAAGTCACCTCCAATTCTCTAACACCTCGTCTTGCAGTTATGTACACTAACATCCCTCCTTCTATATGTGTATTTAGTGTCACACCACTCTTGTATTACTATTTTATTGCTTTATGTTACAGGAACACGAACACACAAAAATTAGCTCGTAGTTTAGTCAATTTAATATGTACTTTCAAATTAGGTGTAACGATGATTTCACTCATGGGCCCATGCCTACCCAAACTGAAAGCTGTTTGACAGCCAGTGCAGTTAAACCAAACCCTCCAGTGAGATTGGACCAAATGGAGCAGACATGACACTGGTGTTTGGTGTCTTGACAGTATGGCAAAAGAGAACATTTTTTAAAGATGTTCAAATTCCAGTGGTGAATTGTGAAGAGCAGCAAGAAAGATAATCTCTCAGTCAGTTAAATGAAATGGCTTTTGATTTGAAGCATTTTCAGCTCCAGTTGCAGAGTGGCTGCTGGCCAGTGATTAGCAGTTAGTCCAGTTAGCAGCAACACCACAGTTTTGTTTTGTTGCAGTTGGCGCACAGATCAATTAGCAAATGATCAGCTGTTGATATCCTAATCTATGGTGTCCTGTATAATGAGCTTCATTTTAACATCTTTTCAACTACAAATGTGACTTGCACTGTTTTGGACCATAGAAGTGTCATATTGTTTTCCTAAATATAATATCACTGGACTTAAAATAAAGCCTAAAGTTGTATCAATGATCAATAGGTGAACATCTTTCAGTATTAGGTGGTTGCTGTACATGATAAACTGAATTATACCATCATTAATTTTCTTATTTACACCTGTGCTTTTGTGGAAGGTCAAAATATGACTGAGAAGAATAACAAGAGTCCAGTAACCACATCCATTTAAAATGTATGACAGACACAAGCTACTGCACTACTTTTTACTATTTTATGTTTTGCTGTTGAATGACTGTTTGTTTATTGTGCAGCTGAGAAATTGAATTTCCTTCGGGATAAATAAAGTATCTATCTATCTATCTATCTATCTATCTATCTATCTATCTATCTATCTATCTATCTATCTATCTATCTATCTATCTATCTATCTATCTGACAGGTTGATAAGCAAAAACATACAGACAGATCTGAACAACTTATTCAAATTCTTTCCATAAAACGTATGCAGTAATTAGCCTCGTAAACCAGCCTCTCGCGGAAATGCACTACACCAACTTGCTGATTGGCTGAATGGGGTTGTCTGTCAACACTACTACTCCCGTCCAGCTCCCGCCCACCCCAAACGCTTACAGGGGGAATGAGGCCAGACTCTCCGTCGAAATGAAATGCATTTCCGCGAGAGGCTGGTTTACGAGGCTATGCAGTAATAGGGCTGGACGATAATACAATCTCGATTTGGGTTCACAGTAAAAGTTTGATTGTTTTTGAATATCAGCTTTTATTTATTTATTCGATATCACATAAACGCAAAAGTGAGCGCATATCAGAGTTTGCTGTCTGCCATCTGCAACAGTGGCTACAGTTTTACACCCCGGACGCACTGCCCGCGGAAGCTGGCGCTTGGCTGGTCGCACTGGGAGCGTACTTCTCCTCTCTCCATGACCGTCAGACCGTCAAAATTGACCAGATTCTCTTTCCTTTTCTGTGCCCGACATCCTGTCTGGTACGATCTGGTCTATCCAGCTTGACAGAGGGCGCTCTGGGCGCTCGCGGCGCGCATGAAAAATAGAACAGACGCCAAACTGAAGTGCTGCAGCCGCGTGCACTGCGCTCCACAGTGCGAGATATGCGACCAGGCAGACCGGTTAACATGTGCGCAGGCTGAAACTGCCTCCGCTCCAGGATGCTGCGCTTCAGTTTCGCGCGCAGTGCGACCAGGCCGTTAGCCAGAGGTAGACTGAGAGAAAAGTTGGAAAAAGGAGAAGAAAATAGTGAATTTAAAGTGGAGGACAGTGAAGATAATGCCGAACGTTAAAAACAACATCATTAAATCTTCCAAAACTGCAGATATTGTTGAAAAACAAGGTAACTGTTTGACTGCTGACTCCAGATCAGCCACTGAATATTTATGAGTTTCCAACTCCAACCAACCAGGTGTCCACACCTGGTTTAGGCGGCGCTGTGGAACCGCCCCCGCGGTCTACGTCCCTACGCAGTATGAAGCCTCCACCGTCCTCTTGGCTTATTCAGCTGCCGCTGACACTCAAGGTCCTTTCCCTTAAGAGCTAGCTTACTTGCTACTAGCTTACTGCCTGTTTAGCTAAGTTAGCTGTCCTTCGACGAGGAATTCTTTTAGAAGAGAGAAGAAAAAAGACAAACATGGATGGTTTCAAGCAGTGCAACACTTGCAGCTCCTATATGACAGTGAGAGACGGACACACGCGTTGTGTTCGGTGTTTGGGTTGAGAGCACGATGAGGCGGCCCTGTCTGAGCCAGACTTTTGCACCCGCTGTTCGGACCTTCGAGTCACTGCAACGCCGAGCTGAATTGTTTAGCTCGTCTGCGTCTCCCCGCTGTACTGCTGCCCAGCCTACAGGTGGTCGCACGGACATGGAACAGGATGGTGAGCTCATGCCCCCGCCAGCCAGGCCGGCTCTGCGGCACAGTTCCCCGTGTCGTTCTCAGCATTCTTACCAGGATGAACAGGAGAAAATGTCGTACACACAGCAAGCAGAGCTACGTGACTTTCACTCAATGGTCGACAGAGGCAGACGAGGATGACAGTGAAGACGACAGAAAAGTGATGAGGAGCAGATGAAGCCGGTCTGCAAAATATGCCATTGGTTGGTATCAGCCAGGATGGGAAACGCAACAAATCTTCTCAGTCACCTGAGATTGCACCATCCCAGTGACAGTCACACCGAGATTTTGACTATGCAGGCTCAAGTTGGCCTGACTCCACAAACACAGCCTAGCAAGATTACTTTGTCTGCCGTTAGCATCGCTAGCAGGAGCAGTGCTGCAGTGTTAACAAAACAACAATCCATCCATTCAAAGCGGAGCAAAAATATAACGAGTGCTATCACTTACTGCATAGCAAAAGATATGATTCCCCTGAGCACAGTGGAGCAGGACGGGTTCAGGGAAATGATAAAAGTGCTAGACCCCAGGTAGAAACTCCCTGGAAGAAAGTACTTTTCCCAAACAGCACTGCCACAGCTTTATGACGAATGCCACCACCACCGATCTTTGGTCCAGCCATACATCTGAGCCATTTGATTCTCACAATTCATTCCATTGACAAGGAGTGGGCTCTGCACAGCAAATGATTACAGACGGTAGACTTTCCAGAGGACCATGATGAGGATGCACTTGAATCTTGGGACTTAATAAAGACTCACAGGAGTGCATCACAACAGACAATGGGACAAACAGTGTCAAGGTTGTTTCGCTGCACCCTGCCATTGGTAAGTTCATGATGATTTCTGTTCTCTCACAGCACAGCTCACAGTGTAACGTTTCATATCCTTATATGTTCTACGTTCCTCAATATATCAACTTACAGGCTCACTTGATAACATTTGATATTGATAGGTGATAATCAGATTATTATAATGGCAAACTACCATTTTGGATTTACAATGTGTAGGAGTTAAGAGTTAAATATCGTATTGCTGTACTCAACTTAAATTGTGGAGAAACCAGTAGTGTAATATTAAAATTTACTATCACAAGACAGAAACATATTTGTCTATCATAATTATTATACATTTTGTCACACAAATTTTTTTCAGACAAAAGCACAGGTTGATAACAGAATCACCTACCAGGTGGGGTTCTCGCCATGCAATGATAGGACGAGTACTGGAGCAGGAGAAGGCCACTGCAAAAGTTTATCTGCTGATAGAAAAACAAGGCACCTGCCTCCCTCAGGGCAAGACAATGAGTTCTTGGAGTCCATCCACAAGGCCCTTAATCCACTTGTCCAGTTAACTGATGCCCCCTCTGGTGAAGCACATGTCAGTGTCTCTTGCGTGAAACCTGTCCTACAGCTCTTCAATAAGGATGTCTTGAAGCCAGGAGATGATAACACAGAGTTAACCAAGGCCATCAAAACTGCTATCACCACCTACAGTATTTGAATGAAAAATATGAGGATGCTGCCACTCATGAATTCCTTAACATGGCATCTCTTGTTGATCCTTGGTTCAAGACCTGCTACATCCAAGGTGACAAGGTGGAAATCCAGAGATGTGGCACAGATTCTGGATGACTGTTACAGCACACTGCAAACTACTCTCACATCCAGAGTTGGTGGAGGCAGGGCAGATGCTACAGCTTCAGCTCCACCAGCCAAAATGCAGAAGAAGATGCTGTTTTTTTTTTCAAGAAGTCTTACTCTGTTTCTACCTCTAGTCTAACAGACAAGCCGGATGTTGAGGCTGAATTGAACCGTCACCTGCTAGCTCCAGAATGAGGCAGTGAGACTGGCAGTGTGGAAAACCCACTCCACATCATACCCAAGTGAGCTTCCTGGCAAAGCAGTAACCATGTATTCCTGCCACCAGCTCACCCACAGAGTGCACTTTTAGGACAAGCGGCAATATTGTGTCCTGCCATAGGGCAGCTTTAAAACCAGACGCTGTGGACAGACTGGTCTTTCTTGCAGAAAATCTATACTGGAGTGACAAACGATGTTCACTAGTGTAGAAGATGTAGAATAACTATCAAGATTCAAGAAACCTTTATTATAATCGTACTGGTAAAACAATACAACACAATTTTGTTTGGCAACAATCCATCGCAGCATTTCTAAATAAATAAGAGTGATGGCCTGTTGTGAAGTGCATTAAAAATGACCTTATAATGCACATTTAAAATAACCTTAAAACAATCAGGATAATCCGCGTCGCTCCAAGCTCTCTTATTGGCTACACGCTCAAACAAGACAAAAAACGTGTCCACATCTCTTTCATTAAACTTCGGGACTAACCGTAAACTACTCAAAATATCATCGGAGTCACCACCTCGACTCCCCCCATGCAATCTACCGTCTCTCATGAGATTCATCCTCTGTGCTTCCACGTCCAATTTAGCCAACTCAGTATCCTGCCTTACTTTTTCCAGTGTCACAGACTTCTCCAAATCAGCCTTTTGCCTCAGCTTCTCCAATTCCAGTTCCTTTTGTTTCTCTAACCGGAACCTTAACGTCAGCAACTCCTTCTGTTGTTCAAACGTAAAATTTGAGTCTGCAACCTGCGCACTGACACTACCCGCAGCCTTTCCCTCAGCAGGTGGCTCCGTCGTGCACATCAAAACACCCTGATCATACAAATTTGCCAACACAATCGCTTTCACATTTTCTTTCAACCTTTTATCAGAGACATATATCTTATAATACTCAGCGAGTTTCAACAACTGCTCCTTTGTGCACTGCTCCACAAACTCCTCTGAAGGTGCCCTCACACAATCCTCTACTCCTGCCATGATAACAGACACGCAACGACAAAATCACCAAGGAAAACAAAAAGAAGATACGATTATGACCTCAATCTCAGCGGACGAACCCCCGCTAACTGCCTATCCATTTCTACCTAAACTCAACCCTAGTCTTCAGGGGATACTGATGGCGGGTACTTATGCACTCTCTACCACTAGTGTGACCAAGCGACCAGCAAGCTGGCAACCCGTCTGCACTATGGACGTGCTCCCGAGACAACCGGCTCAACCACTTTCACCCCACACTACAGTGGCACCACGAATCCCAAAGGGAATTTGTGGTGCCCCTGCCGGGGAGACATCACACTGACTGCGAAAAAGAGGCCAACACGCAACTTCTCCCATCTCCTTCTACACAAACACACTGTCACACGTCTATCACGGCCATTTATTTATCCCAGAACAATTCCTCCCCTCCTACGATCCTCACGTACGAGCTTTCCCACGGGGAATCCCTGAAGGAACCCCCAGAATGACGTCACAGCAATCTAGACGCGAACATCAAACAAAGCGCTTCCCACAGTAGCAACATTACGCACAAACAACTTTCTCCAGTAGGACGAGCCCCCAATTGTTATGGCCCGGCTCAACGACCACAACAAAAACGATCAAACGGAGGACAGAGGAACAGTGATGAATGTGGAATTTATTTACAACATAAGAATAACGTGCAACAGAACCATAACCAAACACAAAACAAAAGAAAAAGGGCAACGGTGGCTTGGGCCGAGCTTCAGCTGGCGGCAGGAAGAGAGACCGAGCAGACTGGCCAGCCATCTATAGACCCCGGAACCACGAACACAGGTGTTTCAGATTTGGCTCCGCCTCGCAACTGCAGCCACTGCAGGGGGGAAGGGAAAATGCACTGACGGAGACATAGACCGGCCTGGGCCGTCACAAAATAAATAGTCCTTATCTTATATTAGATAAAAAGCATTGGTGCAGAGATAAGAATAAGAGTAGAGAAAATATTGAGAATATTGCACTGTTTCATCATCAACTATGCCTGGTTCATTATTGTTTACAAATTCTTGTAATTTTTGCTCAGATTTCATCCTACTTATAAACATTTTTAGAGACATACCTTCATCTTTCAGGTAGAACTTCTGCCAGGGCCATGTTTACTCTTTTTGTACATGAGATGTTGGTTGTCGGGCTTGAGGATTTTGATGTGATAGTTGTCACAGCTGTTAGTTATAATGTTTAGTTAAAGCTTGTATTATTTTGTAAAGGGTTGATGCATGTTTGCAATTTCAAATGATTAGCACTTCTAACTGGTTTACAATATTTTCTTTTTTGCCTTGCCAGTATAATATTATTATACACAGTATTTTCTCTTCTTACTAAAGGGTGCTTACTTTAGCAATAGAATGTGTCAGAGGGTATGACCATGATGTTTACTTGTGTTCAGATTTGTACTGCCTGCACAAACATTTTAGATTATTATTAAAGGTCCAGTTTGTAATAATTGGCAAGGTTTATTGGCAAAATCTGAATATACTACCCAGGAATATATTTGTATTGGTATATAATCGCAATAAAATAGATTTTTTGGGGGGTTTTGTAGCCTTATAATTATTCTTTTATATATAGCAAGGGTCTTGCTTTAGAGAGTGTCGCCATCTTGCGCCGCTATGTTTGTACGGCAGCCCGAACGGAAAATCCAGCCAGCCAGAGAGTATGTTTTGCGAGTTGTATTTAGCCAGTTGTGGGCTCTGCTGCTCTCTTGACCAATGGGCTTTATGCACAGTTCCACTACTTTCTGAAATAAGCCAGCTCCTTTATTTCCTGTCTTACATTATTGGACCAACTGATTAATCCAGGTGTGTCTGGCCTCACAACAATGGTCAGACACACCTGGATTAATCAGTTTGTCCAATAATGTAAGACAGGAAATAAAGGAGCTGTCTTATTTCAGGAAGTAGTGGAGCTGTGCATAAAGCCCATTGAAGGCATTTATACAATGAGAGTATAAAGGCCCCCACAGTCAGGCGTACTGTGCGCGTACTGCGAGTAGCACGGACTCCGCGGTTAGTCGAGCGTACGGTGTCGCATTTAAAACAGGTCGATGTGAAGATTTGTCTATTGTGTGTCATCGAGTACGCATACGCGAAGTCCGCATGGTTGTAAAAATTGAGCTATGCACTGACGGGTCCAGCGAACGTCCGCTTTGGGTCTGCATTGTGTCCACCTCGAGTACACGCGGATGTCCGAGGAGTCAAGTACGCCCGACTATGTGGGGGCCTTAATCCTTTGTGTGTGTGAAAGCCTTAGCAAATACATTTTGTGCTTAATGTTGGAAAGGCATATTATTTAATTATTTACGATATTAAACTTTATGATAAAGTTTCAATCCATTCTCTGGTTTCTTCAGGCTTCAATCAGGATGCTCCTCAAACTGGCAGCATTAGCAAAAACTATCGTGATAAATATCGAGATTGATATGGAAAAATAAATCGTGATAAATTTTTTTGCCATATCGTCCATCCTTACTTAATGATGTGTCATTACTGTAGAAACTAGTCATGGGTTCATCCAGTGTCGCATATGGAAAATTGATTTTAATGCAGTATTTAGTGGGTGACACTTAGCACTCATCACATCATCACATGTGGCTTTGTTCACGCTTGGCCAGGCGCAGCATGACATGTATAAGGACACTGGTTCATGATGTGAGGCATCACATATTTATTAAAATCAGGGATACATTTTTTATTAGATTATGTAGCAGTGGATGGCACTTTACCCACCATCATGATGTCAATTTTGTAAAGGTTAAATTGTCTTGACAGAAGATGGGAGCTGTGCACTGGTTTTCCAGCATAAGTGGCTCTAAAGATTGTTGCAGCTTTGTATAAATGTCAAATTGGCTGTCAGTAAATCATGGATAGCTGCTAAAGGAGAGCTATACTATTATAAATAAAAAGCTATTGATGTCAACACTAGCTTTGAATGGACCTGACCAACTACATTAGACCAAGCAGCTGAAAAGTGAAGCCACTATGGAGGTGCAAAACACAGCAGATGCTCAGATGACCACTTGAGGCTGCTTTTAAAAGGGAGTCATAACAAAATGAGTCACTCCATAAACTGCATAATATTATATAGTATAATAAAATAGTATAGCTTTAGTATATGGAGGATAAACTGTTCTATAACTTATAAAGGATTAAATTTACACATAATTCTAGGTGTGGCTTCGAGTGATGGGTGCGTACTGTCACAGCTGGACCTTTGGTGTCCAGCTGCTGGGCTTCACCTATAGCCAGTTCAGCCTGGTTTGTGGGGTTGGTACCTTTTGGAGGCAGTGTTGGTATCTTTTTGATGCAAATAACAGACACGTAATATGGTTCACTGTGCAGTATACAGACAGATATAGCATGAGGAAGATTATGCCTCTGTCTTTGGAGCATGATACAATTCTAGTAATTTATTTACAACATATGTATATATTGGCATTGGAAATGTTCTTTCTTTTTTTTCCTTGTTTAGGACTACTTAATGTACTTGTCCACCTTTCCATATGTTGTATTGATTTTTCTTTCTTTCTTTCTTTCTTTCTTTCTTTCTTTCTTTCTTTCTTTCTTTCTTTCTTTCTTTCTACACTTTGTCCACCTTTCCATATGTTTTATTGATTTTACTTTGTTTCTTTGTTTGTTTCTTGTTTAGGACTACTTTGTCCACCTTTCCATATGTTTTATTGATCTTTCTTTCTTTCTTTCTTTCTTTCTTTCTTTCTTTCTTTCTTTCTTTCTTTCTTAGGACCACATTAATGCACTTTCTAAAATTCCTCAAGACCTTCATGGCACAACTCAGTTGTGACCACCTTCATGTAAGTTGTAGGGCATTATTCAATAGCCTATGATATCCTGGTCAATTCCTGTCTCAAAGTGAGCTTGGGTGAGTTTGTGTTGATACTAAGACAGGTAATCAGAGAATATTGTAATTATAGGGTGTTTTTAGTGTGGTGTCATTGTTTTGAGAGGTGTTTTTCTGTCCCTTCAGCTGACCGTGTGAAAGTGTGTTTTCCGTAGCAGTCTGGCTTGAGGGAAGGTTCTTGTCAAAGTGTTATTGAAATAAAAAATAATCCATGAAGAGTAAAGGCTTGAAGGGAGAAAGCAACAGAAGAGTTAGATTTAGATGTGAAGTAAATATCTGCTCCTTTGTTTCTAAATGGAACAACACACACAAATGCTCTGTGAACACAATGGCCATGTGTTTCTGTTTTATCCTGTGTTTGTGTGTGTGTGATAGCCTCCAGCTTAAATCTCAGTTTCTCTGGGTCTGTTTAGGCACCAGCCGCTGCAGACAATATCATTACAGCATAATTCAATAAGAGTCATCATTTAACTTCAATTCTGCCCTCTGTCCAGCACAACTGTACTCATAAAAACACACATACTGTACACACACATAAGTCACTGTTGTGAGCCTTAATGTCGTAGTTCTATATGTTCTGCCTTTGCTTTCCATCGCGGCTTTGCTTGTTTCTCTCAAAACCCCTCTCTTTTGAGAGAAACCAACGCTCCTTCTAGTGGCAAAAGAACCTCAAAATAAACTTTGGCAGGCCTTTCCGTCCCGAGCGCCCACATAATCAATCATAACCAGGCCGTACAAATTCATCAGCTTGGATCCATTTTGCCCTAGTTAGAGATCAAAAGGTTGCAAGTTGACTATAGGAAGTCCAGGTACTAACCCAGACTAATTTATCTAACATGGGAGAGATTTAGCCCCCTGAGGAGATGGGGACATGGTTTTTCTCCATCACGTTGAATATCCTCGATGGGGCTCGAGGGCACTTAGTCTTGCCGCAGCATATCCTGTACGCCGTTTAACATTCCATTGATCAGATTAATTGCAGTTGATTGTGTCCTGTGTGAGGAAGCGTGTGAAAGTACACATTTACTATTTTACTTTTTTTTTTTTACTTATAAGGGCCTTTAATCATAATCCAAAGGTTATAGATCAGATGAAATCCAAATAGATTAGAAATACTTTAAACAGGACATTTTCAAAAAATGACTGACTTTTGTTATGATATTTGGATTTTGATTTCAACACAGTTGTCACTTCTTCATTCATCTCTTTGACGATCTGTGCACAATCTCTCCCAAAATACTCTTTTACCTGCTGTTTTTGTTCTTCCTGCTAGTTTGCCTGACTCTTTTAAGTCTGTTATTGAGTTTGTCATTTTGTGGGTCTCTCAACTAACTCTCTTTTCACACACACACACACACACACACACACACACACACACACACACACACACACACACACACACACACACACACACACACACACACACACACACACACACACACACACACACACACACACACACACACACACACACACACAGTCTCTATGTTTCTCTGCAATTATGAATAATTGTGACTGTTGAAATTTGTGTGAGCCTGGAGTCCCCTGGTTCTCCTCACTGCTGGAGGGGGCAGTCACCTCTGCTGCACACACTCACACACACACACTCACACACACATACTCGCACACACACTTCACACATTCAGTGAAAGGGCAACATTCAGGAAGTGGCAGCGCTTTGAAGACAGCAATTCATGTTTCCAAGCGTGGAGCACTTATTGGAGGTCAGACTGAGGGTCTATTAGGCCTCTCATATTCATTACGGAGGGCGAGAGGCAAGAGATCGAGGGAACAACAATACCCTCAGGATGTTTTTTTGTTGGTTTTTGGTTGTTAACTCCTAAAGGCCTTGAAAGAGGATTCAGTGATTATACTCCAGTTTTAGGTTAGGTCGAGTAAGTTCCTCCAAAACTCACAGAGAAGCCAAATATGGCTCAGGATGAGCGATTACCCAAAATATTCATCACTGCGGTGTGTTTTCACATTGTGATCCCTGCATGAATCCAATAATACAGGGAGGCTCGGTATTTTAGAAACAGAAGACGGCCGAGGGCAACAGCCAGGAACATTTGAAAGACGGTGGTGAAAATCATGGTGATGATTATTATCCAGACATTGAGGGAAAGGCAATTTCAATTCATTGCCTGAGGATTAATGCCAGTGAGTATTTCCTCAGTGCCTTTTTTGTGTCTGTGACGGTCTTTCAAATATTCTGTTACTGTGCAGTGAAATATATCTGGAAGAGCCTTTTCGTTTCTGTTACACGCTGGTGAACATGCCAAAACATGCAACGCTCAATCTCTCATAGTCACACAAACTTCGAAATACATACATCAGATCAAACACACACACTCACGCACACACACGCACCTCTCGGGACGATATTCGACACCACAGGCCAAAAGCGCATATCCTCAATGCAGTATCGCTTCCAAACCCTTGACACGCACACCACCTGGAGTGTGTGTGCGTGTGTGTGTTAAACAGACACGTCAGTTTAGACTAAGGTGATCGGCCCGCTCCAACCCAGCTCCGGCCCCATGGGGGTTATCCTAGTGTCCCGCTGTCCCGATGTGGGAAAGCCGAGTGTTGGATGGGGTATCCCATAGCGCCGGCCTGGCTCCTGGGCAGCAGACAGCTAAATCAGTCACAGATTGGATTATGAATGGCAAGTTATGAATACATCTTTCTTAAATTGCACCACAGGAAAACACAAGCACTCGTGAATGTGCTGAGGTTATTTATTATGAGTCCTATTACAGCATAGACACAACATGAGTACCAGCAGCCAAATTTAGACTTTTTTGCTCTTCTGTTATTTTCTGTCTTTGAAAACTTTTTGTTCTTTTTCTTTTTCTTTCAACTCTTCTCTTTGGCAATTTTCTAAACCAATTTCTTTGACACTCCACTTTTCTTTCTCTATATCTTTTTCTCACCCTCCTTCCTCCTCCTTTCTTCTCGGCCCTCAGGTCATAGAGTCAGTTTCAAAGTGTTGATCCTCATCTGAAATCTATTGCAATCAGTGCAGCGCTGGATATGAAATACAGGCCCGTGAGATCGGATACGCGTCTGCGTACCTGTTTGTATTCAGATGGCTTTTTGTTACAGTTTCAGTCCAAAAGAATCAATGGGAGACCTGGTGGAGTGGTTGGGAAACATGGTTGTGAGCTCTCAGAGTTGTTGTTATTGAAGACTTGACTTTGTTCTCACATTTTATTGTATTGGCCACAGGAAGAATTACTATAAGAAATGAGATGTAGTTAACACAGCGCCATCTTTTTCAAATATTTTGGAAAAAAGATGTTTTTAAAAGTTTTCGTTTTTTTCAAAGCAAAGACGTATCTGTGTGCACAACCCAGTCTCATATAAAAACCTACCTTGAAAACAGAGGTTTTACAATAACGGCTCTTAAATTGTATGGACTGTTACATTTTTCCTGCCTGTTCTTTCCGTGTGCACTACCCCTACTGCAGCCCAATACAACACCCCTGCAAAACATTGTACTATCATTTGATTTGGGGCAATATAAATATTAGTTAGTAGTACTGTTAATGTCAATGAGCTGCGTCGTGAGCTTTGCATGCCATTTTTTCTGCAAACAACGTACTAGTTATTACATTGAAATGCAGGTGAACACAAACTATAATACTCCTCACTTCAGATGGAGCATGAAGAGCACACTTGCGTTGGGCGATTGAGGCACATATATTTTCCAAAATAATTTAACTCCACAGTTATTGTCTTTATGGATCTTCCAAAACTGTAAATATGTATGTATTAACCACAGATGTATTAACATAACCAGAAAAAGGAGAAAACGTGTCATTCAAAAACCAAGCCATAACCGAAGAGGGTTTAAAGTTGAAATAACAGAGTCATTGTTGGGTGGATTATTTCTCAGCAAAGATATTTCAGCTGTCATCAACCTCTGCAAGTAGTTGTTAACTCATTATTTAAATTAGCGTAATTCATATATATGTGCGTGCGTGTGTGTGTGAATGCAGCTTTTGCAGGTATGTATGGCTTTATTTGTCTTTGGGGCTCTGCTCCCTCATGCAGGGCTTTAGGTATCCATCCTGATCACCAGCAGCTGATAAGATGAGTGTAGTTGTTGTCTTTCATCACCCTGGATGAAACATTCCTTTCTGATAGTTTGGATCAGCGTCACAGGCTGTTAACACAGGTTAGACCAAGACACACGGGTCAATGTTGCCTCTGTCTGCTCATCTCAGAGCCAAATCAATAGGATTTTTTGCGGGTTGAACAAGACAATCTGCACTTTTTAAAACAAAAATCTCTTCAATTAAAAAAAAAAAAGAAGAAGAAGAAAAAAAGCATTTCAAGAGCCTTTTATCACAGCTGTCACCAACAGCCTCTCTGTGAGTTTATCCATCTTGTGTTGCTAAAATCAAAAGCCGTACCTCTTTGTAGTCTTTGTCCGCGGCCCCTCAGCCCGTGTGCCGGCCGAGTTCGGAAAAGGCCAAAGCAGTTCTGTGCATTGTTAACAACATTTAATCAAAGCTCAATCAAAAAAAGCTAGCTTTCTTCCCGTGCCTGGCCGGAGGTAAAGTATGTCTGTCGGAGGGAGTCTTGTCTCTGTCCGCTGACAGACGACCAAAGAGAGGCCTCTGTATGTTCTTATCTCCATCTAACCCTCCTGTCACATCAACCTGCACATGAAAGAGAGACAAGCAATGCCCCCAAAACTAAACTGCACACTACTTCATAGACTTTAAGAACTGAATTAATCCCAAAGAAGATGACAACCAGCTTTTCAATTCGAGTCCTCAGATGGTTTGCTGTCATGGCTGAAGCATGTTTGGGTTTTTGTTTTTCTTCTTTTTTTCCCATAAGGTTCCTCTTAATCCCCGCATACAAAGGTAACAGACTTTGACAAGTGCTTTTTAATTTTTCCTTTTTATTTCCAGCTAATTCACTTGAGCACAAACAATAAATGCACTAGTTTTAGCGCAGATTGTGTTACCCATGTGGGAACGGTCAGACCTCCAGCTCGAGTTCCCAGCCCATATGCTGACCACTCCAAGTATCAATCACTGCGTCATCTAAATGACTTAAAAGAACCATATTGATTACCAATACAGCCTCATAGATCAAGACGCAGACACTGGCTTTTCTTTTTTTTTTCTCACTGTTACTCTCGCTCTGTCTTACACACATACACACACTGAGCTCATGAAATCATAACAATAAATCTGATAGAGGGGAAATGCAGATGAAGTCACTGTTGTAACCTGATAGATGAGCAGGGACGGAGAGAATCAAAGTGGAAAAATGTGATGAGGAAAGAACTGAGTGAGATGTAGATGCACAAAAATGTTTATTGGCTGTGCTGCGATTATAACAAAGTTGATCTCCTACAACAGCCTGGCAACTACTGTATGTTTTCATTTTTATTCTGCATCACACTGGATCTGTCTCTTCAATGCTCTTCCAGCCTGTAATTGGACACATGTTCCTCCGCTGCTTGGCCAGAGGGCTTACATGAAAACTCTGCAGCAATAAGAGCATTTTAGCCTCAAAATGTGTTGTATTCACTTATTTATGTATCCTCACAACACGCCTGCAATATTGATTAAATCAAGAAGATGCCCCGGCATTTTTTGAAAGCTTTTTAGATATCCAGAGACGGGGAAACTCTTCTTTAATCGCTTCAGGTGAAATCCAGACTCCATTTGAGTTGAAGCAGCATTTACTCCCCTTCCCTCTTTTTTTTCCCCTTTCTGTGGCATATGGACTATTTCTGTTTAGTGTCTTTAGCTTAAATTTCTTTCTTTTTCTCTCTTTGCCCGCTGGTTTGCCGTGTAAGTACAGGCAGCACACTTCTTAAACAACAAACACGACAACTCGGTGCAATAAAAGTATCCCATCTAATATTTATCAATATAACTCTGCCCAGGCTCTGAATTGAGTTGCGTTCAGCCACTCAATTTAGTGTGAAGAGGGAGAGAGGGCAGAGTGCTGTGTGTGCAGGATATTTTTAGGTGGTCAGACTTGTTGACTTCTTCACAGAAAGGCAACCATGCAGGGATCGTGCTTCTGTGTGTTGTGTTTGAAAAAAGACAAAGATTTGATCATCAAACTGGGAGGATAAGGCTGGCGTCAAACAGATCCTTACGTCACCAAAACCAATGAAAAGACTCCAATTTATTTATTTATGCAGACAGGACAATGCGTATTAATGAACACTGCAGACTTGAGATATGCAGTGAAAATACACCGGAGTTAAATAGAATGCTGAATTTCATCCGTAGTCTCCAAACAAGAAACACAGGAACACATTAGTGCGTCTTTCAGTGCTCTCCAAATTCACTACCAAAGATGAAAAACAAGTTATTTTCTAAAGGCTATTTGTATTTGAGATTATCCAGTGCAAATTTAAACTCTTGACAAGAATTAACATATTTATTTTGTATTGTGTGTATCTACCAAAGTGCAGGATCATGTCATCAGGGGAACTTTTGTTCATGGGATTAACTCATCTAGTCCCTTTTAGTCTTCTTCTCTTGTGGCCAGTAAAAATGTTGCTGGCATTATCCATCATCTTTATATAACCTTAAAATTGATTCCAGTATTTTTACTGTATTTGTTTTCCTGTTTGATCATATTCCTTCAGCCTAAATTGCCTCTTTGTCTGAAAAGTCTATCATGTTGGCAATTACTCTGTGTAATAGCCCCTCAGTCATTCCTCGCCTTGTCACAGAGAGGAGAGGATTGGGCGGCACTTTTCTTCAGGCAAACAGGGCAAATCTCATTAAATTTGCATTAAGTTAAAAGAAACGCACGCATGTACATGATCACACACACAGCAACTCGCGCAGGACTCACAATACACTCAGCGTTTGTGTTTCTATTGAAATGCTCTCACAAACACAGGGCAGCTTAACATCTTTTGACATTTCTATAAAATGCAGTAAACTCTAGTTAAACCGTCTTAATCCCAGTGTGCCTTCTATTGTGAGAGTGAAGAGAATTTCCCATTTTGAGTTCAGTAAATTGTTAACACATCATCTATTTTTCTGCATCTGTCTTTTTCTTAGGTTTCTCTGTAGTTGGTCTCTTTTACATGTGTGCCCCCTGCTCCTAACTCTGCCTTCTCGGTTCACTGCTCTTCTGTGTGGAAGTGTGACAGTCGCTCACTCGTATGACTCGCTGCTCAGCCTGCGTGCTGCTACAGTAGTTAGGATCAATTTTAGTGTTTAAGCAGCCTAATTTTGATTGATCATAGAAGCTCTAAAATAGATTAGTGAGTGATTATTGAGGATAAATGACTGGTCTGAGGTCATAATCAGTCAGTTGTGTGTATGTGTTATGTATAGCATTGGATCCTATTTCCTATATTGGATATTCACCCTGTCTGCTGGTTATGTTACTTCTCTGGGAAGGAGTGAAGGGACCAGAAGTTTTGTTGTAATTTTCTGTGATTTTTGTTGTACTTTTTTCTAACTGCGTTGGTGCCGAAACAGGTGAATGTTAAAGCCTGGATTGAAAATAGATTTCTGTTCTTTGGTGAAGTATGGAGCGATAAATGATTAATCTGGCTCTTCTAAAGCAAACATCATGAATAGTTGAGGGACTTTAGGCCGTGTATAATACAGAAGTCAACAGGGGCGTGGGAGAGGCAAAGTGTGAGAAAGGGTCTCAGAGACCTGTTCCCGTGTTGTGAAAACACAGCCCTGCACCAGAGTGGTTGGTCAGAGATGTCTCTGAGAGAAAAAGAAAGAAATAGAAACTAGAACTTGGTTACCATTGTATTTTCTGCTGCCAAATGCTACTGTACTGCTGCAGATTTTCTGGAAAAAAAGTGTTTTTTAAATGTACTTAAAATAATCATCACCAGTATCATCAAGGAAGCTGGATTTTTGCTTCCTTATCTTGGCTACATGTTTCTCTAGACTGCAGTTGTGTCCATGTTGTGAAAAAACAAAAATCATTTTTTGGAATTTGCATGAAAAATACATGAACGGGAGATAAATGCTTCTACCCACAGATCACGTGTAGAACTACTGAGCTGTGTAGTGTAGAACCTCCTCCCACCACTCAACAGTGTGTTGGTGCACAACATACCATCAAAACTAAACAACACACTGTCTTTGTGTAACTTTTACAAAGTGTGTGAGACAGATATAATCTATGGCATCTGTAATAAATGGCAAAAAAAATTGTGATTGATCAATTGTACAGTGAAAAACATGTACATGTGCATGCAAATGTGTAATAAATGCCAATATGTAAAAAAATAAAAATAAAGTTTGCATATTTGCAGGCATTTATTTACTATTTTGGTCCTAATTTTGGTGTGTTAACATGGCAACATACTAACATTTTGTAATTAGCACTGAGCACAATGTATGGCTGAGGCTGGTTGTCATAAACCAAAGAACTGAACAAATGAAAAGGAAAAAAGAAAAGAAAAAAAATAATGAGAAAGAAAGAAAAAAGAAAGGTGGAGGTGGGGTTTTAAAAAAAAGAAGAAAAAAAAGAACTGAACAAATTAAATTTTGACCTGATCAAAAATCAGAGGGTAGCCAGTACAATTCATCCTGAAAGCAACATGATCCAACGGGCTCATGGCCACTGAATAAAATAATCGGTAGATCCCCAAAGTCACCATCATCATCCATCCTCTGGGGACCCTGAATGTTTGTGTGACATGTCATGACAATCCACCCATCGACATTTCAGTTTAGACTACAGTGACATATTAACCAGCACAATGGTAGATTTAATCCCCAAATTTTTGTTTAGCAGAATTGACAATTTATTTTTGTGGATAGTAATGTAATAACCCTATGGACAGACGGAAACACATAAAGGTGCACACAGATCACAGGGCGAGATAGCATGAAGACCTGCAGTCCACTCTGTGCTCCAATTTGAGCGTCTGATCTGAGCAGAGCAGACAGGCGAGAGCAGCGTGCCCTAGAGTCATGTAAAATGCAAAGGAATATACTACTCTATTAAAACCTCCTGATGGCAGGGAGACACTACACACACACACACACGCTGTTCACATCCTTATGTTTATACACGAGCGGAATGCACTTACACTTATTGTTCATTCTCTTCCATCATAACAACCAGGCACTAGCAGTCAGTAATTCCTGCCTATGAATGGAATATATTCTCATTGACTGCCTCTGGGTTGTAACATAGGAAAATATTGAAATGTTTCATGACACAGTGTGTTAATCAGGTCTTGGGGGACACATTGCTTACTTCTACTAACCATGAAGATAAATCTCTTTCCCCGACCAATAGAGAGTCAATCCAAATCCCGAGCTGTGGTTTTTTAAACCATCTTTCTGGCACCTTCTCATCCCAACTTGTCATCTGGTATCTCTTCCACAACACTTTGGAGTGCACTCTTAAGTGTACTTAACTCTAGCAAGTCCACATGTTCTCGTTTCATTATTAAATCCTCCCAACAGAATATCAACTTTTTATTCTGCCAGCATGCCGCGCTGCCAGAAGTTTCCTCTTTCAAATATTCTCCAGCACTCATCTAAGCCCCCTAACCCCAAACGACGCTTTAAAACACTTAAGTTTGAAACCGCCCCTCAAATGCTGGACAAAATATTTACTTTAAGACAGGAATATTTTTCTGTCTGACGACAAGCAAGCTTTATGTGTCTTAAGTAGCGAAAGTGCCGGGAGAAGTGCAGCCCTGAAAAGAGAGATCTCAGATGACGTGTTCCTTTATCATCGCCAGGAGAGCCCGGAGATGCTTTTATGAGACATGCACATTATTATTGATAGACAATCTCAGTGCTGCAGGGCAAAAGTAGTTAATGTCGACTTAGCTCTCATGTTCGTCTCTATGTTCGTCCCGACTGCTTAATTGGTGTGCAACATAGTGAAGAACATTGCATTCAATTGCTTTGGTGAGCGCAAGGTTAACCAGGGTTACTGCGACGCTTTCTAGTATAGTGTTCGCTCTACAACCCGGCCCGAATTAACCCAAGCAATCGCACACTTTTAACCGTTACATGCCTGATACGCACATGACACTGTGGTATTCTTTTAGGCAGGCAATACACACCTCCGTAAAGACACACACCGCCGCAAAATATGTTGAGTCTGATCCCAAGTAACAATGTAAGAGGGAACGGTGAATCTCGGAGCTCTCCCGGGGGCCTCACTGTGACTATTTTTGGAGCCGGCGCTCATCTCGGCTCATCTCCTCCGACTCTCTCTCACCGCTTACAGTTTGTGCTCTCTCTCCCTCATGCTCCCCTAAAACGCTCGCTCACCCCGAGCCACTTGTTTATCAGTCTAATGTTTGTTCTTGTCAGGGACAATATGTTCTCTCTTTGCAGCAGTCCACACAGTTATTCTTCATCTGGCCCCTGGGCTGTTCTTAGTCAGCCCGTGTCCCCAGACACCTCTTCACTGACCAATGGAGGGATTTAACTATTTATGGCTTTTAGGTGTAGGCTTCATACAGGCAAATTAGGTAGTGGGGGGGGGTGTATATAGGGCACTTCAGGGAACAAAGTGTTAAGGCATTTAGTAAATGCTGACTAGAGTGAGGGTATTTCCTGACATCACATGTGTACGTAAGAAGTCCTGAATGCAGAGGCCTTTTGTAACTACCGCAATAATGTATGGGTTCCATAATGATACTTAAGCTAACGTTATATTTGTGACACCAAGAAAAGAAAACTGTCCTGAAAGCATCTCTACAGAATCCCAGTTGAGGCATCGCAAATGGAAATTGCTTGGACTCTTCCGGACTGGGAGGAATTTTCCTTTTTCATTTCCGTTCACTTGGGATGCGATTTCACACCATTAGCCCCCCCATCCCCCCAACCTCACACCACCCCTGCACCATAAATATTTCAACCTCTCAATCTATATTCATTATAAAACACATGCCCAATGCAATATGTGGTTGTGAGGACACAAGGCTTTTATTTATTCATCTTATTTATTTATATTTCTTTCCTGAGGGCGAGACGTTGGTTTCTATCCATCTGTGCTGATTGCTGGCTATTACAGAGCACTTAGAGCCTCTCTTGAACTGGCCAGAGGGGAGCACAATCCTCAGGAGATTCGCTCACTTCAGGGCTAAGAGGTATGTTTGTTGTGTGTGCTTTTGTAGCGAAGTAACAGAGTTATCGCAAGTGTTATTGAAAACACAAAAATATCTCCAATGAAAGACCAAATACTGTCATGGTTCAAAACACACAGGCCTCAAACGCTCAACTCAAAGACATCAATAAATGGTTCAAACAGTTCACCATTTATTAAAAGGAAACGCAGACAAGGGCACGTAAGGACTTGGGACCAAATTCTTTACACACACACATACAGGTATTTTATGGCATATTACTTCATTCAATGGGATAGTTCAACATTTTGGCAAATTGGCCCATTGCCATAATAGAACAGCGGAGCAGAGTCGCAAGCTGCTCAGAGCTACGCTACGGAGGCTAATGGAATTTCTTGGTTTCCCTCATCAAACTCATCAAATACACAATCCAACAAATCCACAACGCTCTGGTGGACAACTTGTGACCTGCACATTCACCAAGCTATGAGATAATAACGGAACGTTACGAGACAGAGTTGTTTTCAAGGCAAATGCAGAGACTGCTTGCCGAAAAACTGCGCCCAACGGGAACGCGCATCAGCGGTTTTGCATGAATTTACCTTGAAAACAACTCTGTCTCGTAACATTCTGTTATTATCTCATGTTGAACTATCCCTTTAAAGGTGTGAGGATGAAATGTCCTACACGAATAACGAACTTGTGGGTATGAAGGTTAGTTAATTCTAAAAGCAGGGCTCCAGACTAACTTTATTTATAGGAGCACAGTGGCTCCTAACCTAAAACTTTAGGGGCGCAAGCAGAAAATCTAGGGGCGCACACTGTAAATCGACTTGCAAAGCAAATATTCACATTTCCTTTTAATTTATAATCCTCACACGCATTGGCCTGCCACCTGTAATGACAGATACCAGATTCTTCCATGTTTCACCAGTGTTTTACAAAAAACAACAACCAATAAACCTGGCAAATTCACTGGTTGCACTTGTGCAAGTAGATAAAAGAAGTCTCAAATTTTAGGGGGAAAATGCCCCCATTTAACAGTCTGGAGCCCTAAAAAGTGCACCATGGTTCACTCTTTTTCCAGTAGCAGTTCTTTGATCTTCCTTCTCTTAAACACAGAAGACTACGATGGAAATGGTAGAAATATCTAATCTAATCTAATATCTATACAGTCTTAACTAGCTGGGGCTGCTCTTCACTTTTAGCAAAATGTGATGGAATACATGGTAAAGTGGAATTTATGTTGACTACATTTCAATATGTACTCATCATACAGCTATCAAAGAGACAAAAGTAAGGCAGGAAACAGTACTCATTGAGAAGCCCCTCAGCATTTTCTCTGCTGTGACCGTCTCACAGCTGCTGTTCAGTCAGATTGAGGTTTGGTGTTTGCCAGATTCCACTTACCCACTGATGGCTCCATGTTGGATAGTTGAAATTCTGAATTCCATGTGCACTAAATTGTGCAGCTCTCAACTGAAACACATGTGCAACAGGACTAAAAGTTAAACTTGCAGAAGATGGGTCGTTTGGGGACCGGGTTTCACTGCAGCTATTAGCATCCAATGAAGCTGTAAATGGCAGCAGGCCTGGGTCTCTCTGGTCTCCTGGGTGTTAATGTGTGTCATGTCACTATAGTGGCATGCAGGTCAGCTCCGCAACACGCGCAGTACATGTTCTGCTCCACTTAGATCTGGATGACCGCATCCTGTGCTACAAGACCATCAAGGTGTGTGTAGAATGGCTGCATGGGCCTTTGTGGTTGAAAGTGTGAGTGGTCATCTTTTCGTGTCTATGTGTGTGCGCACGTGTGTGTTCAGTGTCACAGAAACAATCTGTCCAGGAGTGTGTGAACAGGCTTAAAGGACAGGATACAGAAGCTGTTGGATTGATATGGTTGGCATATTTTTATTCATGCTTGGATCATAAATCCATCCATCCACAGATCCGTGATCATAAATGAAATTGAAATTACTTAATCTTGATCCATCTTCATCTTCAAAGGGATAGTTCAACTTTTTGGCAAATTGGCCCATTGCCATAACCCCTATAGTTTTAGGAGTAGGCTTGTTACCTTAAATTGTCGGTGCAAGCTATTTTTAGAACAGCGGAGCAGAGCCGCGAGCTGTTCAGCTGCCTCTGTTGCGTGGCTCTGAGCAGTTCGTGGCTCTGCTCCGCCCTTCTAAAAATTGCACCGACAATTAAAGGTAGCGAACCTACTCCTAAAACTATAGGGATTATGGCAATGGGCCAATTTGCCAAAATGTTGAACGATCCCTTTAAGAACGTTAATAAATGGTAACTACACCACTGTTCCATGCATTACTGTTGATCCAGTGAGTGCCTGGTATTTCCCTGTTGATGTCATTTTAAAAGGATGTAATGTTGCTTAGCTACAGTTATATCAGGATCAACAACCAGGAGCTTCACTGTTCACTTCACTAGAGCCCATTAATTCAAAAGTTGAGGTTAAAGCCTATAAATTAAACGCAAGCAGACCAAGTTCTTCAAGTTGTGCTGGTTTGTTGAGGACTGAGAGAGATGGTGGTTTTGTATTTTAAAGGATTCACTCAAGGGGGAGTAGAAAAAGTTTGGACACTCTGACAACTGTATCTGTTGTTAATGGACCTATATTGACTTTGTGAAACCACATTTAGTATTCCATGTCTGAACATAGTGGAGCTCATTCTCTGGTGTTATGGATAAGTGTTGAACCCCCCCCCCCCTTCTCTTGCTCAAACGCCTCCCCCTAGACTTCCCCTGCCTCCTGTCCTCGCTCTCCTTCCTTCTCCTCTTTCCTCTGCCTTTATCCCTCCATCTTGCCTATTGATTGGCCAATAATGTGTTTTCAGTGGCAGATTAATGGCACATTATCCTGACAAGGGTGTCTGAGGGGACAGGACGTGAGGGAGGGTGTGAGAGACTCTGCTCTTTAATTGATACTCGGATTGTTTGTTTTTGAGATGCAATGAGGGAAATATTGCATTCAGAATATTTGTATCTATTTGATGCGACTGTGTTTGATCCAGCACTAATGAATACTGTATTCTTATTAACTGCTTAAATGTCCAGTGTGTAATAACTGTCAAGGTTTATTGGCAAAATCTGAATATGCTTCCCATGAATATATTTGTATAAGTGTATTCGCTATATCATAGAATTAATTTGGTTTTCGTAGCCTTACATAATTCTTTTATACATATAGCAAGGGACTTGCTTTTAGAGAGCGTCGCCATCTTGCGCCGCCATGTTGGTACGGCAACCAGAATGGAAAATCCAGCCAGTCAGAGAGCACGTTTCAAGAGTTTTGCGTTCATAAATAAACCAACAAAGAAGGCGGAAGAAAAGAAGAAGCAGTAGGAAACAGCCGACGTATCGGAAAATGGTTTAGATCTTCACCTCATCGCTCCATGCTCCTGAAATACTCCCAGTCGTGGTAAACAAGTTATTTTGTCCTCGGAGGCCACCGTCACTTTGGAGGGGTGAGTGCGAGCGAGTGAGTGAGCGCTGTAATCTAGAATATAAACGCTAGATATCACGGTTTTCCCCCCATTTTACACACTGGACCTTTAATTTAGTGCAGTATGAGGTTCTGGGATGTTGGCTATCTTTGAATGATGAATCTTTATCCAACACATTTCCTTGCTACAGTATGTATGTCTTTACTTTTGATGGACAACTGTTCGGTGGCTAACACCAGGTGTAGTGCTGTTTGCTTGAGAACCAGATCATGCCTGTGATGGTTATAACCATTGTTGATATGATGGCAAGTTTATATTTATTAACAACTTTAATTAACCACACTATCAAATGTTAGACTGACTTCAAGAATGTCATAATGTTGAGAATATTATTCAGCAGTCAGTCAGGAGGTAATGGTTTGTTTCTACCCAGACTGAACACACATCGCTGATGATGTCAGAAAGTTAACAATAACATTTTTTTATAAATTTTTTTCTATAATGGAGCGAAGGCTGCGAGCTAGTTCAGGCAGACAACTCGAGCTGCATTGCTTTAATCACATGACAAGTTTTACTCAATCATACGCGCACTCTCAATTCAGCGCGCTGTTTAAACTGCAAACTTGCTCATATTCCCCTTCACCTGTCAGTTATTGACACTGCTGCCCTACAATCTGCCTACTGCAGTACTCCAGCCCCAGCATCCACCTGCAGGCTCCGGGGGGTTAAGATATGTCCTCATCACTCCCATCCTGTGTATATTCAATGGAATCCTATTCAGAGAGTGATGAACTCAGAGCCTGTACATATAGCTACAACTAACATTTGAATTGTCAGTCTTGTTTTCATGACCTTTCTCATTGTGAACAAGTGAAATAGTGTCATTTCCATTTTCCTTTTCAGTGGATGTAAGTGGTCCTTCTCTGCAGGCCTCAGCCAGAACCTGCTCCATAGACCTCCTGTCTGCTGCTCTAATCATCTGAGTGTAGTTTGTTTACTTTGACATTTAGATATTTATTAGATATTATGTCATCTCTCTCTCACACACACACATACACATAGAGTGCAGTGCAGTTACATTGTAGGGTGTATTAATTCATTCATTTAGATTGGCTACAGTCCAGTCTTCTCCCATCTTCTCCCCTTTGCTTTTATCCGATTACATCCCCTCTGCCATTTTTCAGTTTCCTCAAGCAATTTGCATTGTGGAGTAGGGGTGGTGGTGGGGGGGTGGTGGTGTGACTAAATTAGCAGATCAATAGACCATCAAACAGTCCTTAAGTGTGACACATACACAGACCTCGTGTCTCATGTTTCTGCCTCTAACTAATAGCCTTGTTGTTTACTTTACAATGTGCTGTGTCATGTAGTTTTGCTCTCAGGTTGCCCTTCTGTGCAGCAGGACGCCCCCCGGGGGGGAATCCGTACACTCTCTCTCCTCAGCCAAATGATACCGGAGCCCGCACCAGCACATACACATTGTTTTTCAGTCTGTCTTGTTTTATCACAATGACCAACATTGCGGAGGCATTTTTCATCCGGGTTGCCGTGGCTACACCACCGGCAGGACGGTTCAGTGTGTATTCAACAGTCGGCCCGTAGAGCCTGAAAACTGAAGTGAAATACTGTGTGTGTGTAGTCTTATGGCGACGGTGGTCTCTGTGCTTTCTTGTTGCAGGAACACGTCGGGGACAGTCTCTCCCATCGTCTTGGGCGATGACCTTTGTCAGATGACTGGGAGAGGTCAACAGAGGTTAAAGTAACTGACGAACTGAGAGAGGGGGGCCCCCATCTAGTCATGCAGAAAGGAGCTGCCAGTGAGTTTTACACAGGCGTAATGCGCACACACACACACACACACGCACACACACACACACACACACACACACACACACACACACACACACACACACACACACACACACACACACACACACACACACACACACACACACACACACACACACACACACACTCGCTCTCCAGCCAACAGGAACAGCACTTCCTTGCTCCTCAGCAGCCAGACCTGGGCTATAGAGAGGCACAGACCCATGGAGAAATACAAACGTGATCGTAGGTTTTTAAACACAAACATTCACTCATCAACTGGTTCTCAGCGATCTCTCTCTCTCTCTCTCCTCCCTTTTTCCCCCTCTCGCTCCTTGTTACACACATCCCTCCTCAGTCCCCCCTCATTCAGTTATTATCGCTGGCATCGGGCTTCAGTGCACAGACTGCTGTGATGAGCTATGACAAGGCAAGAGGCGGGAGGCAAGCAGAGAGAGAGGATGGAGTGACAAAATGAAAAGAGCACAGTGGTAGAAACAATTAGCACTCCGTACTACGAGCACTGAGAGGAATTGGTGTATTTTTGTCCGACATATTTCGAGTGGTATTTAATTGTAGCATAAAGCTTCCTCTGTAGTATAAGGATCATCTCCCTTTTACGTCTCATTAAATCCAACTTATTAGTCATATAGCATTTGACCACACCTCACATCTTGACAGTCTGTCGTCATGTCTGAGTAGATAGCCACCAGGGATTGTGGGTACTGAACAGTGGTGTGACTCCCTGTAGCAGCGCTGAAACACGAGACAGCTTGCCGGACATAACGGGCCTCTTTTCTTCGGTGAATAGACACATGCAGTCTATGAATGTCTCTGGGTCGCACATTAACTGCCTCAGAGATTTCTTTACTATTATCTGCAGTGGATTGATAATTAAGTGTCCTGTCTTCATGACAAATATATGCCTATACACCTATTAACTCGTGCTTTTGTATTAAGTATGATTTAGGTTTACATCCTCAAAGCTGCTATAGCACTAGGGTCAAAGGGCAGCACTGATAAGGTCAAGTTGATTTGAACTCATTACAGCGTTTGATAACGTGGGTTATTCAGGGGGTAGCTGGGGGCTCCTGACCTCCTCCAATGAAGACTTGAGGTAAACGCAATAATTTATATATCCATCATAAATCCACCTGTAATGGTAAATATTACAATATGTTATTGCCCATTTTCATACCTGGAAGAAACTTGTAAGGAGATTTGAGACAAAACATGGACCTCCCTCAGTCTCTCACATCCATATGTCTCTGCACCCTTGTGTTAAACACATTGAGACACTGCAGCAGTAGCTAATTACACAGCAAATTTGATAAATTTTATTTTTTCAGAGTTCTGAATTTGATTGTCAAGTATCTACTGATGAACACTATTTTAGTTTCTAAATTTTGGCTGTAGCTAAATAATGTTAGCTAGCTGATCGCATGCCCTTTCATTTCCAAATATGGCATGTTCTTTCATTACTGTACTTATGTAAAATGTCTTAGGATCTTTGTCAAACACAAAAGAGGATTAGTTTTTTCAGAGATATGCTAAGACAAAAATGTAGTTTTTTTATTTTTATTTTAAACATGTCTTGTTTGGCTGTAGTTGTTTGATAAAATTTTACCTTTTGCTATTAACACTTATTAACGTATTATTGATAAACAACCCATTTGCTGTCCCTTTGGAATTTGATAGTTTTACCAGGTTGGGCAACCAAACGGTATTAAAATACATGTGAACTGAAGGATAATAATTCTTTCAACAATGGAGAAAAGTAATAATAGATTTACTCAGTACAAGATATTTTAAGCTACTTCATGCTCCCTTCCCCACTACATTTGACAGCTTTTCTAAAACAAGAAAGTACTGTAAGGATTGTAACACTTCAGCTATCTGAAGCATGTGCCTTCACTGTACGGTTCCCTCTCCCCTGGAGGAATAGTTGACTCCCCCCTGATTGTCAATGTATCATTTTCACACTGACTCAGACTGTGCAGAAGAAGGATTTTCATTAGTGGGGAAAAAAATAACATCATCATCATTAGATTTATCCTCTGACTATTCATGACATATATTTTTAGATCCGACTTTAAACCACAAGTACGATCCAAGTTAACTTGTTCGTGTCAAGCTTGTTAAGTTTGTGACATAAGGACGGTAAAAGTATTCCCTGAGGGGATCAATAAAATAGCAGGTCATTGTTTTTGGTCTTGGGAAAATCATGAGGTTCCAAACATCACAGCTTTACACAGTGGAGCTTTTCAGTTTGTGATTTGTGATGTTTTAGATGTTATGACCATGAATCTCCTTAAATTATCACAAGGACTGAAAGTTCAGAGGAGGAACATACCAAAAACAAAATACATGGTGCAGAGGGCTGCACAGTATTCTGCCAGCGCAGTCATTTTTCTTGGCTTTTTTGTTTGTTTGCTTGTTCTTTTTACATTTCAAACTTAGAGAAACAAAATTAGTTCAACTGACATCATGCCGATTTAGGTTAGAGAAAGACTTTTAGAGTTTGAAATGTATGCAAAGTATTTGTAAGACCAGTCTTCTAACTGTTCAAACATACAGGCTCTCTTCCTGTGTGTCATTTCTTATCACTTTTCTCCTCCAGCAGATGATGTGACATTTAAGACGTGCTATCAAAAAGACAGGACATCCAGAAAGCAGGTAGCTCTCAGAGATTAGTTTGGAGTTTTGTTTCCAAAGCTCGAGCCCAAATCTTTAGTAATATCCCTGACTTGTATGTAGTCCATCAGGAATCAGCACTGGCTTGCCTTCGCAGCTTTCTATTGTACACACTTCAAACTGCTGAGGTTGCTGGTGTATCAGCTGTGGTAGAACGGCCAGCGTTCAGGAAGAGAGACTGAGCATCTAGACGCTATCTCACACAGAGCGGGGCGAGCCTCTCCTCCTGTCTGCATCCGTCACACACTTCCTGCATACACCAACATTTTCTTTTCTTGTTCTTCTCATACAGCTCCCCATACGGTGGAGTTTCATACATAAGGAATATTCACATGGCCTCGCACAGACACTTAGAGGGAGTGATGAGCCTCACCTCTCATCTGACTGTGTACACACTCGCTGTGTAGTTTTAATTTACATATATGTGTGTATTTGTGCTGTTTCTCCCCTGTTAGAATCAGCATTTTTCCAGATATTTTTAGTCTCAAGGATGAACTTAATTAGTTTCAGTTGCACAGAAATATTTAGATATTCATATTGACTTCTACCATTTTTTTAATTTTATTTTTTTTAATGTTTTGAGACGTGTTGATTAAAATATTCAGCGGTAGTAATGCATTTTGTAAGCAATGTTAAATGTCTGCTTATTTAATACAAATTATACTTTGCTCCAGATTTTTAGACATTATATATTTAATTCCTGAGGCCTGAGTTTTGGCCTGCAAACAATTTGGGCCCTTTGGATCAGTAAGCATATGTCATTTAAGACAGTTTCACACGGCTCAGTCTTCACTAAGACCTAATGTTAAACTTTTTACTCTGATTTTGTCACTTCTGATGTTACATCTATTCAACCAATAAGGTTTCTCATGTTTTACCTATAAACCACGTAGTTCAGTTTTATGTTTTGTTTTTTAACTGATAACGATGTATCATTATTATCTCCATATTCATGTAATAATGAACCAACGATGAAACAAAGTTTACCTCAAAATACTGAATCAATTCTGTAGCATATTTCTTCAATGAAGATGTTTTAATTACAGTTTCAGTAAATGGTGTAACGAGCCTATAGGCAAATGTGGAATAAAGTAAGAAGCGTAGGATACTCAGAAAAAAAATAGACATGCGTGAAACAGAATAAAATGTTAATTACATTCATTTAAATACATAGATAATTTCAGTAATTCAAAATTCATTATGATACAGGAAATGCATGCAAATAGCTATAGGCTATAGTAATTTCTTTGGTGGCTTTAGGCTGCTGGAAATGCTGTTGTTGTTGATGATAATGATGACGATGATAATAATAATAATAATAACAATAATAATAATTAATGATAATAAAATACCATGTAAACAATAAAATATAGAGACTGGTACTGGTTTAGGCCTACCTCAGGCTATCATTAGCTCAGCCTGCTATTTTCTAAAAACGCCTTTGTGTAAGTTTAGTGTCGGGCCCATTAGAATACCCATAACTAACTGCAAAATAAATAATACCCAATCAGCTTATTTTTATGTGATATGTAGCTACTCCTCTGTTGTTGTACTTGCAGTCTTCATAAAACAGTTAAGGCCGCAGGTCCGGCCCCAACATATAAACATCTTAAATGCTTGAAACTTGGCAACAGACCACCAAAAAGTGTCTCTTTCACGTGGAGAGGTCCTAAAAGCATCATACGTCCCCGTCATACAGGCTGAAGTACTTGCTGGCGTTTGAGAAGCAGAGGTAAGGCGTGCTACTCCCCGGGTAGACCACGGGCAGAGGCATGGGCAGCAGGCATCTGCCCAGCAGGTTGCTCTCTTTGTACAAGGCCGGGAGCTGCCCCACCACCACCGGCTTTCCAGTCTCCGGGAAATCGCTAACGGGTCCGTCGATTTCGGTGGAAATTTGCCGTTTCAATTTATTCCTGCGGTTCTGAAACCATATTTTCACCTGGGTCTCTGTCAGCTGGAGAGAGCTGGCGAGGCAGGCGCGCTCTGCGCTGCTCAGATAGCGTTTCATGTCGAAGGTAGACTCCAACTGGAAAATCTGTCTCTTGGAAAAAATAGTGCGCGTTTTCTTTTTCGTGATCATCTTGTTCTTCTTGGTCGGGCTGCCTCCTTTGTGCGCGTCTGTGGCCGTGGTGGTGGAGCTGCTGTCGTCGCAGCTGCTGTCCCCGCTCTCGAAGCGCGCCTCCGCCGCTTTCCTCTGGTCCTCGCGGCTGATGATGACCGACTCCGCGGCTCCGCTGCAGTCTGTGTTCAACTCTGCAACAAGATCACACTCGTGTTACCTCTCTGTGGTTAGGTGTCACACTACGCTACTGTTACATTGACCTGAAACTGCAGCCCTAATTCCATCGGATGCGAGTTGTGCGTAACGGCGAACACAGTGAACTACAGATCTCTACCCTCCACACCAACCCGTCTTACCGCTCTGGTGCAGCCTGCTGCCCGGGTCCTGCCTCTGCTGGGCTCCGTGCTCCTCGTGCTGACTCTGGAAACCGTCCTTACGCGTGGCCGTGGCCGAGTCATCGTGCAGTCCGGGGGGGTGACAGCTGTCACAGTTCCTCCCGCTTGTCTTGAGGTTGAGGATGTTGTCAATAGTGAATTTCAGAGAGGCGGTGGGTCGACATGGCGCGTCCACTTTGTTCATATTCTCCAAGGCGTAAAGTCCTCGTTTGTTTACTTCCTCGACACTACTCGATGTCAACTCTAAACCGGGACGTTAATCTCACCACTAACGTCTCAGCGCTCTACGAACCATAGCAGCAGCCTCGGAGCAGACACAACTGGGCTGGCGATGCTCTGCCTGCTCCGTGACTGCTTACACCGGATGGAGCGCCCTTTGTCCTCCCTGATTGGTCCACAGGAGCCTGCTCTACGGACCAATGACAGCGAGTACACGGCAGGCGAAGGGAGGGCAAGGGGTGTGTTGTTGTGGCCTCCCTCTCCTCCACTCACACTCCTTTTAGACCCCCCCCCCCCCCCCCCCCCGCTACAAGGAGACCCGGGGTCCTGAGCCCTGCAGGGGACCCACGGGAAAATAAAGAGTATTTTAATTTCACTGTAATTTCACACCATATACAACATGTGCGCAGTGGGAGCGTGCACACAGCTGACGGTGTAGTTGATGTTAACCTGCTCTGACCCGACAGCTCCCTAAGTCCACACATTTTTTCATCACATTTGTACAACGAGTGTGACGCGGATTGTTATTATTGATACTCCCATTTAATGTCCATCGGTGTAACTGCCGCATAAAATTCTTCAAATCGCACCTTAACCGTTTTTTTCCAGCAAGTATCGTATGGAGATGTATGAAAAGTATAGAAAACAGCTGATTTGTAGGTACATTATTGTATTTAATATCCTTTATTCGCATTTCAAATATTACATTTCAAATCCAAACCGTGCGTAGATATTTTAAAGCGACGAGAGACTTATAGCTTTATCTCAGTCTTACCTTTGTTAATGAGACATTTAACCATATTTAATCATATTTATTTTTGACAGCATCACTGCACCATTTCTCCGTTTTTAATGTCATGTGATAGAATCCAAAGCATCAGAATGGAAACTCAGATTTTTTTGTGAATGAAGTTCATTCATTTACACTTGATGAGCAGGTTTTCACATGGCCTTGTCTCCTATTTTCCATTTAGAGGAATGTCTAATATTAATTAATTTAGTCTGTGTGCATATAGACACAACCTGCTGACTCATGATTAAAGTCAGCAAAGAATCTCCTCTCTGCAAACTGTAAAACCAGGTTTTTACCTATGAGGGGGGCATTAAAACTACCCCAGGTGACTTTTATTTGTACCTGAGAGGAGCTGTTTCCTGCACAGCCCTGTATGTAGCAGTGTATAAAGGTTAACTTTATAGTTTCCAAAAAGTAACAGATTCTGGCTCTGAGAACATATGGATTCACTTCATTCTCTATTCTCTAACACCTCTCCGTGACCCTGTCCTGTGTGTGTCTGACAGAAATGAAGATACAGCAGTGTGTTAATAAACAACAGAGGAACAGACAGGATTGTGCTTGTTTGCTTGTTTATTTATGTTATGTGAAAAAGTGACAAAGTTGGAAAAATCTGTGGCTTTAAATATAAAAGTTTGCAAAAATATGTGTGTATTCAAACATACAGTACATGGACACCTCCAGAGTCTATACAGTGACAGAGACTGTTGTAGAGGTTTATGAACAGAAACAGAAGGTTGATTCTTTACTTTGTGTTATAATCATGGTCTTTGCGGCTCTTTGGATATTGTGGATTATTGCACGATTCGGTACTCACAGGGTGAACTGAAGTTGTTAGCAGTTTGAAAACATGAGTCTTTAACAGTCTTTACACCAAGCCGGTCATCTGCGATCTTAACATGCTCATGGAGTGAGCGAACGAGGACAGAGGGTAGTTGATGGAGCTGGAGAAGCCAGCCACGGGGGGAGAGACTGGATGTCCGCTCAGGCTGAAGCCCAGCGCCGCGGTGGGCGCCGGTCCCTCGTGATACAGGATGGGGACCCTGACAATCCGCTGGGTCGAGCTGGGAATGTGAGCAGCCTCCAGATCCGCCGTCAACTGTCTCTTCCACTTATTCCTCCGGTTCTGAAACCAGATTTTGACCTGGGTCTCTGTCAGGTGGAGAGACGCCGCCAGCCCCGCTCTCTCCGAGCTGCTCAGATAGCGCTTCACGTCGAAGGTGGACTCCAGCTGGAACACCTGGCTGCGGCTGAACACAGTCCGAGTCTTCTTCTTCCGAGTGGAGCTCTGGTCAGCTGTGGCGTCTTGCTCCGGCCGCGTGTCGAAGGCGTGCTGCGCGTCCTCGTTGTCGTCCGTCAGGTTGCTGTCCCCCGTTTTCCGGTCTGTCTCGTCGCTGTCCTCTGTTATCGGCTCGGACACGGCGGGTGACCCTCTGTCGCTGCTGGTCACAGGACAGCTCTGGCCCTCTGAGTTGGTATTGTCCTTCGGGCCTGAAAGCAGAAAAATAAAAATAACATTAAAAAAATTAAAATTAAAAACACAGTTGTATTTACAGATAATGCAATTCCTCAGCTCAGCTTTCTGCTGTCCTTAGAATAAAAAGCTTAACACACATGGCTGTTTCAGTGTTACAGCATGGCGGAATAAAAAAGTCCACTAGAAAAGAAAGGAAAAAAATAAACAAATAGCTAAAACATGGCACCAGATGAACATTAATTAAGAGATTAAACACTACATTTTGAAGTTTATATCTACTAAAAGACGTGTTAATTGTTAAAAAAAAACAATAATAATAAATAAAATATTGCTATTGGGTGCACATGGGCAAAATCAAAACGCTGTGACTGGATTGATCCAGGAGGAAGTTGTGTCAGACTGGACTGTAAAATACAGTAGATACTAGACGTCTAGTCTGCAGATTATGACCCAACGACATCATCCAACAACTTTATGTCTGTGTTTACATGTATTCTTTGGACATTGCATCATCATAACAACTTAGAGTTTTGTGTTAAAGATAAATCAATGGGCGAAAAGAGAACCACGTTGTTTACATGTGAAGGCGCATGCTAGTGGCACAAATGGCACTGACTTTGCGTAAAAGCGTCATGTTGACGTACTGCGTTGTCTTCTGGGTTGTGTTGCGTGCGTTTGTGTGTATCCACGTGCACAATCTGATGTACAGATTTAAAATATATAATAATAATAATAATAATGAAACGTCCTCTAACTTTATCCACTTGACTGATTGGACAATGTCAAATTGTGTTTCACAGGTGGACGCGATGTCTCAGCCTGTGTTCCGTCCAAAGGCAGAACATGTTTAACGCACTAACCCAGCGAAAAGCGAAACGGAGAGATGAGCCACGGCTGGAGAGCTAACTTGGACACTTTATATCCACACTCATTTCTATAGCCTGTGCTATTTAATGAAGCAGCGTGGGGCGTCCTATACCCCACATGCCGCTAATAAAGCCACATAATAAATTTAGATCTATAAATAACCAAAAGGTTGGCATCTGACTATTAGTGATGCAAGTATAATAAAATAATTCTGACACCATGAATTAGGCCTTAATAATATAAACCCATAGTCCCAGTGCACCTCTTCTAACACCAGCCAGACTGGGTTTTACTTCATGACATGTTTTGGCCCTGGGGATGTAATCACTGATGTCCAGAACTGATCCCAGCTCTGGGCTACTCACTGTGGGCTGTTTCCAACGCTCTGAAGTTCAGCGCAGTCCCCCCGGGGGGCCACTGCAGCGGAGACTCTCTGTACTGAGACCGGGCCGTGGAGCCGGAGCCACGCGGCGTCGGAGCGCTCGGGGTTCCGCCAGCAGAGACCGTGTCCCCGCCAGCCTCCCCTCGACCGCCGTCCGACAGCGAGTCCTGTCCGCTCCGCTCCTTGCCCAGGAGGTTCTCGATGAAAAACGACGACGCCCTGGAAGAAGTGGCAGTCTGGCTCTCGGTCAGCTTCCCCTGCATCTTTTTTTCCTCCCGGTGTCACGGTGCTTTTGCACTTCAACCGAGCCGCTCCTGTCCTGGTTGTGCGTTAAGTCGACTGGAAGTCCAGGCAGTCATTTCAAGCCTCGCTGCTGCTGGGCTGTGATCGGATGAGGAGTCATGATGGCAGAGACGGGACGGGGATCTCCTCGGTGCCAGCGGGAGGACAGGGAGACGGGGAGACGGAAGCTGTAGTACAGTGAGACGTCAAGTGTTACGCTGAACGAGCCGGGGGCATCCAGCGATTGGACGAGCACAATAGCAAATGGGGTTTTCCAAGGAAAGGAGACTGTCTCTCTGCGTCAGCTGCGCTGCTGTGTGTGTGTGTGTGTGTGTGTGAATGTGTGTGCTCACGTGCAGGGCCGTCCCCTCGAGGCCGCACAGCCAGGAGAAACCTCTCTTCTTAGTACAGCGGTCTTATTTGGGTCAATTAGAGTGCAAATCAAAATAAAGATCCGCGGGGGTCGAGAGCCCCAGCCCCGCCCCCGTCCACGCGGACATATGAAGGCTTATGGTCAGAACTGGCCGCGAGGACAGTATGGAGCCTGTCACTTTTTAATATCCTACGTTTGTGTGCCCGCGCGCCCTGACTGTGTTGTAATTGCGATACCGTTACATAGCCTACAGTGTGTGTGTGTGTGTGTGTGTGTGTGTGTGTTTTTGATCATTCAGAGGCCCGTGTAGCAAATTAGAATTCGACTTTGATCATCACGCGACGTTTCAGTTTGTAATGTTTTCAGTATGACACCTATAGGTCTATACATTAGACCTATTCTGCCTATATTCCCTCGTGTACAGTAGCGGTGGTTCAAAGTGGCATGATGCACTGACCCAGGAGTTATAAGGTCTGAGCACGTGCGCAGTGAAGCATGCAAAATGCAGCGTCTCTAAAAATGCGGCCGCTGTCAAAGGTTATCCAAACTTTGCGTAATGGCTGATAATAGGCCTGTTTATCTGCGTGGTTTAATCAGCTAACTAAACACAATTTACTTGAGCTTTTGACATTTATAGACCGATCCGTCAATATGGTTTATGAGCCGTTTGATCCCGGGATTCTCTGCAATAGTGTAGGCTATGCGTTGTGCAAAAATAGCCTAGGTTTGCGTCAGTTCTTCTCAGTGTTGTTGTTGTTGTTGTTTTTCCCCCCATTTCTTTACATATTTGAGTCTGCCCTGGAGAAACGGGCCTGTGGTTCTTCAGAAGTCTCTCAGCAAATCCCATCATTAAAGCAGCAGAGAGACATGCGTTTTACGTGGAAGTCGTCGATGTTTTGGAGCAACCGCTGGTTTTACTTACAGCTCAGTGCACAAACAAGAAAAAATGAACAGGTTAAAAGTAGCTACGTGTTCCACTATCATCCTGCAGATTAAGATAAGATTATCTGCATTAGATCATCAGAATCGCTCCTATGAGTGCTGACGGGCGTCTTTACCCTTTTCGTTGAAATGGCAAGACATTTGAGCTTTTTATTTCCCTCAATGGAGTCAGCAGCGCTGACCTTTTAACTCCAGCCCTCCTCCCCTCTCTCTTTCTATCTCCCTCTCTATCTCTCTCCCTCTCTCTCCTTCTCCCTAAGGCTAGACTTACCCTTTGACAGAGGATCAGCGGTAATGCTGCTCTTCAACCTAACACTCAGCGCAGACAACAGTAACATGAGCCCTGTGTTGAAGAGCTGAGTCTTGCACCTGTCTCGCAATATTCCGCTCAATAAAGACACTTGACATGGCGCAGGTTGATGCCTCCTCTTCTTCTTCACCAGACCAAAAAGCCTTAACTTCCTGTTTAACCACTGTACATTTGAGCACCTGGACTCCTTACCCGAAGACATTTTTATTTAATTTTTTTATTTTTGAAATGTAATTTCACAAGAAAGACAATGTATAAAAAATAGTGGTGCTTTATTTAATTATTGCATTTTCTTTTTTTTTTTTTAGATTTATATTTTTTTTATTTTCCAACATTCTCATTCATAATAATAACAAAACAAGTGACAAACATCATTCACACACACAAAGATAATCATAAAAAGAAAAACAACCCACCCCTGTCCCTCCCTCCCACCCGCCCCGAGGAGCCGTCCCACTAACACATTGGTCGCATACGCCTCTACCTACATAAATACCACATGGCTTGAGGCATATAAATAGAGAAAGAAAGAAAAAGAAGAAGACAAGAAAAGAGAGAGAAAATAAAAGGAGAAGCATTTCTATGTAATAATAAAAATATATATATAAATGTATAGACACACATCCATGCAAAAAATAAATAATGGTGATAAGGTTAAAATAAACAAACTCCATTCAAAAAATAACTTATGATAATAAAATTAAATAAAGGTGGCAAGAAAATTGATGAAAAAAAAATAGGTAAATACATAATCAAAAAATATACAACAAAATAATGCTAAATTCATTTTGTGTCATTCATATACTCCAGATATTTCCCCCATTTCAAAAGGTACAGTTCCATTTCATCTTGTATCCTGTGTGTCATTTTTTCGTATGCTGCTATTTTTCCCAGTTCTACCATCCATGCCTGGAACGGAGGCTCTCCAGATTCTTTCCAGTTCCTCAAAATAATCTGTCGACCAATCATAATTGCAGTCTGTATCCACTGTTGAATAGGTTTAGGGAAGGCAGCAAGCCCCCCACCATCTCCTAATATGTACAGTTTCGGGCAAAATACAAAATCTTTTTTCACAACACTAACAATAGCACAATTAATCTTTTTCCAATATTCTTTAAGCTTAGGACAGGACCATATCACATGTACCATTGTACCTTCTTCTTTCTCACATTTCCAACATGTAGGTGTGTCTTTTAAACCAAGTCTATACAGTCTATTTGGGGTCCAATAGAAACGGTGCAGTATTTTAAACTGCATGAGCCTGACTTTCAGGTCTCTTGACATAAATCTTGAATTACCACAGACCTTAATCCATTCTTGTTCATCATACACAACCCCCAGATCTCTTTCCCAGGCCCGTCTCAGGGCCATCACCCCGGCCTCACCATCACATTCAACTAGCATCCTGTAATACTTGGCTGCTTCATGACCTTTGCCCAATATCTGGAGAATTTCAGTAAGCTTATTTGCTGATTTTGGGGGATGAGAGCTCGACCCAAAAGTCTTCTGTAGTAGATGATGCAATTGGAAATATCGCCAGAGTTGATTTTGGGGTAGGTCATACTCTTGTCTAAGAGCGTCAAATGTTTTAACTGTATTGTTATTATTATATAGATGCTCTAAATTAAAAATACCTCTTTCCACCCATTCTTTCCAGAAAAATGCATTCTTATTAATATTCAGCTTAGGATTCAGCCAAATGCTCGCAGCCTTATTTAAGTAAGGTTCAAACTGGATCAAACCTGAAATCTTTCTCCAGATGTTTTGAAGATGGGAGATGATTGGATGGGTCTTCATCTGTTTAGATAATTTGGTGGACAAATAATTAAGGTGAGGGAGGGGGGGTGACCCCGATTGTTCCAGGCTATACCATGGTGGCGCTCTCTCTGGAGGGAGAGCCCAGTGTGCCAGATGTCTGAGGTTGAACGCATAATAATAATACATTAAGTTTGGGAGTCCTAAACCACCTCTATTAATTGGTCTCTGTAACTTCCTCATATTTATACGTGGTCGTTTCCCATTCCAGAGAAAAACTTTAAATATATTATTAAGTCGTTTGAGATAATTATCTGGGACTCTTAGTGGCAATGACTGGAGCAAATAATTAATTCTAGGGATACAATTCATTTTAATAACATTAACCTTTCCCCACAGAGACAGGTACAGCGATGACCATCGTTTCACATCAATATCTATACCCTGAATCAAAGAGTCAAAGTTCACTTTTATAATATCCTCCCATTTAGGAGGGAAAAGGATACCTAAATATCTTAGGCCTTGTTTGGGCCAGCTAAATCTGCCATCTTGAAAAAATGTAGCTGGGCAATACTCCGTCAGTGGCAGGGCCTCCGATTTATCCCAGTTGACTTTGTACCCTGAGATCTTAGAAAATATATTAATTGTATTCAACAGCGTGGGTATTGATACTACAGGGTCTGACACCAGCAACAAAACATCGTCCGCAAACATCAATAATTTATGGGCCGTCCCATTATGTACTACCCCTGGAAAGTTAACGTCAGACCTAACTGCAGCTGCTAGGGGCTCCATCGCTAAGCAAAATAATAATGGACTAAGTGGTGATCCCTGTCGTGTCCCCCTCTCCAGCTTAAAGTATGGGGAGGTGTACCCATTAGTAAACACTGCTGCTTCTGGCCCATTATATAACAAACGGACCCAATTAATAAAAACATCTCCAAACCCAAAAGTTTCTAAAGTTTTAAACAAAAAACCCCATTCCACCCTGTCAAAAGCCTTTTCGGCGTCGAGTGATACTGCGGCAATTGGCAGGTTCAGGTTTGAGACTTCCCACATAATATTAATAAAGCGTCTAATGTTGTCTGTAGAGCTACGTCTCTGAATAAAGCCCACCTGATCTTCATGCACTATAGAAGACATTACCTTCTCCAGCCTATTTGCTAGGACTTTGGACAGGATCTTAGTATCCAATGGAATAAGGGAGATTGGACGATAATTCTTACAATAACAAGGATCTTTTCCTTTTTTAGGAATAAGAGTAATTAAAGCTTTAGATAAGGTAGCTGGTAAACTCCCTTTTACAAATGCTTCATTGTACATGCTAAGGAGAAGTGGTGTCAACTCAGTGGCATAGCATTTAAAAAACTCAGCTGTAAAGCCATCTGGACCGGGGGCTCTTCCACTGGGCAGATTTTTAATTACCTTTATAATTTCATCACTAGATAACGGCTGATCTAACTCCATCATTTGTGATTTGGACACTCTAGGAAGATTCAGCCCTTGAAAAAAGGATGTCATATGATCCTCATTATACTGAGTATCTGCTGTATATAATTTTTCATAATACTCTCTGAACATATTATTAATATCAACAGTTTTAACTATTAATTCCCCCTCATCTGATCTAATAGCTGAGATAATAGCTGATTGTTCTTTCTGTTTTAAAGAATTTGCCAATAGTTTACCTGCCTTATCCCCTGACTCGTAGTATCTTTGTCTCATTCTGAAGAGTGAGAACTCCACTTTCTGTGACACAATGCAGTTATACTCATATTTAAGTTTAGTTAGGGTTTTCAAATACTCCAGTTTAAAGTTCTTTTTTAGCTCAGTCTCACACCTCTTAATTTTCTCTTCAATCTCCACTTGTTTTGCCATAGACTTCTTTTTTTTATAAGAGGAATATTGAATAATATAGCCTCTCAGGACAGCCTTCAATGCTTCCCAATAAATCGCTGCTGATGGTGCTGTGGGCTCATTTAATTGAACATACATTTTAATTTGGTTTCTTAGCGCTTCTTTAAAATCCACTTCTTGTAAAAGAGACGAGTTAAATCTCCATCTAGGCGTTCTAAGCCTGTCACTGAAAGGCAACAACTCGAGGTAAACTGGGGCATGGTCAGAAATCAAAATACTCCCAATAGAACATGAAGTTACTGATTGAAGGAGATTCTTAGACACAAGAAAAAAATCTATACGAGAAAATGTCATGTGTGGGGCTGAGAAGAAAGTATAATCCCTTTCATTTGGGTTAAAGATTCTCCAAACATCTATAAAACCTAAAGATTTAGCTATACCCATCACGGCTAATACTGCCTTTGGTGTCCTAATTGGGATAGCACTGCTTCGGTCAAGGGTGGGATCCATCACCAAATTAAAATCTCCTCCAATAATGGCATTGTAGTCCCCTGCCTGTTGCAGTTTGACCTCCAAGTCAACAAAAAACTGTGGCTCGTCTCCATTTGGAGCATAAATATTTACCAACATTATCACATGTCCTTGTATTTCTGCTATTACAAAAAGAATCCTTCCCATGTTGTCTTTCAACTGTTTAATACATTTAAAGTGTAACCTTTTATTAATAAGTGTTATTACCCCCCGACTCTTGCTAGAGCCTATGCTATAATATACATGGCTCACCCAGCCCTTACATAGTTTCTCTGATTCTTCAGCAGAGAGGTGTGTCTCCTGTAGGAACACTACATCCAGTTGTTTAGATTTCAAAACAGAAAGTATCTTATTTCTCTTGACTAAGTTCCCCAGACCCTTCACATTCCAAGTGGAGATGCGCAAGGTATCAATTTTACCAGTCATAAATGGATTTTTGCCATAAGCAGCAAGGCGACAGCCACCACATAGCTCTATACATGTAATATCTATCAACAGGCCCCTCAAGCAAAAAATCTCCCATGTACCCAACACAACCCGTTTGTGCACCCTCCCCATTAAAAAAAAAACATTGATGGTCCATGAACGTCGATTGACCAAGTGGCTGATCGCCCCTCCAGACCAGGCATCTTTGTCCTTTTTTTTTTTTTTAAAGAAGAAGAAGACCACTGGGGGTCGCAGAGAGGAAAAAAAAAGAAAAAAAAAAAGAAAAGGAGAGAGAGGGGGTAAAAAAAAAAAAAAAAAAGTGTCACTACAAACAAAAGTCTCTCTCAATGTTCCCCCTGTTCACTCCCTCCAGTCAATCTCTTCCCTATTGCAGTGTCTCATACCTTAAGTTTATAGATTTTTGTTTTCATCCCAGATCAGGCCGGCTTTACTTCGGGATCCCTTGAATGTAATCCATTGCTTCCTTCGAGTCCTGAAAGCGCCGTTGTGCACCGTTGTGCTCAATCTTCAACACAGCCGGATAGAGAAGAGCAAACTTAATATTGCGCTCCCGTAGAGCCTTCTTACATTCCCTAAATTTGTCCCGTTTCAGCTGCGTGGCTCTGGAAAAATCGGGGAATATCATGATGTGACTACCTTCCCATATGAGTTGTGGTTTGCTCCGTGAGGTGCGCAGGATGAATTATTGCATTTTCTAATCTTGCATTCAATATAAATCCTCCAACAATAGCAAAATAACTTGACAGCTCAATGTTTCTTAATTTGTGTTGTGATGCTACAGGTTTTCTGATTTATTATACAGATTTTTGTCTCCAACATTTCACCCTGCTGGTGACTTAAAATCTCTCTAAAGATAAATTCTGATGCGTGATCATCAGTCAGTAGGCGCTGGTTTTGCAGTTACTCCCATCAAATGATGTTACATACTGTCAGATACCTGCCTTAGCAAACAGCAGGACACGCTGCAGCCTTTCTTACTCTTACTTCATCATCATCTCCTTGTGCATACAAAGTCTGTGTTTTTGCAGCTCATTTAATGTTTCTTTAAATATGTGTTTGCATGTGTCAGAAGCTGCACATTAGATCAGGTTTCTCTGTGTACACCAGGCCGTCTGAACGATGTGGCATCCCGGCCAGCGCCCCCTGCTCCGGTGGCCGACAGCCCAGACCCAGAGGCCCCCTCTCTCACTTCTCCCCTCGCGTCCTCCTGTGATCCTCATCCAGCCTGGCGTGCCCTTTGCTTTATATGGCCTGCTGGCCCGGCTCCGCTGCCGCAACCCCCTCCATGCTACCACAGCTCTGAAATACAGTTTCACCACACAGAATCATATCATCAGCATGTGCTCCAGGAGACAGCTGCATCAAATTGAGCATGTTTCTCCAGTTGGCGGTGGCAAGCTTTTTCCAGCCCTCAGCGCTGCCAGGCCTGTAAGCAGCAAAACACTGTTACAGTTTGTTTTATAACCATCCAAGACAAAACTGTGCGAGATGGCAGTGAAACCAAATTGCATGGTTTTTGGAAAGCAAATTGAGTGCGTAACATTCATTATATGCTTTGGAAATTTCACCCAAGATCCATAGAAACATTTTCCAGTCCGCTTGCTGGCCGCCGTCATGAGTCATTTCATTCTGTTCACAGATATAAAGATCTTATATTTGAAAAGTAAAAGAGAACCAGACATAAAAGGGGAGTAAATGCTACTTTGTGGATTTAAATTTCAAGTTCTATATCCAGTATTTTATTTGAAGTACATGCTTACTTCAAGTAACGCAGACATTTGACCATCTTTAACCAGCCGTAGTTCCTGTCCAGTCTGTGTTTTTATTGTGGAATTATCCAGGTCTAATCACCATTTTATAACAGCCATTACTCCTTCAAGTGTGATTTTAATGCCTCTGAGTCCACTGCTCTCAGTAGGGGAGTACAGTCAATGAAAGTGGAGACAGTTTGACCTACTTCGTTACAGTGGAGGCAGTGAGACAGGCAGGAAGAGACAGGAAGGCATGTACGTCCTCTGGGGCATTTCACAGCTCTTTACATTAAGATGTCTCCAAAGTGGTGACCTCAGCTGACTCATATTTTATCTGTTGCCAAAATTCACAAACTCACACACATCTATGAATATAAATACACTGCCAACACACTCATTTACATGTTTTCCTCTCATGTAATCCCCTTGACAGATCTGTGGCACAAATAAAACAAATTAACTTGAATAAAACAGGCAAACTGGACCTGATTGTTAATATCAGGAGGCTACCTGACTGCACACTGACTTTGTTTCATGGAGGGCCCTCTAATGGCTAACAGAGGGCAGTGCATGTATGAGCATACAGTACATTTCCAGTAGTTATTAATATTTGGAGCAGTTAAATACAGAAAGCCAACCTTGCACCACGCGGGTAAGAAAGCAGCCAAAACCGCCCTCTTGCAGTAATTTCATAATCTGCTAAGCCCCTCTACTAATATTCATCTGGCAGCAGCCTGCTGGAAGGTGAGCAAAGCTGAGGGCTTCATAGTTCACAGAGCTGTAATAAAAGCAAAATAAATTCCATCCCTGTGACAATGTCATATATGCCCACTCCTGATATCGCCTTTCTGATAGTAGAATAGTCATCAATATACAGTGACTCAGCCGTCTCTTGCCAAATCTTCATTTAACTCTTCAACATTCTGACAAAATGTCATTTCATACTTTCCTGAGCTGGCACATCAGCTTAGCCTGACTGTGCTAGCTCTGGCATTAATAATTCACTGTGCATAATAAGTTGATGCTGCAGAGTTTGTTCTCATTGATAGTATTAGCCGAGGTGAGCATTCTTGGCCAGACTCTGTGACGCCAGCACACCAGCATAAAGTGGGCTTTAATTGCACATAATCTCTTGTTCTCTTTCCTCTCAGTGCAAGTCAACAGCATATATCCCTACGAATGCCAGACCTTAGCCAGGCATTTTTTTAGCCCTCTATATCGGCACAAGCCTCACGACCATGGAATGCTTGGAAGTGATTTTTGACTGTGAACGCCGAGGACTTTGGGTGTTTTTACAAACCGTTGAATTCAATCAGCACCTTTGTGTTTGTGTGCAAAAGTAAAACAAGAACTTGACATCTCCAACTCACTATTTCCCTTCTGAAGACAAACTTAATTCATGTAGCAACGGCTGATAAACATACCATCACATAGTTTCTCTCTCTTTAAGAAATCACAGTGCCACTTCCCTTCCCTGTCTGTTTGCTTGTTTATCTCCTTTATGATTAAGAATTCATTCAGTCTGCTGTAACCTAGTTTCATGATCATTCTGCCTCATGTATTTGTGTCAGTGGGCCATTCATTTGAAGAATACAGTTGGTTTTACATATGGTAGAGTACACATGAGCCTTTATGCAGTGTAATGCCACTTTAAAGTCACATCATTTAAGGGTCAGACCTTTCTGTCTGCAGTCAAATGTTCAGGTTCAAGGGTTTTAACCACAAGCTATTTTATTCCCCACAGGCTGGGTTTCATTGATACAAAATGGCACGAGTTTCACATCAAATTACATCCAAATTGTTTTTTTCTTTTTTAGAAGGAAATGTTAATTACATCTGAGCTGTGCTGCTCAACCAGACTGTAATCTGGATTTATGTAGTTAAAGAACCTAACTCTGTTTGTTTTCCTCCTCTGTACAGTTTCTGACAAATTTGGTCTAACATCTGAAAATCAGCTACACACAACATAACCTACCCTAACCCAACCCAAACACTACTGAAACACCCTGGCCTATAAAAAAGACATATAGGATAAGACTGATCAGAACATTTATTTTCTGTTGGTCTGTTTTCATGATGACCAGATGAAAGAGAAACCTGCAAATACTTAGCATTTTCTGTTTCATTTAAAAAAATGTTTCATTCCAACCAGTCACAAGTTTTATAGCGCCACAATTATTCCAGTTTTTATTGGAATTTAAGCCAATATTCATACTATATGGGGGGGGGGGGGGGGGGGGGGGGGGTTCACTTCAAATAATTACCAAACAATTTAACAACATGTGATGCCTGACCAATCTTCTGTAGTCAAAACCAACTCTGTATGTACATTATTATGGGATTCTGCAGAGGAGCAGCAGTAGACTTCAGGAGCTGCTTTAAACTGGACACAATGTGAAACAGTGCAAGGAGCGACTGGAGAAACGACACCAGTGTTCGCTACAGAAATATCAAATTAAATCGAGTCTAACAGGATGATTCAATTGTTTATTTGTTCTATGATTTAATTTGGGAAACACAGAGACATTGAATTATGTGAATTAAAACAGCTGGAAGATCTTCTCTTCACTTATAGCTACAATTTAAACTACAACAAATCACCAACCGTTTCTGAAGCGTGTCTCTTATATAAACTCAGTTTACATCAAAGCCTGTCAGGTTCCATTAAAACCCTGAGTCAATAATTATCAAACATAAAAACGAAATTTCGCAGTGAAAGTAATGTATTTTCTCTACAACTCCCCGGAGTCGGTTTAATTGGATTAAATGTATTAAAATAAGAACAAACAAAAAGTGTCCATATAAAGAGGTCAGGCTTAGACATGGCTCGGGCCAGTCCAGCTTCCATTCCTGGTTAGAGCTGGAGAGACCACCGCTCCTCCGCTTATAAGGCCTTATGTGTCTGGAGGAGTTCTAACGTCCGTTTGTTTAACCTCTTTACGGTACGTTAACCCCTGTCAGGGCGGACTCGTCAGCCCAGTACAAAGGGGCTGAAAAGCGGGGACCTTTCCCCCCTCGGCCGACCCCGCACTCAGCTCCAAGCCCGCTCCCCTGCTCCCTGCTCCAGAGCGGGAGGAAGTTCTGTCCCTCGAAAGAGTTTCTTAAAATATGGGAAACAAGGTGCGACAGCAGAGGAGCAGTGTCCGATTAACAATAACTCAGGAGTTATAAATATAAAGAGAGATCACTGTAAATTAACTCCACAATCACTTCTCTTGGTTAAGAGATATTTTTCGTTTGGGAACATAAAGCTCATATCGACATAGCATTAAATGACCTAAAGCTAAATTGTGCTTCCAGGCATTAAACGTGGATTTTGGTGAATTATCCCGCGCACCCCGCCTGCTTTCTTTCTGTCTGTCTCTAGTCTCCGTGCGGGGACATGGTGTAATATATCTGTGTGATTTCTTACCGTGGCTGAGAACATGTGGCCCGGGGACTCACTGACCTCCAGTAATAAGCTTATGACAAATAGATCCGTGTGCGTAAAAGACCGAGACCTGCCCAGCGTTCAATACACGACCAGAACGAGGCTTTGAAATCTGGTCATGTGGCGAATGAAACGAGAGAACAGGGGGTCAGGAGTGTAGACACAATAATGAAAACACCGAATCAAAGACAATATAAACACTCTTACAATACAATACACAGCTACATGATCTGAGCCTGGTCATTAGAAAGCTTTGAGAGCCAACCAAGTTATGACGAGACTGTTAGTTATGACTCGAGCTCAGACTATTAGAGTATAGGCTGCTAATACACTGTGGACACCTTTTTTTATTTTATTTTTTATTATCTATATTATATTATTGTGAGGTATTTCCAGTAGCATACAATGTGGTATTAGGAGCAGTGTAATGTGCACTGATCTTTTACCCTTGGAGCGAACATTTAGGCTATCACGTTGCTGTTTGAAATTAATCCACGGAAAAGAACAAACGAATGGTTTTACATATTTCCCAACATTAATAACCTTGTGTTAACAAGCGGTCACTTATTGGAAAGCGGCTTAGCTGCATATTGACCGCAAATAGGCTACGAATCTCGTTTAATTTGCGCCATAATGAAAAATGAAATCCATCACAGCATATCATGTGAGTCCCTCTCCTCGGTCAAAGTTTGTTTTAAAGCCTGTTTATTCAACTTCTCTGCTGTGTTCCAGCTGCCTGTTCAACAACTCAGCTACATGAAGGCTTTAAAGGACCACAAGAGTATATAGACACACACACACACACACACACACACACACACACACACACACACACACACACACACACACACACACACACACACACACACACACACACACACACACACACACACACACACACACACACACACTCTCTCTCTGTGTCAGATGAGGGCCTGTGATCGCGTGAGAAAGAGGAGGAGAGCAGATATGAAGCGCACAGAGTTCAAGGCCCGCTCCCCTCACGCGCTCTTTCTCCTGGCCCGCGGCTCGAGCGGGGTGAATGAGGAGGATGCAGCAGGATGTCAGTCCATTATCACTGTCCTAATGAGTCCACTCAGCACAGACACGGAGCCGTGTCGTGTTGTAAATGTTCCTCAGGTTAATCTAGAGAGCAGCAGAGTCACAGGTTGTATATTTGAATGAGTTGCGTGTTTCCAGTCACACCTGATCACGGAGTTTATTGCGCTGTCAGGACTTCACCAACCACTTAGAATGCAGCTGGTTGTAAAATACCAGACACCAGGATCAAAGGATTTTTTTCTTTACAAATAGGATAATGGGTAATAACATTTTAAATCATTTCGACACGAATTTCCGTTTTTTCCTTTTCTCCACGCAAAGCATATGTATACGTCATTGTAGCTGATGACAATTTATTCTTCATGTTGCATAGTTCCTTTTGATTCACTTTTGAATCGCTTTGTTTTTTGTGAAAAAATAAATGTATCAATATAGAATAATTTGTAAATTTTTTTAGGAATAGAATAATTTGTGTATAGAATTGTTTTAAATAAGAATCATCATTTAACTCAAGCCTTCTCTCTTAAAAAAAATCATTTAGACGAAAGAGATTAGAAATGATATGGGATTCTGACGCAATGTCTCTGTCAGTTTAGAAAAAAAGAATACAAAAAGTTTTCACATTTCTCAGTGATGCTCATGTATTAATGCTCTAGACTTGTGTTTCCTTCCATGTGTCCTAATTTTATTTTATTTCAACTTTTTTGCTGATGCTGCCAGTGAGTGATAGCAAATAGGCAGAAAAGCAGATTCATGGTCAACTCAGGATAGGGTGAACATCTCTAGTCAACTCTCCAGTGACATCACCACCGTAACAGCAGTGTCAAACATGTTTTAGTTGTTGTAATGTTTAAATGGCCTATGTCTTAATGTTATAATATTCTTCTATATATTTAATTTGAAATTAAAATCAGGAATACCTAGCCTACATGTTTGTTTTTTATGGAGACCCAGGAGGGACAGAAAAGGACATCACAGCTAAAAAAACAAAAAAACAAACACTGCAAACTCCAAAATTAAAGTGGACTACAGGATTACATAAAAACAACTCAACAATTCAACAGTAAGAATACGAAAACATGTCTCTCGTTATGTTTTGAGTTAAACAATAGGCCATGACTATTCTAAAGATAACAGTTATTTTAGTTGATGTTATATTTAATGTTATTAGGTTACTTTGCACCTTTGTTAGGATGAAATATTTCATCTCTGAATACAGGCAGTTGTTGTCTCATCTTATCACACATTTACTGGAAGTATCACTTCTTTTTCACAGACAACTTAATCAGCCTCCTCTCCCTACAACAAACAGAGGATCAGTTGTGGAGATGGTGGCACAGTGATTGATAAGGAGCTGACCCACAACCTGAACACTGATGCAATCTGCAAAAAGGGCCTGCAGAGACTATGCAGACTACACTCTTTTAATGTAGAAAAGACCTTAATGGTTTTTATTTAATAGATCTTTTATCAAGTCTGTTTGAACTTTTTTTTTTTTGCCTAATCTCATTTTATTCTGTCCCCTCTGCACAAAATAAGGACAATTCGTATAAAACCGTAAACAACACAGCAGCAGCAGCAGCAGTGTGCCCTCACAAAAATCTACAACAAACTGGTTGTGCAGAAAGCTCAGGTCTTATCCAGTCCTGACCATCCTCCTCACCGAATTCACCCCTCTCTCTTCAGGACGGGGATACAGGCTCCTAGAGCCACGACAAATAGGCACAAATGCTCTTTTATCCTATGGCCAATCGGTGCAACCAGTTTACACTACTCCTAATCTGCACTTTTTGTATATGTTGCACTTTACAAAGCTGTTTTTATCGATTCTTAACTGAGATTTGGTGGTTTTATGATTTTTATGTTCTTCTGAGCTCTTATATTTTGTTCTGCTGCCTTTGCAAAACAAATTTCCCTCTGTGTGACATTAAAAGCTCTGAACTGATGAATGAGTTAACAACAACATTCACCAGAGAGGGACGGGATGAAGCGTCACCTTTACCGCCTTTGTTCTTTTGAAACATTTTACATGATAATCCTTAACGGCAGTTGATACAAAATAACATTATGACAAAGTGATTATGAACTTGCATTCCTTATGAAGAGCACATATTTACTATAAACAGTAAATGATGTACATAACACTGACCGACAGAGGAGGTCAAAGAAAAGGCAGATTATAAAGTCTCTATTGATGAAGGGGAAAACGCAGCAGAGGAGAGTGAGGGGGGAGGAGGAGAGTCCAGCTAAAAGTGAAGAAAAGGCAGCGCGGCTAACCTAACCTGAAGCGACATAAAAGAGTAAAGAGCCTGCGTGTACGTGTGTGTGTGTGTGGGGATGGGTGGATGGGGTCTGAGCGTGCATGTGTGTTAGTGAGACGCCAGGCTGCACTCTGTTTTCTTCAGTCTTGTCACGCAACAGTCCTCCAAGCCCCGCCCTTCTTCCACTACTACACTTCCTGAGTGTGCGTGGAGTCCTTCTGACCTACCAACACACACACACACACACACACACACACACACACACATCTGAGAAATGGCCTATTTTCGATGACTCTCAGGCTAAAGTGATTACGGTACAGTCTCCATCCATACTTGTAGTTTGCAGGGTCGGAGCCTGATTTGGACCCTAATGTGCTCTCAATGAATTAGTGAATACAGGGATCACCTTAATCTGCCCCTCCCCCTCCTGGGATAAATTGTCCATGTGGGCACACAATACCATTGATGCAAGATCCCATGCCCCTAATCTGTATTGTAGCCTAATGGGGGTATTTGCAGTATGGATCAGCAGGGAGATATTAAATGACAGTAGACTGAAATCAAAGAGCCGTATCAGGGGGTTGAGTAGCGGTGAAAAAGCGTATAGCTCCTGTACTGATGCAGCTCTGAAGACACCAGCATCATTCATGGATTACATGATATTAGACAGCAGTGGTTTTGTCTAAAATTCTGCAGTTTATTATCCTCTGTCTAACAGATGCATTTAACAAGCAAAACCAAACCAACGCAGTCTAAACACATCCTCTGTCACATATCCTTCCCAACCATAAATACAGTATATGTCGACACATTTCAGCTAAAAACATCAGGCTTGTGCTCAGGAAGGTCACTCATCAACTGTTTTGTTTTTTTTAAAAAGAGGAATTGTAAAAATGCGCCTTTAATGTGGTTATTATTGAAACTTATGTGGAAAATTTCCAAACTTGAGTCTCAAAGCTAGATAATTATGAAATAAATCTCAATTAGATTTGTCTGCATTAAGATTTCAAACACTGAAATTTCTTCCTCATTCACCGCCATAAAAACCAATGAAAAATATTACAGAGAGATACTGCATTTTATAAAGTTAGCAAATATATTTTTGTACCTATTTGCATTGCGGATATTGTCCACCTTGTTGCATGCATTTGAGGAAAAAAAAAAAAACATTAGATAGCCATACACGCACACACACTGTGAAAGATAATCTTAACAGCGATCTGTGTTACTTTGGTGCTCATGGTGGTGCAGGGTAAATGAAGATGTGTTTTTAAAGCACTGCATTTAATATGATAATAATCATGTTATTGTGTATTTTTAAAATGATTTACACCCCCGGAATATCAAGGAAAAATACAACCAATGCTGTTACCTCATTTATATGAAACTCTTCTTGTTTGCAGCTTTTAAATGCAGAAAGGTTTTCTAGATAATATATATATATATATATATATATATATATAATGTAATATCTTCCATAGAATGTTGTCCTCTGTGAACACATTTTTTATTTTTCATTTTACTCTTTTATTTTTTATAACCAGCATTCAACATATACAGCACGTTGTTTTTAATTTCATCCCAAAAAGGCAGTTGTGTCGACAGCACAAATCTGTGATTCCTTTAAAAATACACATTTCATTAGACAAGTTTATCTTGAAAGTACCTTTGTTTAAAATAATCTCCATTTTTGGAAACAGTTATTGGAATACAACCAGTCATTTATCCAGTGCTGCAGTTCAGAGTGATGGGCAGAGAGCCGTGGTTAGATACATGGAGGCCTACTGCAGAGCTCTGATGACTGGATGAAGCTACACACTTCCCTCTCTCTCCACAGGTCCCTGGCCTTTGTCAAGACTCATGCTGTCAAAAAACATTTGTACATTACCTAGTCAAACACACACATACACATGCCAAATTCACTTTTATTTCTGATTAGGTTTATTCAAACTGTTTGATATGAAAATACCAAGGAACAGCCACAATAATGAAGCCGTTTCTTCACCCACACTTGTTAATTTCCCACCATTTCCTTTTCTGTTAACAAATTGCACACACACTCTCAGAAACACACAGAAAGGCTCACGCATCACCAGGTGGCACCAAAGTACATGTTTTCATTAGCTCGCCTCGCTCTGCTCCCGACACATGCTGAGCCACCGTCACAGCTCTCCTCACACTCTGATGTCATCCATCCTCCTCCAGCCTGATAATACGCAGTGTAATTCATCTCAACTGAAATGAATGACTGTGTCCAAACAGTGGTGGGTTTAAATATGGGGGACAATGGGCAGCCAATGCACAAGTGGTTTTTTGATCAGTCCTTTGCACATCATGCTAATCATGATGATGATGATGGTCACGACTACAGACTTTTGCTTGTCGAGGCCTCCTCTCTTCCATAGGAGGTGTTGCTAAATGAGGAGGGGGCAGGGGGGTAGTTTGACCACCAGTCCCACCACTGGAGCCTGGGGAATCTATCAAACTGACCCCATTCAGATCAATCAGGCGTTTCAATCACAGGTAGACAGACCCAAGATGCATTCAAGACACATTTCTCTGTATTTCTATTTTCTTTCTAGTCTTATTATCTTATTTTGATATTTATTTTAGTGTATCATTTTCTACTACTTGATGACTTTGCATCAAGAAAAAAGAAAAATATCAAAGTCCAGGCTGTTATTCTGGCTCCATCTCTTTTACTTTCATTTCATTTCGATTTATTCCATTCATGGTTTACTTTATACTTCACATGGTTGCACAAATTTACATGATGTACACTTAGTCACCATGAATGAAAAGGAGCAGGATGAAGAAAAACGTATAATACCTGCCCCTTTCTGTAGTTCTAATTGCATTGCTTTAATATCAACACTAATATTATACACTATTTCAAAAATATTAAAGATGATGAAACATATAATAATAACAAGTAAACAAACAAGAAAAATAGCATTGGACACACCTGTCTATCTATCTTTTCTTTTTTCCCTTCTTTTTCTCTTTCTCCTTCTTTTTTGTAGGCGCTTATTTTTTCTTTGTACAACTTTTCAGTTCCTTGCTTTGTGAGCTTTTAAACGCGCACTAAAACTATGGAGCGCGAGAATGTAGTTGACGCATGTCACAGTTCTTCTAATGAGGGTTTATTGAAACCTTTCTTCAAGTTACAGCAACAAAAAAAACTGTGCAGCAATCTAAGAAAGGGCAATAATCATGAGCACGGTCAAAAACTTAAGTGTGCCCCTCTCGTCTCCAGTCACAACTAAACCAAAGTACGCACATATCACGTTACACACGTGTCAGCCAATAAGAAGAGAGCAGTTATTATTAACTAATAAGCATTCTAATAACCTCAATATATGAAATCAGGGTAAATACAACAAACCTAAATTATTTATCACCTTACCTGCAGTATACAAAATGGCTCCTATACAGGCTTTAGAAGAAACTCATGCAATTTAAAATGTGTGTATCTTTTAATAGTAGGCCATAATAGTTAGGTTCTCCTCAGTGTGTTAATGTATTAGTGGGTGTGTTTGTCCAGTCCAGTATTGTAACTCTTAATGAAGTGTAACTTTTGAGTCGAGTTGTGAGCAACACATGAGACAAATGTAACGTTAACCATGAGATGGCACTAGAGTCAAACTAATACAGCCTCCATCACAACCTGCTGCCCCTCTTGAATCCTTTCCAGTGGTTGTCATGGCAACAGCTATGCTTTTCTTCTCCTCCTGAAGGGTTTTACTTTCCAAGGTCCTTTGCTCTACACTGATACCTGTTTGAGAAAGCTAATGGTCTGTCAGGAAAGCACTCCCTGTCCTCCCTTCAGACTGAACACACGGGCAAAAGGATCAGTAAGACGAGATGTTGAGACAGATTCAGGCGCAACACGCTTTTCCTAGAAATATCACGACCGACTGGATTGGACGAACACAGAATGAGTCTTTCTGACTGACTAATGCGTTTTTGGGATGTGATAGAAGTCTTTGGCACGATTCATGTTTTGTTTTTATGCCCATTGTTCTTCAGCTGCACCTCTCCATGAATAATGTGTGAGGTTAAAATTATTCCAGTCCAAAAGGCACCGGCCCCATTAGCTTTGCAATTACTTAATTTGTAACCACTTGATTTAAGCCCGAGGTTCCCGGCCCTACAGTAGAGCTGCTTTTCATTCTCACCGTCTGTTAGGGGCTGTTTGTAACCCGGGACGACAGGCAAGAGGCGTGGTGCAGGATAGGGTTACTGAGAGCTGGAATCTGACACGTATAACAAGATTTTGACCTAAAACGTCTAGAATCAGCAGGTGAACCAGGCATCTGCAGCAGATAAGCACACACAGAAATAGGCAAGATATTCAATAACAACCAGACCACTAAAGCAACACGCACGCACACACACAATATGAGCAGTAACAGGAGGAAAACGCTGCTGAGCCTGTGAGAAGTGTCTGGAGAGGCATCGTCTCCTGAGGTTATCAAGTGATTGAGAGCAAGTGGAGAGCAGGGAGACACAGGGAGGACGCTGGTGGACAAAAGTGGCTCCACTGCTGCTGAAAAGCAAACAGACAGAGAGACGTAGTCCAGCTATGACAGGAGACACTTGTTGTTAGCCAGAATAGATTTATTCTCAGAGTCATACTATCTGAAGACATGTAAAGCTTGATGTTCAAAGCTTTCCATTTTTTGTAACTACTGCTTGGTGCTCTCGGGCAAGGCACTTAACTCCCCAGGTGTCCTGTGCTCCCACTGTTTGTTTGTTTATTAAGATCCCCATTCGCTTCTGCATAGCTCCAACTACAATTCCTAGGGTCTAAACAAGTGATATAAAGAATACACATTCACACTAGACAACTAAACAACACAGACATTGACCAAGTAAAATAATTGACAAGACAAGGCACCTCTGAGTATATATTCTTATATACATATATATACACACAGAATATTTTAAATAATATTAATGTAGTGCTTTTTTAAAGGAGACATATTCTGCCCCTTTTCCACAAATTAAAATAGTTCCCAGGTGACATGCTTTGGTCAAAATATCCCAAGGATCAAACATCACAGCTCTTCTCATCCTCTCAAAACAGCCCTGTTCAGAACGGCTGGTTTCAGAGCCTGGCCCTTTAAATGCAAATGAACCACTGCTTGCCCCGCCCCTTCTACTGGTACCAGGTAGAGGTGGGGTTACGCAAATTCGAATCCTAGTTACATCACTGGAAGACAACTTAGGGAACTGCTCATAAAACTGCTCATAAAACATTACAGATTTTTTTGTCAATTCTCACATTTTAAGAGGCAAGACAAACACCCAAATATATGTTAAAGAGCCTTCAAAAAGTGATATATGTCCCCTTTAAAGAAAATATATTATTTTGTTGTTTGTTAAAGTTCTTTGATAAATTCCATTTTTGCATTGCTCCATATATATCACTGTGTTTAAATGTAGTTTTGTGCGTATAGGTAACCTGAAACAACCTCCAGCTGTGTGTGTCTTGTCAAATGCTGTGTGCTGTTGCTGAGAGATAACTTTTCATAAATCATAAATTGACTTTTTGTGGTTATGACAGTTCTTAGAAAAACCATTACTGAACATAAAAGTCTATTTTTTTTTTTTTTTTTTTTACATCAATCCAAGAAAGATCCTCAAACATTCTTCGAACATTTATTCTGAAACCACATGGACAGAGCAGCTGTTGTTGTATCCCATTATTAACTGTTGGGAATATAAAGCCAACAGCACAGGGACTCACTCTCAGTCTCATTTTCAGCCGTCAAGGACCTTTAGATTAGTTAGACTGAGGAAGTGAGAGCAGCCAGACAAAGAAGTGCAAGCAATGGGTCTGATAAAAAAAAAAGCAAACATGTAATGAATGGGCTTATTTTAGTCAGACCGAGGCCAGGGTTTTGGCCTCTACTTGAGTGATTTGTAAGAAAAAAGTTTTCTTCTTCTTTTTGTTGAATTTTTATTTATTGAAAATGTGAACAACACACATAATTTGTAATCATACCTGGGCATGTCAGGCCACCTGCAAAGCAACATAATGAATATTCCGAAAGTACATGTTAACCATTACTGTAGATGTTTCAGATCAGTAGAGCTCAGTCATCAATCCATCTCCTTGCGTTTTCTGTGAAGTTCTATGGACAGAGTATTTATGGACAGCTGGCTAGCTGGTGCAGGCTTCACAGCAGGCAGAGACAGACTGAAAACCTGCCCACTGTTCGGCCCACTGCACAGCCCAGATGAGTCTTCATGTTGCCACCTAATGTCCATGTGTCTTCTGGACTGATGGTGCACTTTTTGTGCAGCAGTGCAGTGATATGAAGTGCTGGAGTGTCTCAGAGGCTCTAAAGAAATAAGTAGTAGCATGTGGGGGCTTAAATGCAAGAAAACAATACGTCGTATCCCTTCATGATGGCAGCATCGTTTACCTGTGGCTTCTCTTCTCTTCTCTTCTCTTCTCTTCTCTTCTCTTCTCTTCTCTTCTCTTCTCTTCTCTTCTCTTCTCTTCTCTTCTCTTCTCTTCTCTTCTCTCCATTGTGTTACATTATTAATAAAGATGCATTACACATGGGCAAATAGCTGAAATGATTCCTCTGTCCTCACAAGAGGGAATTCAGTGTCTTCATACTGCATCCTCAATGGCGCCCAGTCTGCTGTGGTGAGACAAAGCGACGATAATACATCATCTCACATCTGTCTGCTCATTTGTGCACCACATTAAGGAAATACCTGTTTATTTAAGTGAGTGCACATTGCTTTCTGCAGCAGAATTATAAATTACCCTGACTCCCCATCCTTTACCAACTCTAACTTTTCAGTTCCCTCAGGGGAAGAGTGATTAAGAGCCTATTTTAGTCATATCGCCATGATTTAAAAATGAACCAAATGTCAAATGGTACAGCATTACAGTGACTGAGTCAGCGGCAGGCTATTTGTCAAAGTCTGGCTGCTGCAGAAGTTTAACCACTGACCTAATAGATGTGCTCACATATATACAGTAGATTCATGAGCACACTGATCAGAATGGATGTGGGACACACCTCTTCATCTCTTCCTCCTGATTTCCTTCCTCACACACACACAGCTCAGAGTTAGCCATGTGGAGATGAACATTGAATGAAGGTTCACAGGGAGACATTTACAACATGAGAGATTTTGAGTCAATATTCCATTAAATGGCTGATAAATGGAAGGATTTTTTGAGTGATATTTTATATGTTCGCTCAGACACTTGAGAGATTGATTTACGGTTAGCACCAGGGATTTAGTCTGTCTTTTTACAGCTGTGATGGTTATTTAAAGGCTAGATCTGGTTTGATAACATATAAAAAAGAGCAGGAAATGTGGAGTGTGAGGATGTGTATTAATGACTTATATTATCCAGAGAGGGATTTGATGAGAGGGAATGACTGATTAAATTTGAATAACTTTCAAGCTTGTGTTAGGAGTGTTCAAATGTCTAAAAGAAAAGGGCTGAAGGGCTAAAGTGAGGTAAATGGGCTGCATGAGTAAAGGCATCTATTTTGTGGACAACACAGTGAAACAGCAGATCTGTTAGAAATAATGAGCCAAGATTTGTATTGTCTTGTGACAAGCCTGTAGAGGGCTGCTTGACACATTTAAACCAAACAATTAACTGACAATGTTATCATATATTAACAGTGTATTAGAGATGCACCGATTGCAAAATTCTTGGCCGATACCGATTTCCGGTTTTTGAGGAGGTCTGACCTGCCAAAACCGTTTTTTCCGATACCGATTTTTCTATCTAAGAAATAATTATAAATTTCTCACAAATAAGAAATAGGGAAACAAGCGCTGCCACTCAGCTCTGTGTGTGTGTGTGTTCATCTCTTGCGCTCTGTGTAGATTAATAAACACAAATAGGCTACAAACGTACACTTTGGCCTCACGAATTTGTCAATCGCTGTGTTTTATTTTGAAAATTGTTTTATTTTGAAAATTGACCTGATTCTGTCGTGTTTCTTTGTGTGACTTCCTGCCAAGATTGACGCGATCGCTCGCGGCTCCTGCACAAAGACGTCTCTGACAAAACAGACCAGGCAGACACCGAAACGATCGCTGCAGGGCGCGAGCCGACCGCAAGCTGGCCGCGGAGGATTTGGATGGCAAAATGAAAATGCCCCCGCTTCTCTGCGCTTCCGCCGCCACTCGAAACACTGATCCTCTATGGCTTACTTTTGACTTGTTTTGGGTTGTCCTGGCACACAGTGAAATAATTAAGTCCAAATCAGCAACATGTTTTCTTTCCTTCCTTTCTTCTGCTAGCTTTTAGCTTCACTGCTGTTTTGCTCTGTGCATGTGAGCTGCTACGCACCGCGTATGCGGGTCAGTTTGATCGGCCGAAAACCGGAAATTACGGCAGTGACCGGCCGGTCACCGATTGAGGCCGATTGGATATAAAACCGGCTTTTTTAATCGGCGGCCAATTTATCGGTGCATCTCTACAGTGTATGTAAACAACTTCTCAAGGACTGGAGATGCAATGTAAGAAATACATGCTTAAAGGTACATTGTGTAACTTCTCCTGTTATCTATTCACGAAAATCGATTATTTCGTTCAAAAGTACGTTTTTCATTCATCAATAATTACCCCCATCAACAAACTGAAGTGTTCCGGTAAGCTCTGAATCTGCCGTTCATATCATTCATATCTATCATATGGAGCGGGTAAGCTCGGTGCTGGCTGCCATGTCGTGTCGCCATGTTTTTACGTTCAGTGGCAACGTGACGGTAGGAAACCACGGAAACTCAGCGGAGACACCGGAGCTGTCGGCTCAGGTCGAGGTGGCGTCTGTGAAAAGTCACCGCGGTAACGCAGTGAGGACTGTGAGGACTGCACGTGAATGCTGCATTCAGGTGCAGTCGGAAAAACGGTCGTCGGTAACAAACCAGATGTCATTTTAGTCACAGAAGTCGAGAGAAAGCCGGTAAAGCGTGGGTCAGGTCAACAATACGACATTGCCATGACAACATATTGTCACGTGTATTGTTTTACCTCGTGCTGACGGACCACTTGTTTACATAAAGGCTTGTTTAAGCCGCAGCGGCTGTCGTCCATCTGCCATCTAACCGATTTCACATGAATGCAGCATGAAAAATACGACTGAGTTGCTTGCGATCTACAACCGCACCGCTAGATGGGAGTAATTCTTACACAATGTACCTTTAAAAAGTTCAACATTTTGGCAAATTGGCCCATTGCCATAATCCCTAGGTTCGTTACCTTTAATTGTCGGTGCAAGCTATTTTTAGAACGGCGGAGCAGAGCTACGCTACAGAGGCTAATGGGATTTCTTGGTTTCCCTCATCAAACTCATCAAATACACAATCCAACAACTCCAAAACGCTCTGGTGGACAAGTTGTGACCTTCACATTCACCACGCTATGAGAGAATAACGGAACGTTACGAGACAGAGTTGTTTGGAGGGAACGTGCATCAGCGGTTTTGCATAAATTTACTTTGAAAACGACTCCGTCTCGTAACGTTCTGATATTATCTCATAGTGTGGTGAATGTGCAGGTCAAAAAACAAAAGGTAACAAACCTACTCCTAGAACTATAGGGATTATGGCAATGGGCCAATTTGCCAAAAATGTTTAACTATCCCTTTAAATAAATCATTTATACTATTATTCTGACATTTTTTACATTCTTATATTAATGACAATAAGATAGATATACAATCGTAGCTACTTATATGAAACAAGCAGTTCCTCTTTGTGTTGTGAGTTCCATACAGTACTTGTTGTGTCAGGATTCATGAAAGATCCTTTAGGATTTTTAGAGAGAGTGTGTGCGCACTGCACGCACGTTCACACAGGGACGTTGCCTTTGTAGTCCTTCATGTTTTATTACACCGGCGTGGTCTTCTTGGCTGAAAAACAGACGATTTGATATTCTCAGGGTACGTTAGTTGATCACCAGAGATTCATCTCCTCTCTAGAAGTAATAGTTCAGCGCGGCATGCTGCCAGCCTCTTCTGGCCTTTAAAATCTCACCACTGTTTCTCATTCCAACTCTGTTGACAGTGACTTCCAATTCCTCTGTCCAGACTGACTTAGTCAGGGCTGCAGAAGAGTCCTCCTACACGTTGTCAGTGCAGCTGATAATAGGCTACAATCCCAATGAGCTCACGTAGGCTCGGTGAGTTGGTAAAAGCTGGTTTCAGTGTCACTTCATTTAGACATGACATATTAAAGACCAGCCCTTTGAATTATGAGTGTATTTGATTTAGTTTTAAGGATAAGATGGAACTATTGATATCAAATACATGTTTTAAACATGGAGCTAGAGTCATTTAATTCCTTAATTCATTATGTCCTTTTTTCAATAATATGTACTCAAAATGTTTCTACAGAGTTTTATTTCGATGAGCAGCACTTTGATCATCTGCTCAGTACCCCTGTGCAGCAGCAGCAGGAAGAATACCCACCTGTATAAATCCTAAAGTGATTTTTCCTAATCATTTATTCTGTGTTTGTGGAAATAATGGAGCAGCACCACTTCATATCCTCATTTATTTATACATGTCACACTCTGTCTTGCAGTCTGGACCCTGGAGTTCACCGTGTAAGCTGCACGCTCCCACCCGAGCTGCTCCTCTGCAGTGGTGCGGAGTTGCATCCCGGCCTCCTGGGAGCTGAGACACAACTGCAGGTGAGTTGAGAAGAGTCTCTAAATATAGTTGCCCTTTTGTCTGAGTTTCAGTTTTGTCTGTGAGAAGGAGCAAAGACAAAAATGCGAATGCAACTCGCAAAATATGCACACCAACGCAGACGGCGTTACTTTGTAACCTGAAGAATGAGTGCACGCAGTCTTTCCACAGAGGAGCAGTGTGTCGTTGTCTGCTAGAGTTTCGGGGGCTCTTACCTCTGGCTTCCTGTAAATCTCCATCCGCACCGCAGTTGTTTTGTGAAGCCGTAGAGATTAAACAACAGACAGCTATCGCGGTTAATTAGGTTGTTGGGGTTTTACTGTCAGCAGGACTGGGCTGATAAATGAACAGAGCTAGGATGCTGCTGAGCCTTCAGCACCACTCCTAAGGGGATTATCATTCAAGTTTTCATTTCAATTCAGCACACAGGACAGCGGACTGACTGACAGATACAGGAGATAAGTGTACACACACACAGAAATACTCATTTTAGGACATCTTTGTCTTTATTCATCCTGAGCTGAGAGGTGTCTTCATCTTCATTAAGCCGTTGTTCCGTGCCTACCAACCATGTTCCTGTTCCATTTAAATTAATAGACTGCATGTACAATCGAATTCAATCAAGGACTTTGTAAGTTTGTGTAGTTTGCGAGTCTGTAAATACTAGTAAAAATGGCAAAAATGGCACTGCCATAATCCCTATAGTTGTAGGAGTAGGTTCGCTACCTTTAATTGTCGGTGCAAGTTATTTTTAGAACGGTGGAGCAGAGCCGCAAGCTGCTCAGAGCTACGCTACAGAGGCTAATGGGATTTCTTGGTTTCCCTCATCAAACTCATCAAATACACAATCCAACAACTCCAAAACGCTCTGGTGGACAAGTTGTGACCTGCACATTCACCACAATAACGGAGTTGTTTTCAAAGTAAATTTATGCAAAACCACTGCTTGCCGAAAAACTGCCCCCGACGGGAACGTTCACCAGAGCGTTTTGGAGTTGTTGGATTGTGTATTTGATGAGTTTGATGAGGGAAACCAAGAAATTCCATTAGCCTCGGTAGCGTAGCTCTGAGCAGCTTGTAGCTCTGCTCCGCCGTTCTAGAAATAACTTGCACCGACAAATAAAAGTAACAAATCTACTCCTAAAACTATAGGGATTATGGCAATGGGCCAATTTGCCAAAATGTTGAACTATCCATTTAATCCACAAAAAGTCTGAAGGAAACACACCGAGAAGTAACTGTAAGGAGTAATACAGCGACTGACTGACAAGCTGACAGTCTCATGTCAGTGAGGGAGCGGTGTTGTGCTGTCTGTGTGTACAGTAGCTGGTAATAATGAATGGAGCTGACACAGGTAAATATTTATATCTCCACCTCTGTCAACAACCTGTCACTAACCTTCGCTTGAGTCAACCTGGAACTTCACTGTTTGATTCATACAGGTGCTCCTCTATCCACAACCCGCTCACTCCGAGTGACACACACATGCACACAGTATAGCCAGACCTCTGGTGCTGAATGATTTATTCTATCCCACTCCCCCATGAGACAAACCTGTTATGGTATGTGTGAGAGTCAGTCCTGAAATAAGGTAAGAAACTAAACTAAACTAAACTTTCTGACTGGTGCTGCAACTTCCCTCACCCAACATTTTTCTTTTGGTTAAAGAAATGAAATATCAAATCCTCCTCTGGGTGGTATTCAAACTGGGTGCAGTCAGATGAATAGAAAGCTCTGTAGAGTCTGTGGAAACATGATGCTGGATTTCTAATTTCTGCTCCCTGAGACAGAGATGGAGCGTCTGAAAATACTTTATTTACAGTGAATCCTCTGGTAATAAAACACACACACACCCTTCATTTCTTTTTCTTTTTTTTCCTTTTTTTATGTCTCGCTGTGCGCTAGATAGCATATTGGTAGGGGCCTGTTGCCATAGTTACTTCACACATGGACGTAGCCATATCCTTGCTATTATGGCCTTGCTATCGGCATTTGCTACATGATGTGGATGTTGTGGCTGAGCAAGCAGCAAGAGAAAGTGCAAGATAATGATGGAAAAATATATATATGGGGTGTTGATGAGCCGGCAGAGAAGAAAGCATATGGTATACTGATGTATTTGGATCTATCATGATCAGACACTGTGTGTCTTTAATGCATCAATTCTGTGGTGGCAGTGTGAGGTCGGGGGGTTGGAGAAGTGGCTATCAGACAGGGGTGTGTGGGCATTCGGCTTGATTTGTGAAAAACACCCACTTTGACTGAAGGTTTGAGTGTGAGTGAGATATTATGCACCTGCTCATGAAGACGTCTTCATTTATTAGCACCTTGTTTGTCCTCATGGCATGATAGCCTACATGGTCGATTAGTAGATTCCTGTTCAGGTTGTCTAATTGTGGGCTTTGACTCCAGAATTTGTTTAATTTAAGCCTGATTCTCTGCCTGTACTCCCTCTGTGAAACATTTCACAACACCAGATGGGGAAATAATTAACTTGCAGAAAGCGGCTGACAGAAGCTTATGAAAGCAAACACTGTTGACTGGGATCTCAATTAAGTGGACCATGACATATTTACAGAAAAGCCCAGGCTGTTTCAGAGTTTCAGAGGTCTTTTTCCTGAGACAAACACTTTAAAGGACACATATTCTGCCCCCTTTCTAAAAATTAAAATAGTCCCCAGGTGTCTTAAAGACATGTCTGTGACATGCTTTGGTCAAAATACCTCAAGGATCAAACATCACAGCTATTTTCATCCTCTCAAAACAGCCCTCTTCAGAACGGCTGGTTTCAGTGTATGTCCCTTTAAATGCAAATGAACCACTGCTTGCCCCGTCCCGCCCCTTCTACCGGTCGCAGGTAGGGGTGGGGTTATGCAAATTAAAAACCTAGTTACATCACTGGAAGACAATTGAGGGAACAGCTAATAAAACCACATGGATTTCAACCTAGGGAGCCTGAAAATTACAGATTTTATTTGTCAGTTCTCACATTTTGGGGGGCAGAAGGCAAGACAAACACCCAAATATATGTTAAAGCAGAACTATGCAGGTCGGCCGGAAATAGCTCGCTCCTTTGTTGGTTTCTCTTTTTATCCCTCTCCGGGGCTCCCCCACAGTTCTGGGAGGCACATGTCACTGTCGTAAAAAAAAAAAAAAAACTCTCCGCCACCACCTCCTCCACCCCCTCCCTACACGTGCTTGTGTTTACTGCTGAAGGTAGAGAGCGCTGTTTGCTAAGCCCTGCCAACACGGAGCTAATGCTAATGCGGAGCTAATGCTAACGCGGAGCTAATGCTAACACGGCGCTAACGCTAATACGGAGCTAACGCTAATACGGCCACACACAGACACAGACACACACACACATGAATAAAGGTTCCAAAACGCGAAGGCGTGTGTGTGTCATGATGTATTACATTATCTTATAAAAGATCCATGGTGTGTGTGTCCCCGTGTTAGCATTAGCTCTGTGTAGCCACAAGCCAAACTTCTAAACATTTCATGTTTCCATGGTTTCCTCCGACTTTCCGAACTCAGACCAATCACGATTCATGACATGCATGACGTCATCTGCGTTCTTATCTCGTACTGCCGTAAGGCAGTTTCTCGCGATAGTTCTATCCATTGATGAGATTTGGGACACCGAGACGGAGGACTGATCTTGCAAGTGCGGTTTTCAGCCAGTGGGGGGGGTTGGCGCATTGGCCTAGGCCCCATTCACCTCATAACAGGTCACTCAACCATCACAGTGACTCTGAGCCACAATAATTACAGCCGAAATCCTGCATAGTTCTGCTTTAAAGAGCCTGCAAAAAGTGATATTTCCAAAGGGAAATCAGCTTCTTATCATCCACCATATGTCATTCTATGAATCCCTCAACAATAAAAAACTAAATTTCCAGGCATTACCTTGGGAACGCAGTTATGACAACCTCACAGTTACCATGGTGTTGTTACAGTTACAAAAGTTAGACCATCACCCTGAGTGAGTGAGGCTGCTGCAAGATTAAACCTTGTCATCATCTTTAAGCAGTGGAAGAGGGAGAGAGAAAGACGGATAAAACAAATGAGTCTGACAGAAGCGAAAGTTAAAAGCAGACTGAGGCAGACAAAACAGCTGCAACGGAAACAATGGAGTAATGGGAGAAACAGGAAAGAAAAGTGGCACAAATGGAATAAGGGGATTATGAAAGAGACGGAGGGCATAAACAGAGGAGAGGAAAATGAAGTGAGCACAGGAGATGATGAGAGAGGGTGAAAGATAGAGAGAATAGACAAAATGGTTGATGGGGATAAAAAGGCAAAAAATATCAGAAGGATTCAGGGGTGTTAGAGGAATGAGTACAGTGCTTACTTAGCTCTCTGCAGAGCGAATGTCTGACCCCGACTTCTTTTATCCATCCAAGATCAAAGCAGTGGAAAAGCTTGCTAAAAGAAACCCAAGGGAGGGGATTAGACATAAGTATAGAGGTTCTAGGGCTCTCTGAGTGGTTGAAGGACTTTTTATCTCATTCTGACCACCATCATTATGATAATCATTAACACACACACACACACACACACTCGCCTGTTATTGTAGCCAAAGCAGCTTCCATATACTGTATATTTCATTAATGAAGTCTGTTATTTTAAACATGGTTCAAGAAATCCTGCAATCTTGAGATTTTGTGTTACAGTTATCATCATACCTGACAGCATGCTACGGCTGCTAAGGTCAATACAGAGCAAGCATTGTATGGAGGAAAGTGCTTTTACATTTCAAAGTATGATTTTTTTTATGTTAATGATTATTTGTCTGGTCAGGCTGAAGCACAGAGGCACTTTCAAGTGTTTGTACATCAATGAAAAAGGCAATATATCATCATTAAAAATAGAGAGAATAAGAGAAAGGTTAGTTAAACAACAGCACAAGAGACGTGTCAAGGTTCAAACCTCAGAGTTTGGATGGGATCTTCGTGAGTGTGAAGTTTGTGTCTTCCTGTGGTTTTGTTGTTTTGGTCCAGTGTCAGGTTGAGGTTAAGGGCTCAGTGGACTGGAAACAATCCGGTTCTTAAAAGGTGTCATCTGAAAAGTCTAAAGGTGTCTCCTGCTGTCATCACCTCCTCCTGCCTCCACCATCTTTCTCCTAGTGCCACGTAGGGACCGTGTGTTTGTTGCCTTGACAATGTTACAAATCATACAAATGGGGGTGAGATAAGAAGATTATAGTATTTCCTCGAAATCATCGATAACATTTCACCGTAGACATGAAAACCGACTCTCATCCACACACCTGGCAAATCCCTGTGCAAAGCGAGCATGCTTGTTGGAATGTAAAATTAAAACAAATCAGATGCAGTTGCTCCATATTGAAATTTCACAATGAAGTCCTTACAGAGTGTCCAAAGTTCAGCAGCTTGTCCTGTGTTTTTTCAGAAGAATCCAGTTCAAGTCACTAAAGCTGAATGACTTCTAGGTTTGCACCTATCTACTGGGACTCAGGTACACATTCTTATGCTCCCACTGCATTGTTCCTCCAAGCAGAGTCCAGACTGTCCTCGTCTGTGTAATGCTATCAGCTGGTGGTGCTGGTGTGTCGCTTCTTCAAGAGTCTCCTGAAGACTCACCTCATCTAACAGCTCCTCTTCTCCTTACTGGAATTTCATTTATTTTGATCATATTTTTGCTCAGTGTTGTTGAGGCTCAGGGTTCAATTTTGTTCAAAGTGTCACTTATCATTGTCTGTCCGAAAATGATACGAGGCAGTGATAACACACAGCATTGCACTGAATTGGAAGATGGTGGAACACAGTATAGAAATGGTGCCTTAAGATGTACACTCATTCATTTACTACTGTAGTTGCAAACACTGCAATTCAAACCTCTTTCATTTCTTATTGAAATCAATGTCAAAGATCAAAGTAAATGAACCACATGCTGCATTGTGGTCTAGATTAACGTGGCCTTTCATGTCAGTGTGAAAAGAAGACAAGCAGCTCATTAGTTTTCAAGCACAGTGTCTCTGCCTTCATTTGGGTGGCATTTCCATACTGCAAACGTTGTTTTTGTGGTTCAGCTCGGATGCCGTTACATGCACCTTGGCAGCGATGCGATGCAAGATATGTGGCGTTAAACTTGCAGCAGTTTTAGATAAGTTTTTATTTATTTTTATTCTTCGTTTTAGTTTTTTAGGTAAGGAGGACACAGCATTGACTTGTAAAAGCTGAAAAGGACAAAATAATACATTACATCAAATATGGTTTACCCAGCCCTTTAATTTTATTCTTTAAGCATCACCTGAAGTTTTAAATTAAATCTTTAAATGGTCTGCATTGAAGGGAGAAAACTAAATGAAAAAATAGAAGAAGCTGATTTTATCTGCACACAGACAGATACAGAGAAGAGATGAAACTGCACAGCACTGGGACATAGGCAAGTACTCACAAGGTTTACTAATGAGGACAAGGGACAATAAAGAATCTAAATTGAGTCCAATAAGATGAGATAAACAAGTAAAGGCCTTAGTAGAAAGTGCAAATGCATTTCTAAGACGTATTTAAAAGAGCAAGTGCAGCAGGAACGAAGCTGTTTGTGTAGCGCTTATAGTCTTAAGCCGGGCATACAGTACACTGTGTTTCGGCTCATTTTGAGCCGATTTGCCACTCGTGCGACTATTTTTCGTGCAGTATATGTGGGGTAACGAGGAGAGATTAACACCTCACGACGAGCTCCCGATCACAAATCCTGTGCTCACAAGACAATCAAACTTGTTTGAAATCTTGGTTGCTCCTCGTGAAGGTATCGCACAGTAGAAGCAGTGCCACGAGCCGATTTGCCAAGGCAGCACGTTTGTTTTTGTTGAGCATCTTCAGTGTGCATCTCCCACTTCCGGGTTCCTCTTCTTCTTCTACTTCTTTTTGACGTTGCAGTTCTGGATACAAAAGTCCGACATGTGGTATATGGACGTATAGTGTGAGCAGTGAAGTCGCATCAGAGCATCGGGCCGTATAGTGTGAGAACATGATTCGTGGGCTGCAAACTTTTGAACTCAGCATTCTAGTCATGCAGTTTGAGATGGAGCTGAACCAAATTATTTAAAATATCGCACAGCGTACGACACGCCCAGCTTTAGACCTCGGGACTATAAGTCCCCGACCAGATGGATGATGCTGAAATTGGGAGTCATCATTGCAAATGAAGCTGGCTAGTCACTATAACTGTCTGGACTTTGGGCTCAGCTGAGCTCCCCGATCAGCTGACTGGACCAGGCTTGTCAGGATACCAGAATTTCAGTAGTCAACACCAGTACCAGTGAATTTCCACAATTCTTGATACTCTTTTGATACAATGATGAAAATGAAAAAAAGTGACCATGTATTTCTAAATTCACTATTTTATTAAAAAAAACTGTTTCACAGCAAACTTTACAGTATTTCAGTTCCACTGTGCTTCAACAACTTTTTAAACTGCACAGACTTTAAAAAGCAGCAAGTTAAGAACAACGTCATGTAGAGAGAGAGAACTGTTGTTCTCATTAATTAACTTGTAGGGTGTTTTCACACATACAGATGTGAAAAAGATACACTTTGATTTTTCAGCTCATACATTCTCATTCGCACATGTTTGTTTTCACTCTCGTCCAAACGCTGCACCACTGGGAGAGTGTATGTTTCCTTGACGACTGACTGGAAAAAGACATGTGGTACGTCATACATGACTCAATCAGTTAGAGCCAGTTAGAACGGATCGAGGTCCGGCCAACACAACAAACAGACTGCACCAGACCAGCCTTTCAGACTGCCCACATCTGTTCTGACAAGAAACGACACGACGCGGCCCGGCGAGGATAAAAGTTGTATTCTGTAGCCTACTCATGGTATTGAGGTATTTTTTGCGTGTTAGCATCAACTTGTAGTCTACTTGCCAGCCCATAGGGCCCCATTGTGAACCCGGAAATGTTGAGTACCCCAAAGTTTTATGTTAGAAATATGTAGTATGGGTCCCCAGTATTCAGAAACTGCCGGATGCTAACTTATATATATTGGGCAATTAGCGTAACTGACATAATTAGCATAAATTAGCATAATTGCCTATATGGGCAATATTTCAACAAAATTGACTTGGCTGATCTGGGCAATATTGGAGTGGTTTTAGGGGTTATTGATGATGCTGAATCCATTTCTGACATTTTCAAAATTCAAAATGGCTGTCTAAACCGGAAGTGACCAGATTTTAACCGCCAGTGGGCCGATTTTGATGGATTTCATCTGGTCACTTCCGGTTTAGACAGCCATTTTGAATTTCATATTTCTAACATAAAACTTTGGGGTACTCAACATTTCCGGGTACTCATTGTTGGCAAGTAGACTATTGTTACAGATGTATCAGTTCTCACGACAACCCGACTGAACTATTTGACAATCTGATTCAGTGAGTTAATTTCTTTAAAAAGCAGATTACAAACCATGACACAAAAGAAAAGGCTAAAAGAGATTCAACAAAAGCACGATAAAAAGGTGTCATCATGTTTTTATCGATGTGAAAACAGGACATCTATCAAACTATAGAAAATGCTTGCACATCCACAAAATCACAAAAACATGATATCTTCCCACACCGTTCTCCCTTCCTGCACAAAGCTTCACAATCTCCTTTGAAATTCAGTGTCGGGTCAATGATAGTCCCAAGATATTTATAGGATTGCACGTGTTCAGTGGTTTGTCCCTTAGTCGGCTCAGGTGCATTGGCTTTTCTTCTAAGGTCAATGGCCATGTCTTTCATTATTGATATCTAGAGCTGTAGGAGTACGCCTGCGTATCCAACAATGCCAGTAATATTCAAAAAATCTTCAAACAAAGGAGCGCTTCGTGGACTCGTTGTTTAAAAAGAGGTGCTCTTTGGAAAGGGATCAATGATGTGAGAAAACAAAAGAAAAATTCCAAGGCACTCTCTTACCTATAAAATGCCTTTATTAAATTATGGCATGGTCAACATGACAATTAAAAACTCTGACGCGTTTTGGCGTCTAGCCTTCATCAGGGAGTCAAATGGAGTGGGACAGGAACAATGGTTCTTTTATACAAGTGTTTGTCCAATGACAAGTGTCCTTGCGTATAGAAGATGGAATGTGGTCTATGCCAAATGCTTGCAAGGTAGAAGGATTACTGTTATGGAAGTCAAGGTAGTGTTTGGCCATAGGATAATTAACATTTCCAGTGCGAATTGCATACTTGTGTTCTGCCAATCTGTCTTGGAGGCGTCTTTTGGTTCTGCCTATGTAAAACACTTTGCAGGTGGGACATTCCAACCTATAGATGACAAAGGTAGTTTTACAGTTGATGAAGTGGTTGATAGTATATTCTTTCTGCGATGCAAAATCAAGAAATGTCTTAGTTTGTATTACATTAGCGCAGTGATTACACTGGTGGCATTTATAAGACCCTTTTGGCTTAATGTCCAACCATGTTTTTTGGGTGTCTGGTTTAAGATGGCTGTGAACCAGTTTATCCTGCAGAGTAGGACACCTCTTGAAGCTAAACAGTGGTGGTTCAGGGAAAACTTGACTCAACGTGGTATCGCTTTCTATTATAGAAAGCGATACCACATTGAGTCAAGTTTTCCCTGTAATCACTGCGCTAATGTAATACAAACTAAGACATTTCTTGATTTTGCATTGCAGAAAGAATATACTATCAACCACTTCATCAACTGTAAAACTACCTTTGTCCATGTCCCACCTGCAAAGTGTTTTACATAGGCAGAACCAAAAGACGCCTCCAAGACAGATTGGCAGAACACAAGTATGCAATTCGCACTGGAAATGTTAATTATCCTATGGCCAAACACTACCTTGACTTCCATAACAGTAATCCTTCTACCTTGCAAGCATTTGGCATAGACCACATTCCATCTTCTATACGCAAAGGCAATAGACAAAGAAAACTGAATCAAAGGGAAGTGTTTTGGATCTATAAGTTGCAGGCTACAAAACATACGGGCCTGAATGAGGACTTAGACTTCACTGTTTTCTTGTGAGTTTGTTAGGTTCTCTAGTTTTTCTCTGGTTTCTGTCTGCTTATTATTGTATTGTATTTGTTTTATCTTATGCTGTTTGATTGTTTTGTTGTATCTTATTTGGTATCTTATTTGATATCTAATGTTTTCTCTTTGGTATCTGTTGGCATGTTTATTTTGTACATATCACTGATTGTTTTCCTTTATTCTTTCATTCAGCTTAGTTGAGGCCTGGGCCATGGATATGTCCCTTTAATGGGCTGATGACCACACCCACTCTGGGTTGTGGCAAGCAGGTGGACACTTGTCATTGGACAAACACTTGTATAAAAGAACCATTGTTCCTGTCCCACTCCATTTGACTCCCTGATGAAGGCTAGACGCCGAAACGCGTCAGAGTTTTTAATTGTCATGTTGACCATGCCATAATTTAATAAAGGCATTTTATAGGTAAGAGAGTGCCTTGGAATTTTTCTTTTGTTTTCTCAATGCCAGTAATATGGTGGAGGCAAGTGAGTCTCCTTTAGTGGGAATCAGACACACATTGCACACACATTCGAACTTGCAATAAATTATGGCTTCCTGAGGCGTCTAGAGCCACAAGAGATTCAGCCAAAAGGACCAATTCTATGTTATTAGACCATACACTAAGCTGTAATAGCTACAGTTTTTCACAGGCAACACAGTGGTTAAAGCTTTTGCTCTGGATCCTATAGGCACAAACACCTGTGTTTCTTTATGATAGCCCACCAGAACAGCCCAGCTTCTCCGGTGACCTGAACGTCCTGCTCCACACAGAGGAACATCCCACAGCATCCTCCCAAATCACAAGCTCCTCAGCACTTGAAACATTACTGCACAACTGACCCCAAGGCCGATCACAATTAGTTATATCAGTATTTGAAGGAGCCCTGCATCTCACCCGACCAAAACTCCCATCAGTTGTAGCAAAGCAACATGATCATTTACAGGAAACTGGTTGTGTTAGCGAAGCAGTACCTGAGCTACTTCTCTGCGTTCTTAACACTTGGCTGTTACCTGAACATGTGGATATGCTTATGTAGCCGATGTTATCTAGCCCTCTACGTTGTGTTCGGTAGGACTGCCCCAGGAGGGGGTTGGAACCCAGGTCTCCTGCACCGTGGGCGATGCAGTCAATGACCGCTTGGCAGTCTGGTTTGCACGTCCTTTATGGGTGAGTGAGTGCACCACAGACGTTACTGTGCGTTCACACCAAAAGCTTCCAAAGCGTCAAAACGCCGGAAGTCAATTCATTTTCAATGAGAGCCCGGCGACACTGAGCGTCCAAAGCGTCACCTAGCGTCGCCGCGCTTCCAAAGCGTCACCTGGCGTTGCCGCGCTTCCAAAGCGTCCAAAGCCAAACGAGAAGTTGAGCCCTGGTTAACTTTAGGGTAATTAGCTATGACGCGGTTCGGCGGCAACCTGTCAGAATAGAGATGTCCGTCGGCTGCCTTTTTTATTTCTTCTTTTTTTTGTATTTCGGCTCCCCAATGACCAGCGCGATCAAACTTTGACGTCAGTCACGTGATGAGTGGCCAAAGCGGCTGAAAATATTTGCCGTTTTGGGAGCTGTCTTGTCTGAAGCCCACCCTCAAGCGTTTTTGACGCTTTGGAAGCTTTTGGTGTGAGCGCACACTTATCTTTTTAAGAATAAGTAAACGAGTCCACTTCACATCTTCTAAAATTCCTGAAGACTGTCACTTCATGTTGTTGCTGGTTCTAGTAGTTTGTTGTTTGTTTGTTTGCCTTTTTTATTCTCATCATTAAGTTAAAAATATTATTCAAAAATGAAAATGTTGCCTTAGAATGCTGTAATTTCAGATTAGTGTATCATTTATTTCAACAAAACATATTTATCTTAACTTTGACAGCTGTTTTGGTTGGCCAATGAATGCATTTGTAATTGCACTTTGATTGCTAGCTATATTAAAATATGGAAGCAATAGACAGTAGTGTTTTCCACATCTGATTATCACGCTGACTTCAATAGAGGAAAACACATGATAGAAATACATGAAGTTTCCTACTCAACTCACAATGTTGCCTCTAGTCTAAATCACCATAAATGAGCATAAAATTGACCAGTGATTGTAGTAGACTGTGTAATCAGTATCAAATGTATTGTAATACTGCTTTTAATTGAGGGCATGACTTAAGTACATGGAGAGAGAGAGAAAGTGTGAGTGTGTGTGGGTGTGTGTGTGTGAGAAGATGAAGGACAGAGAGCAGTGAGATAGTGACAGAATGAGTTATATACTCCATCTCTCTCTCTCCTCTCCCTGTGTATATCTGCCTGGACTTGGTGTTTTGGATCAATACCTGCCAGTCTGCCCCTCTCACTGTACGAAAGGCTGGCTAATGGGCTCTAACAAAGTCTGTGCACGTGTATGTGTGTGTCTGTTGGCCATTTAAGTATAGTCCAAGTTGACACTCCTCAGCCTTGTCTCTGCTGCCTTGTAGGTAGGTGCCATGCTTCCTGCTAACAAGAGGAACCTTTCATTAGTGGGAACAGGCTTGAGTGATGTCCTTATATTTTTTCCACAGCAGCCTTTTTGTGCTGCACAGTTGGACGTGTGAAAAGAGGAGAGTCAGGAATGTAGCTGCCCAGATGAAAATTGATTGTAAGTCTATGGAGTTGGAAGGTTTACAGAGGCATTGAATTCCACTTATTTGTATCATATTTTGCTCAGTGTTGAGGCTCATGGTACAATCTGTCTGATTATAGAAAATAACATGGAACACATCACAGAGAGGTACACATTATACAAACAGTGCCTCCAGATATACACTCATCTTTTCACAAGCTGCAGACACCGCAGTTTAAACCTACTTAATACATCTTTCATTTCTTATTGAAATCAATGTCAAAGAGCAAAGCAAATTAACCACATGCTACATTGTGGTCTAGATTAATGTGGCCTTTCATGTCAGAGTGTGAGAAGGAGACAAGCAGCTCATTAGTTTTTTAAGCACAGAGTTCCTGCCTTCAAAAAAGTTGACCTTTATTATCTGATTGAACTTGCTCCTACTTAAAGAGAAACTAAAGCCAGGAACACACCGCCCCGACGCCGACGGCCTTCGTCCGACGAGTCTGTCGCCTCTCGTCGGCCACAGTCGGGAGAAAGGAAACAGTGAAACACACCGCCCCGACGACCGCCGACCAGAGCAATTGATATAACAGAGTGGCGATAGGACTCTCATATAAATACAGACCAATTTTAAGTCATAAAGTGGTAATAATCTTTGCCATGTACAGTAACCATGTTGACTTAAAGCAGAAGTGAGTGATCCGGTCGTTTTCGCTAATGCTGCGTTCCAGGCAAGCTTTTGAAATCGTAAATTACAGCTTCAAGTCACAACTTACGACTTTGTAGCGTTCCAGGCAACCCACTCGTGTTTTTCCGACCTGTTTTACCGGTGAAAGTCACTATAACGGCCACTCGTAACTTCCGACCGGTGAACTCGTACCAGATCGAACTGGTACCACTTCACGGTCGGAAAAATACGAGTTTCCTTGAACGCACCATAACAGTCCTCGTCGCTACGTCACCACATTCACGGCGTTCCTTGGCTGCACACACAGCCCTGCATGCCGTTCTCTCTCCTCATTGGATAAAAACTGTAGGATACGATAAATGTTTTCTCTTCGGCTCAGAGCAGAGCAGAGGGACTGAGAGACCCGTGTTTCAGTCCAAACACTCTATGTAAGTGATTGCTGTCGGAAGATATAACTATTTAAGACTTATATTAACACAAATATATCACTCACTTCTGCTTTAACAAAATACATTTTATATTAGACTGATCGGTTCATTGTAAAAAATGTATTTATTCACGTAAATGTGGTGATTTCAGTACATAGCCCAGAGGCAGTCCTGCTCACTTTTCATTCAAACAAGCGATGCTAATTTCTGTTAGCCCATCTAGGTTTTACATTATACATTAGCATTAAGCTAGCGGCCTTTATATGTTTAGTTGTGACACTAGCTGTGTGTGTTTTGAACGTTGTTTCAAACTATGTGGGTTTGATTGAACATCTTTGATGCTTAAATACTGTATATATTGCCGCTTAATATATTGCTTTACTCCGCTTTTTATTTTAAGTTCCATTTTTACTGTAGGACAGGCTAGCGCACCGTTTGTTTACTGTGGTCACTTCCACCCCTCCGACACACCACGCTGATTCGCTTAGGGCACTGCCAATCAGAATCACCATAGCTAGCACACAGCCAATCAGAGTACCTGACGAGTCTACTCTCCCGACGGCCAATGAGCCACGACTGAGCCGGCCGGTGTGTTCCTTGCTTAAGCAGGATTTCTCCCGTGGCTATGCTACATTTTTACCTTAAAAAGATAATTGTGACTTGTGACTTGTGACTTGTTACGAGTGAGAACAGAGGCTCTCTGTCTTCCATCTGGTGTCTCACGGCTGAAAACCAACCTTGCAACATCAGTGCAGTACCTGGCCACCGACCCCCGATGTCCCAGCTCTCGTCTCTGCACACCGCGACACAAACACGCAGTCTTTTGTTTATGACAGTTAAGAATACACAAACATACATGTCGTAACATCATATATGTTATATATCATTATCCACCACTCCGTGCATTGATTTTTTGCCGGATTCGTTGTAAACAAATGCACATGGCTGAGTGGAGGGTTAGCAAAACAGTGTAAAAGCGACCAGACTTGCATAGTTCCTTTTGTAAAATCCTGATAAGTCTGATATGAGTAAAATCAGGATGTTTTATTTTGATGCATGTCGTCAAAGAATACTGTCGTCTACAGTGACCTTAATTCAGCTGTTTGGTCATTTATATTCATGAAAACAACAGCTTGAAACATCATGAAGATTTCTGCAGAGCTCTGCATCCCAAACTATGCACACACCCTCCTAACTCTGCAATGTGAATATATTTCCTACACTGCAGCTCACTTGTGACTTTGCAAACATTTTGGTCTAGGATGATTTTTTTTTAAGTAACCAAGCTGATAAAAAAATAACTTTGATTCCATTATCAAACACAAACTGATAACACTGTGGATCAATGTGAACATTTTATGATACAAACTGTATATAGTATATATCTACTATATAAAGCACCAAGCATTCAATCTTGCCTCCATATATGCATCAGTGTCTTAACAACACAACTACACCATACAGTCACTGCAGCATCACACTCAGACACTGTTAAACTGCAGTTAGCTTCATACTGGGTGTCACTGCTGCCATAACTTATGTGTGCTACTGGTTTTATTTTTCACATTGCTGCTACAGATTCATGGCAATGCAGTGCTAAGTGAATGGAGTAAATGTACTGTTATGAACTGCCTTGTCGCTCTGACCTTGTCAATTACACAATAAATCTTAGCTTTCGCAGCCTTTCTGCCATTTTCCTTTCGTTTTTCTCACACACTGGGACATGCTCACGTGGCACTTCAGGGAGATAATGTGTTGTGGCCTTTAATCTGAACTTGTTTATGTGTCCCACTCCAACAGCCCATATGTCCTTTTATTATATATCGTATTTTATATACAGTACATCCTCTATTACGCTATGCTGTTGTTTTTGTTTCCTTTACCAATAAACAGCTCCAAACTTAATTTTGTTGCTGGAACAAAAACAATGAAGGAATCTTAGTTGAAAGTCAGAATGTTCTGACAAAAACATCAACTCGTCCGAGAGCCTGGACGTCTTAGATCCTGTGCTGTTTGAGCTGAATGAGGCTTGGCATTTGATGCTGATTACAATTGATTCTGGGGTGTATTTAAAAAAGTTCCCTTTCAAAGCACCGTCTTCTGCAGGACGTGATGTATGGGAGAGATTTTTTTATTTTTTATTTTACTCTCTCTGAAGTCGAGCTGAGTCATTCTGTTTTGAACTGTCAATAATAGCAAAAAAGATCTTGGTTTTGAATGAAAGGCAAGCTCTGAAGGAACCTTACAAATGCAAACATAACAAAAATATCTTAGCAATCAGCAGCTTGGCACATATTTGCGAGTACACAGAGAGCCAAAGCAGGTGTATAGGACATCTACGTGACGAGAGTTTAAATTCATCCAAAGACTTGATTAAGTCTGAATTTGAATTGCAAATAAATAGAAGTTTTTATGCTAACACTACAGAACCACGTGAAGCTTTATTTTCACTGCAGTGAATAGTTTCTTAAAAAGCTAATACTTCCTCAACACATGGCATGAATTTTAAGTCAGACACCATGTTTGAGGTGAAGATGTCATCACTATGAATGCAAAAGTCAGTTTTCTCTGCCACTTTAGAGACGAACATGTGGGCTGCTGCCGGCTGTGTAACAAACTGAATTGTGTGTTTCTATAAGGGAGCAGTTTTTTTAGGGTTCATGCATGTCATCAATGTTATATAAAAAGATAGTTGTGATTAGTGTTTAAAACAGCATGAATTGTGGCTAAAGATGTTTCACAGACAAGGCTGTACTGTAGCTCTGCCTTGCCACCTTGACAAAATGGCTCAGATCCCTGCACATAGTAACTCAGTCATCCACACATGTGCTGACTGACTTTGTCCTATTAGTCTGTGGTATTAAAGGGGACATATTATGGAAATATCACTTTTTGAAGGCTCTTTTACATATATTTGGGTGTTTGGCTTAGGTTGAAATTTTGGGGGACGGAAGGCAAGACAAACATCCAAACATGTGTTAAAGAGCCTTCAAAAAGTGATATTTCCATAATATGTCCCCTTTAACGCGTCAGACTTCTGCTACATTTCAGCATCAAGTATATCCTCATATGGGACAGCCTATGGATCCCTGGTAAATGAATCTCAGAGACTAAGGACAGACACCTCCATCACTGCAGACGAGTCAAAATGGGATTCAGCTGAAATAGCCTATAATTTGCCCAGCAGGGAACAAAGAGACAATTGAGATGGGTAGCAATGAACTGGAAAATCATAACCCACATCACTCACTATTTCCCTCCTTTTGTTTAGCTGAGTAAGTGGAGGGGTTGGCTCAAGTATGTTGACTGAAAGTTAATCAGGGGAAAATTCGATCAGTCTTCACCCAGCAGCAGCAGCAGCAGCAGCAGCAGCAGCAGCAGGTGGGCTTAGTGTCGGCTATATGCAGAGATAGCATGTCCTCCTGTCTGACCTGCTTGTGTGTGTGTGTGTGTCTGCGTGTGTGGGCATATGCACTTCCTTTGTCCCAGAAACCCAATAAGTGTCCATGTTTCCTGAGTTCAGTGCTGAATGATTACATTAAGGAGGTATAGAGAGATGGGATGGGGGTGGGATACTATTTATGGCAGTAACATCAGCCACACATACACAAGGCTCGATTTCAAGAATGTACATTGTCCCAAGAGCCTGATCAAAGACTCCAAATTTCTGTGAGCTGTTAGATTCTTGAGGGAATTTAGCTTGTAAAGCTGTTTTGTTTGGGTTTCTACTTTTTACATGAAGGGCTAAATGGAGGTTATACCTTCAAGGAGACAGATGCTTCACGATCAGCAGTCTCCTCTGGTGTCCACTCTGAATGTCACTGTGTCAGACGCCCACTGCCTGCCTGTAAGATCAGCCTGTGATATATTATCTCAATGTCACTTCAGCAAATAATGCTTCTTTTGCACTAGTTTTATGCTGTTCAGAGGCGTCCAGATGTCCCTATATTTAACAGTACATTACTGTACATTGCTTGTACACAATCATGTTTGACTTTTGTCTCTTCTTTTTAGTGCTTGTCGTACCTGCTGTACAGGTCAGATGAATTAAATGGACTGAGAGGATCACCAGAGTTCATCAATGTGGGAACCAAATTGTATTATTATAATATATCTAACTGTTCACTCTGAACCAAAAACGTACTAAGGGAAAAGCCAGGGAAAACCAAAGACATCAGAGCCCCCCCCCCATGGGGAACAAAATCTGCTCCAATCCATTTTAGAAATTCAGAGTTATTCTGGCTTAAAAGTCAAGAAATCTCTTGAGTCATCTGAATTTAATTATCCAACAGTTGTTGATATATCTCATCTAACTCCTCTAAGTCATTGGGATTGATCTTGTGGGTACTATGAATGTCTAAACCAGGGTTATTATAGTTAACTAAAACTAAAACTAGCAGTGAAAGAATAATTTAGTTAACTGAAATAAAATGTCAATATGGGACTTTTTCAAGTACGACCCCCGGGTAGATAGAAGTAAATGCATCGTGATGAGGACTGATGGGAAAATTTGTGGGATGCAACTACAAGGGAAAAATGTTACATTGACATTTTTCGGCAGACAGTCAAAACAAACAAAAACAAACAACAAAAAGTTGCATGTGTGCACTGTGCACACAGAGCCTGACTTCACATGGAGATTAAAGGGACAGTATGTGAGATTTACCCCCATCTAGCGGTGCGGTTGCATGTCGGCACGTATTCTTGCTGTTGCGTTTACGTAAACTCGGGCAGAAGTCAGAAAAACAACACACGCTGCATGTATCAGGATAAACAAGCCTCTATGTAAACAAACGGTCCGCCAGCACGAGGCAAAACAATACAGGCGTGACAATATGTTGTCATGGTGATGTCGTATTGTTTACCTGACCCACGTTTTACCGGCTTTCTCTCGTCGAGTAAAATAACATCCAGTTGGTTTGCCGACGGCGTCACTCACGGCGTCATTCAGGTGTCTGACTGCACCTGAAGGCAACACCAGTGCCTCCGTCCTTCCTCACACTAGCTACACGGTGGTGACAGTTTTAACAGGCGCTGTCTGGAAAACTTTCTCCCCGAGCCGAGAAGCTCCGGCGGCCCGAGTTTGAGGTTACTTACAGCCACGGTGACACTGAACGTAAAACATGGCGATTCAACATGGCAGAGAAGGTTCGGTGAACCCCCCCCTGTATGTTTGTAACGACTTGTAACATCTCATTCTAAGGTACGAGAAAGCGCTCGTTTGTATGCGGGCGCGATTCCACTTCAGTGAAATACGTATTTATGAAAGCGATATTTGATTTTTGTCAATAAAAAGCCAATAAAGTCCCATACTGTCCCTTTAAGTATATTCATCAATTGATCTAATTGTTAATATAACTTCTATTATGATGTTTATCAGTATACAGGTGTTTTCCAGTTTTTAATTTCTAATACAGAAATATTTATTTACAATTGAGGTGATTTTCAATATATATATATATATATTTTTTTACAAGAAAACTATTACAAAAACCTGTGGGTGTAGTACTCCAGCTATCTTCTGTTTTCATTTTTTTTTGACACATCTCAAGTGTTTCATAGTGACAATCAAAGCTGACTTTGAATATTATTAAAGTGAGATCTTAAACTATGACATCAGAGCTCACCTGAGAGCCTGCAGCTCATCTGTCTATTTCTCTGTGTTGCTCAGGCTGCTTTTCTTTTCAGAATAAAACGATACTTGACATTGACAAACAGTTGTGTTTGACAAGCTTTGGTTTTTTATCTAATAAATAATCTCCATGTTTTCATGACCAAAGTGCTGTCATACCTCTTGACCTCTCATAAAAAAGGTATGGGAAGGCATTTCTTACAAAAAAATAAGTCTTAATTGATATTATTAGTTTAATCAGCTGTAACTTGCACTTTGGTTCTATTTTGAAAAGGACCTGATATTTTAACTGCTGGCAGGAGGTTTCACCTGTTTAAGTTATTTACAACACCCCACACAGCTGAAAATGCCTCACCCCAAATATTCATAATAAGGTATCAGATGATGTTGGTGTCGTCCAGGGTTGACATTTTAGATCCAAACTTACTGTTGCGTGTTTGCATTAAAAACACAACAGTGCCATCAGACATTTAGCCATGTTTAAAGGAGACATATCACGCCCCCTTTCCACAAATTAAAATAGTTCCCAGGTGTCTTAAAGACATGTCTGTGACATGCTTTGGTCAAAATACCTCAAGGATCAGCTGGATCACAGCTCTTTTCATCCTCTCAAAGAACTGTTCAGAACGGCTGGTTTCAGTGCCTGTCCCTTTAAATGCAAATGAACCACTGCTTGCCCCGCCCCTTCTACCGGCCCCAGGTAGGGGTGGTACTATTCAAATTCGAATCCTAGTTACAGCACTGGAAGACAACTGAGGGAACAGATGTTTCCAGCACTGAGAGTCAGTAGGAATGTTGACCCTTATGCTGTGAGTTGAAGGTGTTGGGTAGGTTGTTTTGTCCTGTTATGAGCTTTTCCAATGATGTCATCACTTTCCACATGAAGTCACCTTGTACACAACGCACCCTCCCACCAGCCCCACTTACCTGGATGAGTTTATCATCGGCCATTGTCGTGTGTTTTGTTTCGTGTGCTCTGTGGATGTGTGCTGTCCTCTAAGACTCTTTCCACGCGGACTGATCAGATCCGACAGTCTTAAAAGGTCTTGATACTGCGTGGTGTTTCCAGGCTCCCTGCGGCACAAGTGACAGAGGCTGGACAGTCTGATGACAGTGAGCTTAAAGGGCGACTTCAATCACACACGCACACACACATTGTAGTGTTGACAAGGTGGCGACTGTTGTATTGCTTTGAAGGTCACGAGCCCGCTGTGCTGTGCTCTGTGTCACCCCCCGGGCTCAGTTTCTTTTCCTTATGCACCCATATCCTCCGCGATTCTTAATAGTGATGTGTGTTTTCTTCAGCTCCCTTGGCTTTTCTTAATGACCCTATACATTATGCATCGGTGCCATTATCCTCTGTGGAAATAAGATCCCTCAGAATGAGCCATTTATAAGCTGCTTTACATTTTGTTTTAGAGGGAACTAGAATAACATAAGATGTAGATAATAGGTGGGAAACAGAGATTCAGTGATGAGCCCCACTTCTGTTATTTCTGTGGTCATATTGCATCGAAAGATTGGGTCAAAGTACTCTCCAAAGGGGCGACCACAGTGACTGTGACATCCACCGATGTGCCTGTGTGTCTGTGGTGTGAATTCTAAGATGCTCATTGGGAGTATTTGCTTCCTCAGTTGTCACCCTGTCTCGCTAACTTATTCCCTGACTGACTGGGCCACCCTTGGCATGTCTCATCACAACAGGGCATGACTAGCATGTTAATAACACAAACTGTCATCATTTGTTTTGGGTTTATTTTATACGCGGTGTGATGCTCCTCCAGCTCCATATAACTGTGTTTTTAGGTTTAGCTATGCGGAGCAGCAGAGTCAAGCATATGCATAAGCACATCTTTTTTTTTTATTTATTTATTTATTTATTTTTATTGTGAAACACAAGACAAACAACATAACGGACATACAGCAATGGATACAGAAGATGTGCGTGTGTAGTTCGAGTGCAGTGTAGTGTGGTGGTGTAATAGTGCAAAAATAAGGAAAGAAATTAAAGAATCACGACGGTGACATACTGTAGGTCTCAACAACAAAAACGATACCAAGGGTAGTAGGGCTAACAGCTATGACAGCAAACATATAGCAAACATAACAGTACTGATGACAGCATTAATTCTGGAGGAGAGCAGGAAGAAAAGGGGACAGCCGGGATCAAGGATGAAAGAATGAAACAATGAAAAATGAATGTGCATAAGCACATCTAAACAGGAAACTGTTTTGACAGTCGGGTGTAACAGACAACAGACAATTTGGAGACAAACAACAAAGTAAAGTAATATTAGCTGCCATGTATGTTTACCTAAATTACTTAATATTGTCATGAAATGTCAACATTTGTATTTAGAACTCATTTAGCTGCCCGCTAGAAGTTGAAGAAAAAACAATGCAGCTTTGTGAAAATATTTGATATCCTTACATATATGATCAATCATTCTTTACCATTATAATCAAGGTCTGAGATCATAAGCAGTTCAACTTATTCAAAATCCAATTATTTTCATTTTCAATTATTTTCATTTTTCATGTGTTGTCTTTGTAAAGTATTTATTTCTTATGTCTGTCCATTACTGTAATATTTCTTATTTCTATTAACATGTCAGAAATAAACTGAAACTAACAAACTAACTTATTTAGATAACGAATGATAATGTATCAGCTACTAATGTCTATGACATCATTAGCCTATAGTCAACCTTACTGTCAACATGTCTGTGTCAGTGGTTGGGGTTAAACATTCCGGTCATCTTTAAAGTGGACATATTATGGAAAATATCAGTTTTGAAGGCTCTTTAACATATATTTAGGTGTTTGTCTTGCCTTCCGTATGGGCAGAAATATGTGCTACCAGAAACTGAATTTGAATCATTCATATTTGAATTTGAATTGCTGAACTTGAATAATCAAATTGAAAATTTGAATTTGAATCACAAAAAACTGTATCTGAATAGTATAATTTGAAATTGAAAGCCAATGAAATTTGATCCTCACTGAAAATACAACTCTCTCACAATTCAAATTCAGTTTTCAAAATTCAGATTCAAAATTTCAAAATTCAAATTCAAATTCAAATTCAGTTTTATTGTGACAGACATCCGGGTACTTGAAGGATGAAGGAAGAGCAATTGAGCTCAGATAGGACTCCTCGCCTGTGTATCTGAGTCATGGATCTATCTGAGCTCGTAGAGAGAGTGTAGCCGTGCTTAACTGGTTCAACCAGTGTTGCCAACTTGGCGACTTTGTCGCTAAATCTGGCGACTTTCCAACCCCTCTTGGTGACTTTTTTTGTCAAAAGCGACTAGCGACAAATCTAGCGACTTTTTCCCGTGATATTACAAACGTTTCTGGACCTGAAATCACGTTATCACAGCTGTTTTCAACGAGCAGCGGCGCTGCCGCGGGCACTCACAGGTATTCAGCCTACACACAGTAGTGTCACGGAGCTGCCTTAGCTGCCGGAGTAACTTATGCTTAGCTCGTAACCTGGTCGCGAACAGGTTAAAATCGGCTATAAACGCGCCGATATTGAACGATTTAACTCATTTACAGCTGGCGTCAACTTTACTTTGAAAGTCCAGTGGAGCTGGATCAGATTAGCAGCTAGTTAGCAGCTAACGCTGATATCAAAACATGTTGCCGTCACGACGTAGTTGCCGGTCACGGCGAAGACGGCTTCCTTTTTCCTTTTTTCAGCCGAGTTTAGACTGAGAATTGTCGCCGCTGCAGCAGCAAAGACAGGAGCAGCTCCTGTATGAGGAGCGTGACTCTGATTTCTGTGGAGGCACCAGAGTTGAACCAGTTAAGCACGGCTACACTCTCTCTACGAGCTCAGATAGATCCATGACTCAGATACACAGGCGAGGAGTCCTGTGTATCTGAGCTCGATTGCTCTTCCTTCATCCTTCAAGTACCCGGATGTCTGTCACAATAAAACTGAATTTGAATTTGAATTTGAATTTTGAAATTTGAATCTGAATTTTGAAAACTGAATTTGAATTGTGAGAGAGTTGTATTTTCAGTGAGGATCAAATTTCATTGGCTTTCAATTTCAAATTATACTATTCAGATACAGTTTTTCAATGCAATGATTCAAATTAAACAATACAATTTCAAATTATGTGATTCAAATTCAAATTTTCAATTCGATTATTCAAGTTCAGCAATTCAAATTCAAATATGAATGATTCAAATTCAGTTTCTGGTGGCACATATTTCTGCCCATACAGATGTTACTGGTTCAAAATTGCGGACTTCACGCGTGGTCCACGCGAGACGGCACAAGACTCAGGCATTTTTTTTCTTTGGCGAGACAAGAGGTTTTAATGAAAAGCCTCAATGTGCCAAAACAACCGCCAGGTGGCATCTGTGAGAACGGAGGACGACAGGCGGATGACTCAGTGATCTGTGCAGTAATCCACAGCTTAAACTCTAGGCTATTAAACTAGAACTAACTACTGTATGTATACCCTGCCTAAATCACATAAACTATTGTAATATGATAAAGCCTGTCTTGCTTTATGACTTGATGATTATGTATCACAAATTATGAAGGATCATCTGCGCAAGGCAAAGATGATAGCATCAACAAAACACGTCGTAACACACGCGGCTGTATGGGACAGGCTTTTATTTAATTCAGCACTCACTTTAAGTTAAACACTTTTTAATTCATAAAAACTGCTCGGCAGGGAGAAACGGACGCGTTTCGGCAATCAGCCGTCCTCAGCGTTTTTTGACTTTGAATTTTTTTGGACTGGCACCCGATTCACCCGTTCATACCTTGAGTTGAGCACGCCAGGTTTGCTGATTTTATTTAATTCAGAACAAACCGCTTAGCAAAAATGGAAAATATAGTCTATAATAATTAATTGATCTGTTGTTTGGCCACTGTTTGAAAATAACCCGAATTATGAGCAAATAATCTGATCCAGAGCAGCAGTCATAATCAGACTTCTTCTAAATAAACCTAAACATTCATTCTTTTTTCTCTTCTTCTTCACAGGAGAAAATGAGGTGCGCTGCGCTCACGGACGCGTTGATGTTTTGTGATTTATCTGCTGCCTTGACTCTGCCCTTTATACATGTGCGTTCAGATTAACAATAAGACAAGCCATGGTTGAGTTTATTGAGTTAATAATCAGCATCTTAGTACCTCTGATCCGGAGCGATAGTGTTATGAAAATCGCTACAGTTGAACTGGTCTGGTTTTTAGCTGCTCAATCTCATTGTTTCAAAGAAAAGGGATTGATTTTTATAACGAAATGAAACGAAAACAATATTATATTGATACATTGTTGTAAAAAAAAATCCAAAAGAAACGAAAATGAACTAAAGAAAATAACTTTCACACACACATTAAAACAGTGCGATTGGTTGAAAGCTGATAATTAGCCATGTGCTTGCTGATTGGCCGAAACCAAGAACAAAGCCGCGTGAATGGCCAATCGCCATGTGTTAACGGCCGACATGTAAATCAGCTGTTTCGATGGACGTTATATGAATAGAGATGTTAATGTGGTACTTTGCACATAGGCTACTTTCTGTAACTGGAAGAAAAACAGCCAGCTGGAAGAATGTGTTGCCTAAATCTTTTACTGTGTGGGAGATCTCCACCAACGTAGCCGGGGAGAAAGCAAGTGGGACCGTTCTGCCCAGTCTCTGAGCAGCGCACGTTTCACAGATAAGCTTCATAACGGGAGTAGCCTAATGTCAGTAGTTTCTGTTTAAAACATGCTGTTTCAACCGCCCCTCCTCTGTGTCTCAAACGACCCACATAGGTGGGACGTTTGAGACAAATAACAACATACGTTTAAAGTTATAAAACAGCGCGATCATCCAACATATGTGTTAAATTATAGCCTATGTAACTAAGAGAATAGACATGTGAGTTGTTGATCACATGATAAAAAATGTTTGTTTACATAACGTCACCTGCCCTAATGTGCGTGTCCCTTCTTTTGTCTCTAGTATATTTCCCACAACTTTAGAACAAAGAACTGACTCATGCCAGATTTTTTTTCTCTAGCTTTATTTAAAATATACAGCAGCTTTATATTAGGCTACAGTCACCAGCAGGCACACAAACAGCATCCCCAGGACAGGATATCGATTACGGTCACATGCCAGTCGCTCCTCCCTTCAGTTCTATAACTTTCTCAATGATCGATGTACTTATTACAGACGCTGATGGTCAGCTTCTCCATCCAAAATGTCTGGATCGCTGCTTCCAACTCCTCCCTGTTAGTTGGTTTCGCCTCAGAGCGGTTTATGTTTATTTAGAAGAAGAGTAAGTTATTTAGAGCGGTTTATTTAGAAGAAGTCTGATTATGACTGCTGCTCTGGATCAGATTATTTGCTCATAATTCGGGTTATTTTCAAACAGTGGCCAAACAACAGATCAATTAATTATTATAGACTATATTTTCCATTTTTGCTAAGCGGTTTGTTCTGAATTAAATAAAAGCCTGTCCCATACAGCCGCGTGTGTTACGCCGTGTTTTGTTGATGCTATCATCTTTGCCTTGCGCAGATGATCCTTCATAATTAAAAATAAAAAGTCCAGGCCGGCTGCATGGCTGACGGTGTCACCACTCTCATTATCACTGGCTGTTTGTGTTGTCTGTCAAAAAATGGATGAATGAAACGACTTTGTATCGGCCGCGTCTTCTATCGAGGGAAAGTTATTTATCCTATGTTTTATCGCCCAGCCCCAAAGTGACAAAGACCCGTTCATTCACAAGAAATCATCCAGCTGCACTCTCAAACAAGGTGCGGAGTGAGAAATCTGCGGCACTACTGCACAGTACTGTAGTTGGCTCATTTTAAAAACACATTTTGGAGATGACGAGACAGATGACCGAAAAAAGAGAGTGAGACGTGGGCTATAGTCTACTGTAGCTGCCGTCGTTACATTTTGTCATTGAAAAACGAGGCTACTATATTATTTACTGTCTGCAGCTAGTTCTCCTTTCATCCTCTTGTATTCTGTATCATGAACAGCGCCACTCCTAATCGCGGCTATCAGGCTGTCAGCATTGTCCCCAAAACGTCTGAGCAGTATTTAGTACGGTGCTGCCACCTAGAGGAAAACAGTTGTGGTGAAAAGACACGCGTTCACGCGATCCTGCAGTGCAGGAAAAACCCCGCAATTTTGAAACAGTAACATCTGTACTTCCGGCCCCTAAAACGTGAGAATTTACAAAAAATCTGTAATTTTCAGGCTCCCTAGGTTGAAATCCATGTTGTTTTATGAGCTGTCCCCTCAGTTGTCTTCCAGTGATGTAACTAGGTTTCAAGTTTGCATAATACCACCCCATACCTGGTACCGGTAGAAGGGGTGGGGCGGGGCAAGCAGTGGTTCATTTGCATTTAAAGGGACAGGCACTGAAACCAGCCGTTCTGAACAGGGCTGTTTTGAGAGGATGAAAAGAGCTGTGATGTTTGATCCTTGAGGTATTTTGACCGAAGCATGTCACAGACATGTCTTTAAGACACCTGGGAACTATTTTAATTTGTGGAAAAGGGGCATAGTATGTCTCCTTTAAAATGTCCACACCGCTCATCCCCGTGAACAAATTAACAAGTCAACACATCCACTTTAACCCGATTTATAAATGGTCCACACTCTGCTGCTTTATTCTTATTTACATCTTGTTGATGTTAATAATATGTAAATGTATTTACTAACAGTATAAAATCATGCATGTGGAAAAGGGATAATCTGCAGTGTGTGTTATTATAGGAACTCTTAAGGCTCTGCTGGGATCTGATGCACTGAAAAACATTAAGTCCCCATAACAAATGATGTGTCCTTGATGTTCTTTCTCTGTTTGCCTCATTACTATACCACACTAAGCTCCGCTCAGTGCACACTGAATGGACTGTGTCCTTAAGATGTGTCATTTTTTTTTGTAATACTTGTTTTTATATAGGCCTAAACGTGTGCCTTTGTTCGGACACATGGCACCCAGGTCTGGTCATGGTTGTCATTTGTATGTAAGGCATGATGTGCCTGGAGTGTCCATGTGAGTGGATGAGAAACTGTTTGTGTTTGTGCCAGCATCACTTAGAGCCTTCTATCCAAAACAATTGAATTGCTTTGATATTTACCAGGATAACAGAGATTTGCTTTAGAGACTTTTAATTTCTGAATTCTCATTTCCTGACCAACTGACATACTCTGTACCTTACCAAAACATGCAAACACTCTGTTCCTTATACTTGTCATACTTGCTGTAGCATATTTTGTAAAATCCTCCTGTTTATATATGCAACACACATAATTCAAATCTTGTCTTTCCATTCTTAAACATGTGTGTGTGTTTATGTTTGTATTCGGATGTGTGCTTGCATGCATTCACTGTCGTGCATTCACAAGTGTAATTTTATGACAGCAAGTTCATTAATTTATCTTGTGCTACAAGTTGAGATATGAAAACTCTAAGACACAAAGAGACAGAGCTGAATGACAGGCCTGCGGTTTAATTGCGCTCTGTGTAAGCCAAACCAGCGTGCAGTGAAGCATACTGATACAGACCTAATGGAACTAATGACTTTGTTTTTGTTGAGCTACTTCAAGCAGAAACATCACTCTTGCTGTTAAATCAGTTTTAGGTGAAACATACACAGCAGGGATATGGACAGACAGGGAAATGATGCTGCATTGGGATAAAGAGACATTTAGGTTTCTGGATCAATGTAAAGTAAATATTCAATTTTATTTGTATAACACACATTATCTGTTTATAAAGGCTCTCACTCAGTCATTCTCCTTTCTGTTGACAGTGCTTTACTACCATGTCAGGCATCGGCGTGTAGTCATGTATGTAATCTCTCATTTTAATGGAGGATATATCATCATTCTGTGATGAAGCACTCAACATGCAACAGTGAAACCCGAGTTGAAAGAGTGCGCTGTTGGATAATGTCAGGGGGGGGGGATGGCTCAGTGCTAATAAGCCAAGAGACATCCTAAGTTTGTGCCAAGAGTGCTATTGATTTCATCACTTGTAGAGTTGAAGAGGAGAGAGGGATACTTTAGCTCTCCTGAACAAGGAAAGTAATTGGGTGAACTGACCTTGCAGAGATCAGGGAGAGAGAAAGAGGCAGAGCCAGACAGAGAGTGACTGAGACAGTGAGGTGAGAGAGTGAAAGTGATCCTGAGAAAAAGGAAAGATGGAGAGAGTGGGAGGGAAAGAGACGGAGACAGATTGATGCATGAGTCTTATAGTAATGACGTTCATATTTTCTGTAACTCACCTTGAGCTTAACAGGCTCAAAATACCTCCACCATGTTTGTAATGTGCATAGTGAAGTGAAACAGTGTTTTTCTTCTTTATTGATTCTGTCTGACAATTAGCAGAGGTTTTGTTGACGAACCACAACCTGCAACTGAATCACTGCATTTTGATGTTTATAAAGGCTGAAACAGTTTTTTTTATTTAATCAAATATTTGTTGGATTATTTATGATCACTTTTGCGTCTCCAAAAACACCTTCCCTCTCTGTCTTGGGAGTTTTTGCATCAAACGCATTGTCAAAAGTTGTCAATTCCCAATATTCATCACTATTTATCATGATGCACCTGTTCTCTCCACAACACACCTATTACCCTTCTATTATAAAAGTTGTCTTAAGTGTACTACTGTGATTTTAGCAACTCATAAAGGCTCTTTGTGCTTAAATTGCTTCAGAGTGAAAATAACATCAAGTGTATCCTTGAATATAATAAAATGGAAATGTACTTACTGGTATTTAATGATGACTGAGTGGGGAATTCAGATAAATACAATCTACCTGTCATCAATCTCAGAAAAAATTAATTCCTACCTTAGATGATAAAAAAAAAATCTCACCTGAAGGTTCATTTAGTAGCTCTACTGGAACTTTAGGTCCCGTCACATGATCAGCTGATTAGGTCCAGTTTTGTATTGCAGATATTATTATTTATTTATTTATTTTTAAACAATAATTTGTATTTTTGTTGAATATATCTGAATCATGTTTTTGCGTAGTGCAGCACAGTGATGCAGAGTCGCCTCACAGCAAAAAAGGTTTGAAACCTGTCCTGTCGGCAGCCAGGATCTTTCTGTTATCGCTTTCAGACAGACACGGTTCTGGTTCTGGCTCTGATTCCATCCTGGAGTCTCAGAACCGTGGTGCTTTGTGGCGAACCAGCCCGTGTTCACACCAGTTTAAGTGAGACCAAAGTGGGAGTACGTTACTCCGTGTTAGTCAGACGGATGTAAACACAACAGCAGCAACACTTTTTGCTGTCTCAATAATCCTTATCAGTTTTTAAGTTTATGAATTATTTGGTCAGATGCCTTGGTCACCTCTTCTGCAAGTTCAGCATACAACCTGTTCTTTCTTGTGTTGCTTTCTAGCTTTTCTTGAAATTCTGTAGACACCCAAATCGCCACCAGACATTTAGTTTCTTCAGCAGAGTTCTGCAAATTCTTATTCTCCAGATTGTCAGTTGCTGCCTTCTCCTCAAGAAGAGACACCCTCTGATGATGTCACCGTTCGCAAGGAAAAAACTGTTGAGAACTGACTTTTCAGGTTTCGGTTTGATAGCGCCAGTCGGTTCAAAATTGGACTCGGGAACCGGAACCAACACGGAGGGAGCCCTGCCGGTGTGTAACCCTTATGAGTGGAGAGATGTGGGTCTCCCAGCATATCATTAAGTTAACTGGTTAATTAATCGCTCCAGATTTTACATAATGTAAATCACCCATTTATACTCTGAATGTTAGCAGTGGAAAACTAAATCCTGTGTCATTTTTTGTGGTTAACGAATATTTCAATACATTTTCAACTTTGGTTTGTGTTTGTGACAGGTTATCTTTCCTCTGACCTGTTGTCTGTTTCTAAGGTAACCGTGCAAACATAGGCACAGTCCTCTCTGGACTGCAGCCTACAGTGTGTTGACCCATAGTGCTGTTCTATAACAAGCAGAAGCAAGAAAACAAGAGATTTTTAATTCACTTGTATACAAGGAGCTACAAGAACTAATGATTGTCTCTACACACACACACACACACACACACACACACACACACACACACACACACACACACACACACACACACACTGAGAAGCGTCCTGTGTGCAAAGAAAACACAACAAATAAATGTTCACTTTGGTCCCAGCTCAGTCATTCATTTCACAGTATTTGCACAGAGACCAATTTCCTTTTATGTTATCTGGCTCGTCTGTTGTAGTCACAGTGTGAATGGTTTTAAGTTGGGGGGGTGTTTTCGTTTCCAAGTCCGACCGGGAAAAAACATTTAAAACCACAGACTGGCAGCCTGCACTCACAGTGTGAAAAGAACTACTACATCTCAAAACTGGGTCATACTTTATTTTACTTAAGTGTGACCTGCTGCCAGTATCACCTGCTATTGGTCGTCCTCAGAGTTGGAATAATGAAGCAGGTGGATCACACAGAGCCTCGAGGTTGGAGATGAAAAGTAATTCAAAACAAATAGCTCTGAGGCAACAGTATGATATTTCTTCCTCCCACCTTCCCTTTGAAATCCCATTTCAGTCTTTTATAGCCGATAAACTTCCACGCTTCCTTCTGTCTGTGTTTATGTTTTCATGTCTTTTCCCTGTCTTAATCGTGCTTCCCTCACCACCAAACCGTTTTCCTGTTCCTTCTCCCTCCAAACCGTTAAACTTCTGCTGTCACAGTTCCCCTGTGTTTGCTGCAGAGACAGTCCAAGCAAAAGATTTAATTTGGCAGGCTGTATACCTCACAGCACACGGCTGCAGATAAAGAAAACATTATTTTAAAGGAGGTAGCGCAACACAGAAACAAGGCCCCTTGGGTCGGTGGGAGACTGTGTGGCTGATATTGATCGACAGAAGCAGATCGTCATACGGACATACGGTAATTTCCTCACGGTTATCTGATACTGTATGTCACATGTGTGTTCTTTCTATATTCAGGCCTTATCTTTATTTTTATATCCCTTACACTTCCCATCCATATGTGATGTAGTTAAGCATCATTAATTCAGGGAGGTAATTCAATACAAATTCAATTCCATCTAGATGTTTATAGATTAATGAAAACTGCAGCAGATATTCCAGTACAGTGATCAGTAATGTCTCCCAGGTTTCCTCCCGTGTGCATGCGAGCTGTCTCTGTTTATCCATCACCGAGGTGCGGGCCGTACATGAGATATATAGCCCACTAACACGCTCAGGCAAACGGCTGGGTTCCATTACTATTCCATTATCCCTCGTCTTTTTCCTCGGGGGCCAGCAAAGGCATCTCTTGCCTGCAGGATTATAAACTGCATTGTAGAGGAAACCGCGCAGGGCCCGGCTTCATGCGAGGCCACCTGTGGCTCCGGCGCACACGCTAGATTTTTCTATCGCCTCCATCGAGAGGCTGCACAAGACCAGATCATGCAGAACCAGTGTGCCATCGCAGGCACTTTGAGCTGCAGGATTATCTTGTGTAATCCTTGGAGAGCGGGAAAGGGAGGGAGTGGGAGGGGGGCGGGGTGAAGCGAGGAAGACTTTGCGACACATGTTATATCGTACGCCTCGACTCTGTCTAGGAATTCACTATCCCGTGCACGCCACGCTCACAGGCACAGTGTCATACACATTTCTGCAGAGCATGCCCTCTTTTGTTCTCACTGTTTCGTTTTATACACACACACACACACACACACACACACACACACACACACACACACACACACACACACACACACACACACCTATGCAGGGAAAAACTGAAGGGCTGTGCAAGTGTTCTTCTAGTGTGACACGAGCAAACATGAGACACTAGAGTTATTATATAATATTATTGACATGACTCACTATTGCCTTCAGTCACCTCCATTGACAGTTGATGTGATTGTGTTTTTTCACACCTTTTTTTGTGTTACTCTGTGAATATATCCTCACTTCCGTCCATGAATGATGAATGTTTAAACAGCTTGTTTACAGCAAGTTTAATGACTTCATCCACAGCTGCAAAACAGTCATTTATCATGTTTATTAGAAATGCCACTTCCACTTCCTCTCTTTTTCTTTCTCTCTCACGTCTTCTTTTAATCTCATTAATCCTCTCCATCATTCTTGAAGACTTGATCTTGTGCATTAAAGGTTGAGTCTGGAGTTTTTAGCCCAAAAATAAATGCTAGATTTATACAAATGAAATCCGTCTTAATCATCACCTATGGGTCCTGTGTGGTGGTGACTGTGTCTGCAGCGCCCCCTCCCCACGCCTGTATTTTGGTCTTTTGCTTTGATTTGTTTTGCACGGGGACGTTTCTGTGTGGAGAGCGAGAGAGTCTGTGTTTCCTCTCCAGCCAATGACAGAGCTCAGGTGAAGCTACGTGCAGAAGAGTAGGAGGGTTCAAGGGCTGGTAGCCCAGCTAGCTCTCCCTGATGCTAACGAGTGCTAGCACGTCTCTCTCTCTCTCAGCAGCAGCAGTCAGGACCGCAAAGAAAAAGAAATACAGTCTGAGTGAAGCGCTGGAGCCGCGGACTGATTCCTGACCGTCACTGACAACTAAAGCCTTGAGTGGTAACAAGTATGAGGACCATTGTGGTGAGCTACTGTAGGTCGATGCTAACTTCAGCTAGCAGTAGCAGTTAGCATCCGCAGCTAACACCCTCTTCCCAGCTCACTACAACGGCATAACAACATAACACCGGAGGCTCCCGTTGTTGGTGACGGTCGGCTATCGACCCACGGCTCCAGCGCTTCACTCGGACTGTATTTCCTTTCCTTTACGGTCCTACTGCTGCTGTCAGGGGCAGGAGGCTACACAGTTAAGCCCGAGAGGAGGGGCCCAGTTTAAATGTTTTGTTTACGAACTGCAACGAACAAAACTCCAGACTCTACCTTTAAACCAACGACAGTGTCGTCCCAAACCACACGAGCCATAGCACAGTCTCCCTCTGCCTCCTCCAGTAATTATTTGTTAATCTCAGGATCAACACTAACACACCTGCAGATCAATGTAGCGCGCACACACACACACACACACACACACACACACACACACACACACACACACACACACACACACACACACACACACACACACACACGCACACACACGCACAGAGTTATGGACACTATAGAGCCAATAAAACAGATTATCTATGACCCAATCAATTGTGAGCCTGTGTGGAAAATCAATCATCACCTGTCCACGCTGAAGATTGTTGTTTCATGTGGTCACTGTTAATGAGACCTGACCTTTGACCCCCCCACACCTGAGTAATGGATGGCTTAAGGCCTCCTCAGAAAATGAAATGATGGTCATTTATCAATATGAGGAGGTCAAACAATCAACAAATTCACCTCCTTCCTACCAGTCTGTCCACTGCTCTGTTGTTTATTCACCTTCAACTAGAATGCTTGTAACAAACAGCTGACAGTAAAAAACCTAAGTGTGTGTGCATCTACGGTTTCATTGTGGCTACAAATATTAGAATCAGCACGGCTGTAAAGTTTTCTCTGTGGTTCTCGTCTTCTCCATCAGCCAGGCATTACCCAAGCTTAGTTGTTCAGGATTTGTACTGACAGTGAGAGGGTTTGTGTCTGTGTTAGTGTTGAGAAGCGTGTGCAACTCGCAGATATTCAGCCATGTGAGAGTAAGAGTGTGTTACTGTGTGTGCAGGCACCCCAGGATTGTTCCTGGTTACAGTTGTTTACTGAAGAGTCAAATTAATTAAGGAGGTTAACAGGCTAATACTGTAAGTGCAGGTTGCTTCACTGAGGATGTTTTTATATCATTTGTCTGGACCTGACACTGCGTGGAGCTGCCCTTTTACAGGAGATTAACCTTGTCAGATGAGTTCTCATCTAAATACTCAGTTTTGGTTTTGCAGAGGGTGGTGTCTCTTCTTGCGATAAGGATTTGTCTGAGGATTTGGGCGTTTCATCATCTCATTTTTTATCATATTTGTTGATGTCTTCTTGTCCATATGACTTTTCTCCACCCTTGGTATTCCTTCTGGCTTTGTGCCGGTCACACGACACTGATATCTTCGGACAATGAGCTGCTCTATACAGATGGCTCTATTGGACATTACATGGACTTGATAGTTGATATGTTAAAAGTCCAAGTCAGACATTTGCATTCTCACATACAGCTCAATTGGGTAATGCCTAGATAGTAGGGCTGCACTTTATTACACGTTATTAATATCTGTGCTAGACTGTAAAAACTCCCAGGTCCAAAAAGCAGAGAGATGAAATTACAAAGCAATACTAATGAAAAGAGATTCAAATAATGGAGATATGAATTGCATATGATTTTCCTTTGTGCATTGAATTTACTGCACTACTGTGGAGCTAAGATAAGCACACAATAACATCACAGTAAATATGTAAAATGTATTTATTTTTATATTTGCTAATATCCAATGTCGTAGCACTTCTAAACAAAGGGAGTTCTTCTAGGGATGGGGTGATCTATCATGTAAACAGGATTAATATGCCACAGCTGATCAGATGTTTATGGTTCTCAACAGCTTATAATCTAATTGAACACAGCGCTTGACAGTGATAGATAATATTGATGGGAAATAGAGATATATTACCTTTGTGGCATAAACTGTGAAGACATCTTTGCTGTGAAATGAAAGCTCCCATGAGCAATAGGTTTTACTAGCAACAATATTGACAGTATAAAAGAATTATGTGGCTTAAATAAGAAACAAGTGCAGACCTCACGGGCACCAAATCACGCCATAAACTTCTCAATAAAACTGGTTTTCACATGGGAGCTTTGTTTTCAGTGTGAGGACGTGTCTCTGTTGTTTATGCTGTAGGTCTCTGTGTGCAGCACCCTGACCTGCTGAACCATCTGTGGCTCTGAATGGCTTTTCTGAGCGGCTCATTCGTGGTTAGCTAATGCTAATAACGAAATCATGACGCAGAAAATTGTGCTCACGTTGTCATTTCTCTTCCCTGGAGGCTCCAGGGTGGAATAATGTGACATTTCAGACTATATCGCCATTGACACACCTGCCCTGCTGACTGCTGCACCCTCTGTGGACCTGGCAATGCATACTTCATTTGAGTGGAAAGGGCAAGTGGAATGAGGCGATTGTTATTCATACTACTTTTTGCATAATATTCATGACTTCATTATTCATGGAGTCAGTTCTTCATGTATAATGTGGTACGTATGGTGCATGCCAGCAGAATGCAGGTGTGCCATCCAGTTGAGCAGTGTACCTGCCTCACAGGCAATTTTTGGGTCAAATTCTCCTTGGGTTAGGGTTACGGGGTGTGTGTGTGTGTGTGTGTGTGTGTGTGTGTGTGTGTGTGTGTGTGTGTGTGTGTGTGTGTGTGTGTGTGTGTGCATGTGTGTGTGTGTAGAGTCCTGGTTATTTTTTCACTTGTTTGAAACCATATTTTATATACTATATTTCCTATATACTGAATGTTTTATTATTGTTGTTATTATTATTATTATTATTATTATTATTATTATTATTATTATTATTATTATTATTATTATTATTATTATTATTATTATTATTATTATTATTATTATTATTATTTATTAAAATGTGTCATGGTGTGGCCCATTTTTCTGTTGTAACAAACTCAGAACTCACATATTTTTCTCTGTTTAACCACTCTCCAAGTGCATGCTGGGATAAGAAATTTCCACAACCCAATATAGCATAGCAACACTACACTGATGAAAAAAACAAAAAAACAATAACAGACATCCATGTAAAAATATGTCAGTGGGACAAGTGGCATGAATATCCAATCTTACAACACAAGATATATCCACATGACTATAACATCATTCATAATACATGTGTGTTATAGTTAGACACTAGGTTAGTAAAAGCTTATCATTTGGTTTAGTACAGAAAGAAAAGAAGGAAAGTTATTCACCTAAAACCATAATCACTTTAGCTTTACCTACAGTGCTTTTGTTGCATAAGTCTAACTACAGGTGGGGACTCAGGTGTCTGCTATGATAGTCACACATCGGTCCTATGGAACATCTTTGTTGTTGTAGTAATTTATTGTTATAGCTGCAAACTGTGCACAGAATAGAGATGGAAATAATACACCATTTCTTCTTCATTTGTTTCTGGAGCCATTATCGTGCTCATCCTCCATGCATGTCCAATAGGAGAATTATGTGGATGGAAGTCATTTCAGGACTAAGATGAAACAGCTGTGTGGTCGTTTCTGCACAAAACTGGCATTTTAGAATTTTAACCAGGCAAAGCGTTTAGAAACATCTCCTGTAATCTTCAACACATCTCTTCTCCCCAGCATAGCAGATGCAGCAAATAACCCTGAAAGATGTACGCTTTCTGAGAGAAAGCAACATGTTGTTAATATGAAGAATTCTAATAAACACATATCAATTTGAAATCTAATGATTTGGGCTGCTACAGTCTCATTTCTGTGTGACAGTTTAGCCACTGTTTCCCCATTATCTAGCAGATAACATTACTGGCTGTTACAGTGAACAAAAATGAGTCCAGGACAAAGGCACATCTCCCTCAAAGTCACACACGTACAAATAAAACAAAGGATACAAATACGCATACATTTTTGTTTTTCACTTTGAATTTTCTGACTGTAAAAAAAGATGCCTGTCAAACCTGAACCATCTCCTCCGCTCTGTTTGCTTTGTCTTAGGAAATCATTTTTCATTTTTTTGCATCATTCTGTTACTGACAAAGGGGAATGGTGTCAGGGGGATGAGATGGATGGATAGAGTGGAATAGAAAACAGAAGAGGGGAATGAACTCCTGACCCTCAGGGTAAGGCTAGATGGAAGCAGCTCAACCAGAAACCATGAGAAAGACATTTCTAAATGCAATTCTCTGATGAAATATAAATCTGCTTGTGTCAAAGGAAAAAGTGTCCTTGGGAAAGATATAGTTACTTTTGCATTTTACATATTTTAGCCATTCTAGCAGAGTGACTTTGGTCTTTAGTCAACACCGTACTTCAGTATTCTGAAAAATACCAAAATGATGACATTTGTGGCCTCCAGAGGATGAAGTCTATGATTTTGTTCAATCTAGTGCTGAAACGATTCCTCGAGTAATTCGAGTACCTCGATTACAAAAAATGGTCCGAGGATTTTTATCTGCCTCGAAGAATCGTTAATTTAATTGTAGTTCAAGCGGCCGCATGGACTACTTTCAATGTGGCACAACGTGCGCCGCGATGACGACGGGAGGGGCGACGGTGGCGACAACACAGCAGAACAATCCTGCCTAGGAGCTATCCATGGTTAGGCTACTTAACCAAAGTCTCTTGAAATATCAAACAAAGAAAAGGACTATGGACTGTGGAAGCTTGAATGGCCAAAATACAGAAGTTATCATGACGTGAACCATATGTTGCGGTGTAAAAAAAAGAAAGGAGGAGGAGGAGGAGGAAGCGGACGTGGGTGTTTGACTGAGGGAGCGGGAAAATGGCAGAGGCAAGGAGAAATAGCGATGACGCACGTCTTCCATGTTGCAGCATCTCCGCAGAAAACATTTTTGATATCTTGAAAGTAATTTAATTTTATTTATTTTTATTTGTGTTTTATTTATTTTTATTTATGTTAGCAGTCGCCTCTTTGGTAATGTTTCAAGACCAGAAAATACTTGCTTGTGAATTTAAGAAATAAAAACAGTTGATTCTACAAAAGGAAACCAATTGGTCATTCATTATTAAGTGAAATATGTTATTTTCTCTTGTGTATTCATAATTTCTCTTTAACCAAGCAAAAATACGTTTTATCCGATTACTCGATTAATCGATGTAATTTTCAGTAGAGTACTCGATTACTAAAATATTCGATAGCTGCAGCCCTAGTTCAATCCCTGACTTTTCGTCTGCTACCCTGTAGAACTACCACGAGTTTGACATTTTTGACCACCTCCAGAACCGAACCATATCTCAAAGGCTATTGGATGGGTCCATATTTTGTACAAGCACTCAGAGTCCCCAGAGGATGAAGTCTGCTTATCTTGATTAACTCCTAACCTTTTCTGCCATGATTCCCAGCAGCAAGAACTTTTTGTTGAGAAATTGATCTCAACACGCAGTTGAGATGGATTGGCCATATAAAAGTACAGAACAAAACACTTTGATATTCATGGTCCCCAAAGTGAATCCTGATGACTTTGATTGTCCATTGTCTTTTCCTTTGTGACAGCATTTTTTTTTCTTAATTGTTATTATTTAAAAACTGATTATCTAAATTTTGTTGGGGTTTGCACCAAACAATTATGTCCCTTTACATCAGGGTTGTCTCAATTCTTTCTGACTCAATTACACAAGGGGCAAAAATTAAAAGTATGTCACGGGCCAAGCATGAAAACTGTACTGTGATTTCAGAAGAGGAGTAAAAAAATACCAGAACAAAACACATAGGCTATATTTAACATGGTTTTTCTCCTGTGTCATTTTGTCCATGCCTGACAATCCTTGTCTTGTTTGGAGTTTGGTCCTGAGCTGAGTGGAGCTGTGCATCAGTGAGACGATAATGTGCTGATTGGTTGTCAACGCTTGTCAGTCTATTGCTTGGTCATGACTGTACAGTAGCTTTTGCAGTGTATTATGGGATTTGTAGTGTGAGTAATGTGAGCGCTATCCTGGCGGGCTGTTAATAATAGAAATATAAAATTTTCTCATGAGCCACATTAAATTGTATCGCAGGCTGGATCTGGCCCCTGGGTCTTGAGTTTGACGTGTGCTTTACATCTTAAAGGGATAGTTCAACATTTTGGCAAATTGACCCATTGCCATAATCCCTATAGTTTTAGGAGTAGGTTTGTTACCTTTAAGTGTCGGCGCAAGCTATTTTTAGAACGGCAGAGCAGAGCCACAAGCTGCTCAGAGCTACGCTACGGAGGCTCATGGGATTCCTTGGTTTCCCTCATCAAACTCGTCAAATACACAATCCAACAACTCCAAAACGCTCTGGTGGAAAAGTTGTGACCTGCACATTCACCACAATATGAGATAATAACGGAACGTTACGAGACGGAGTTGTTTTCGAGGTAAATTCATGCAAAACCGCTGATGCACGTTCCCGTCGGGGGCAGTTTTTCGGCAAGCAGTCTCTGCATTTGCCTCGACAACAACTCCGTCTCGTCTTTGTGCTGCTTAGAAAATGTAAGCATGCGAAACTAAGATGATGAACATGATGAACGTTAGGCCTGGTGAACATCAGCATGCTTGCATTCTCATTGAACAAATGTGAACATGCTGACTCAATGCTTTTAAAGCCTAACACAAAAATGCAAGCTGAAAGGAGAACACATTTGGAGCTATTAATAAATAATTGCTCCTTATTCACTCCCTTTATCAGTCTTTCCACTCTTTCAAAATGTATTCCTGGTAGAGCTCCAACTTAGGACCAACTTGTGAATGCTTAAAGTATGGGGTGAAAATAATAGAGCTGACCATTTGGTGGCACTGTTACGCCAGGTTCACACCGGACGCGGAAGCGCCGCGAAGCGAAGCGGCCGCGGAAATCGCGCGCGAGCCGCGTCCCTCCAGTTCACACCAGACGCTGATTTCTCCGCGGCGGTCGCGAGCGCCTCTGCTCCTCAGCTGTTGTTCACTCACATTCAGAGCTGTGTTTTTTACATCATGGATAAGTAAATAACCTCATATAATTATAACACCATGTGCTGTGGGTCAAACAACTCCCTGTACTTCACTTCCAAGATTAATTTCACGTCGTCCTTCACTTTACAACAACTCGTCTCTGCCTCTCTCTCTCTCTCTCTCTCTCTCTCTCTCTCTCTCTCTCTCTTTCCCTGTTTGTTTGTGTGTTTTGACCCCCCCCTCCTCCCTCCTGCAGCCAGCCCACTCCGTGTCTCCCTATCCTGTGTGTGTGTTTTCATCTCTCTTGCTCTCTGTTGAGAGTCTGACGAATATAAATACGGTCGCATTTGTCAATCGCTGTATTTTATTTTGAAAAGTGTTTTATTTTGAAAATTGACCGGATTCTCTCGTTGTTTCATGTGTGACTTCCTGCCAAGATTGACGCGATTGCTCGCGGCTCGCGCACAAAATAGAACAGACGCCGAAACGATAAATGCACGGCGCGAGCAATCGCGGCGCTTCGCGGCGCGTCGCCTCTGGTCTGAACTACAGAACCTGTTAACTTGGGCGCCGAAGGGAAGCGGTCTCCGTTCCGCGGCTATTCGCGGCGCTTCGGCGTCCGGTGTGAACCCGGCGTTAGGAAGTAGGAAGTGCTATTCCCCCGATGAACCTAGCTACAGCTCCATTGTTTGAGTGCAATCTAAACTGATGACTTCTCCTTTGCCTTGAATTGAAGCCTTTAATTGAACCAACAGCCACTGAATGAGCTAAAGAAAATGTTATTAAGAGTGGCTTTATTAGAGCGAGTATGTCTGACAAAGAGCATTATGGAAACCAGGAACCAGGTGTATGCACATGACCTGTGTGTGAGAGAGAGTGTGTGTGTATGTGTGTGTGCTTCACTCCGCTTTATCATGCAAGTGGAGCAGAGGCTGCTTCACAGAATGGATGGCTGCTGTCAGGCAGAGGAGAAGCGATAGATTGATAGGGGAAGAGAGAAAAAGAGGGTGAAAGACTTAGGTTGAGATGGTGTGAGGATTGTGAGACTGATGGCAGATGATGTGCAAGAGATGGAGTCTGCTGCTTGTCCATCCCTGCTGCAAGGAGAGAAGAGGCATGGAGAACCCTTGATAAATACAAGGATGCAGTGATTGATTCAAGAATCGATTTTCCCCTTGCAACTGAGCCATCTGTGCTCCGTGTCTATCTTTTGACTTGAGTCCTAACTGCTGAAACAGAATCCTTCCTGGACTCTTTATTCATCAAATACCCTTGTAGTTAGATCCAGTTTCTCATTTGCCTGGCAGAAACCGCAATTCTTGTGTTGTAACATTACAGAGACACTGATAGAAAACATGACAAATTACATGGTGTTAGTCGCGCACTCCTTGCCTGAAGGTATGAACGTGACATTCAGTGAAATCCATTAGAGAACCCTTTATCCTTCACTGTCAGAGCTCAGCTTGCTGCACAATACAGACAGGAAGGTACCTGTCAGTGTTTTCATCTAGCGTCAAATCTTTGTGTACATCTCTCATGTCTTAAGTGCTTATAATGTGAGTATGTGTGTGTGTGTTTCAAGTTTTATCTCAGAAATGCAGCTTGAGCTTTTGTGCTTCAGAATGATTTTTGCACATTGAGGTTATTTTCAACCACTCTCAATTCTTAAAAGGAACTGTTTTATTTGCTTTTCCTGCCCCAAGTGAAATGAGGAGATTGTTATCAGTCACGCGCCTGTGTGTGTGTTAAGTGTGGCTGGAGCCATGGTGCAATTAAATTGCCTTGCTTAGTAATAGGGGCTTTCTATTAAAAACATATCTGACCACCTCAAAAGGCTAGCATATACAAGCTACCTGCACTATGAGACATTTAGGGACATCTGTAAATTGTAGCGTCTACCAGGTCTGCATGTCCTGGTAGACTTGCAGATGCAGATCTGCAAATTATAGCATCTGCCAAAAGTCTACATTTGGGGGTGGGGCTTTTAAATGGCTTTCCCTGAGTCCCACCAGAGTCACTGTTGTTGACTGCATTCAAGGGTTTAGCTACAAATTGAATTCCTCCTGGCCAGTAGGTGTCGCACTCACACTCGCTATTGCGCCAACCTTCAGTTGTACTGGTTGCCAGGTACGCCTATCCACCTTACCACGTATACTAGCCGCTACAGTAACGACCCCAGGAATAAGGTGGATAGGGAGCGGCTAGTAGCTAAAGCTAAGCTAACGCTAATCGTATTTAACGAGCAGCAGCTCTGGTGTTGACAGCGGACTGCAAACACATCTGAATCATCTCACACTAACTCACCTGCAGACGAACCTGACAAACCCGCAGCATCACGCCTGCACCGGAAAAGTTACAGTAGTACCGGCTGACGGTTAGTTAGCATTAGCATTAGCACAATTCCATTTTCTCCACAGAGCTATCATGATAATAATAACACTTTATTTGAATAGGGACAGCGCATATTAATGAACATTGGTAGGCTATATTAAAAATAAATACTGCAGTAAATATGCCGGATTATAGCCAGGTGGCTAATTTTCATCCCTCGTCCCAAATAAATAAATAAATAAATAAATAAATAAAATACAGCAGTACACCAAGGAATAAAAACAATACAATAAATACAATACATATGGCGAAACACAACGATGCACTACACAAACAAGAAAGACAAATAAAATATTGGACTCGGTACTCGGACAGGACAAGACAATAGTGTACAGGACATAACAATAATACAACATCCAAACACCACAACAAGTAAACAATGAACAATCGGTCAGGTCGCCCCAGGTCCAGTTAATGGTCACACTCCTGTGTGTCCTTAAGCCACTGTTTAAGATTTCCTTTAAAATAGGAGTAAGTGGGACATTCCCTTACAGAGGAGGGAAGACTGTTCCAAATGTCTCCCCCCACAACAGTCAACACCTCCAAATGAGGTGCACCTGTGGGGATCTGGCCCCCCTGAGCTCCACCTCACGTGACATCAACGTACTAATGCTGTTGGTGCTGAGATCATTTCATGTTGACGTTGCCAACGCAACCAGATGTAAATATGTATATATTTTGGACCTGTCAACATTTATAAAACAATTGTTTCTATAGACGGGTTTCTGTGCAACGTCATTGCAGATGTGCGCGCGCAGCCAGGGGGCAGAAAGCAGGACATTTCTCATTGTTTACAAGCGGAGTCAAGCAGAAAACGAAAATGACAAGGAGTTGTTGTGCTGTTAACTGCACAAACCGGCAAAAGGATGGATGGAAATTGTATAATAAACCAAGGGGATCTCATCCGTTTACCAAAAGAAGAAGAAGATTATGGCTCCAGGCCATTAACTCATTGAGTGCCAACCACGTAATTTCTCGTTTTTCGTTCCCATGCGTTGAGTGCCAAAAACGAGATTTTTCGTTTTTTGCTTTTTTTTTTAAATTATGAAAATAGACACTTTAATACACATTATATGTAAATTTGGGGACTCTACGACGAGGAGAACTGGAATAGATGACGATCAAAGTCACATGACAGCTCATGATCTGGAAGTTTTTATCATAACTCAGCTTCTGCAAACGGAGTTCTGCATGCAGATGCAGCGCAGATGCAGCGCAGATGCTCCGCAGCTGCTCCGCTCTCACCCGTGAGGCTGCAGCAGCTCGGAGCAGAAACAGGAAGCTCTCAGCCGACAGTCCCGCCCGGTCTTCATCTGGAGCAACACCGTGTCCTCCCCAAAGTCCTCCCGCGGTAAAATCTGATGGTCTCTGGGCCAAAGCAGACCGCCGTCACCGACCCGTACCACAGAAGGACCGCGACCACCGGCGGGACCGGTGTTCCCGTGCCGCTGTGACCGACTGACCCTCACGTTCCGCGGCGAGAGGCTGTGACACGGCACGGTGCGTCTGTGTTATTGTTGTTTAGTGGCGCCCCCCCCGCCCCCGATGGTGGTTTTGTGAATAGAACAACAATTGTTGTATATATTTATCTTATACGAGCCCTTTGATCCAGAAATGCGAGTGTCAGAAGAGCGACAGGCACAAACAGAGCACCTTTCATAAAAGACGCTCTATCTCCTTTTCTAGAAAAAAAGGAGGGATTTTGGTGAAACCCAGCCATGTTTAGCTTGACTTTTCTCAGGAACAGAGGCACGTAGAAACAAACGGTTTGTGGCTATTTGAAGCATAAAGTTACACCTTTCAATTGAGCTACAGTATGTGTTGGTGGCAATAATATAGAATACACTATGGTTCTACATAAAAAGTCAAAAATGGTCTAAATTGCCGGTACACTTGACTAAAACTTTGGAAAGGAGCGCGGCACTCAATGAGTTAAAAGGGCGGATAGGGGTCCCGAAGGTCCTAAAGGTGGCGAGAGTCTGTGCAGCACCGGTGTCATAAAACTAAAAATAATATGAATTTAAAAAAATTAAACAGTTTTGCACATACAGACTTATATGCACACAAATTGTTGTTTGTGTAGCTACACACTGGGCTTCTCTATGAGATAACTGCAAATGTCGAGCCATGATTGCTGGACATTTGGACATAACTTATCTCAAATCCATTCGTCACTGGAAATATTATAGCTATGGGTCTGATAAAAACAAAACTTATCAACCAGCGCATCCAGCGTTTTCCATTAATAAACGAGTATGTGGCGTCTGCGACTCTCTCTCTCCTCCTCGCACACACAGGCACTTAGACACACCGGATGGGCAGGTCGTGTTGTGACGGTAACATGCTAATGCTAGCCAATGTGTTCAAATTGCTATCCGCCCCCCATCAGACCGTCCGACCGGAAGGGGGCTGGTTGCGTGCGGGGGCCAGGGCCCCCTGGTTGCGTGCGCACCTTTGTTTGTACACAAGAAACCCGTCTATACTATAAAAAATTCAGTAAAATTAATAGTTTTACTCTGCAACCCTCTAGACCTTCTGTGATGTAGCCTATTATTTTTGAAAAATGAATCGTTTTGATGAAAAGTTGTAGCTATAACCTTTAAGTCCTTCAAATTGATGAATAACTTCATTTAGTTCACTGAGAAAGTCTGCTGGGTCTGTAGCTGGTTAGTGTAATAGACCCAAATGCAGACAGAAACTGAAGTTGGGTAAAGGTGAGTGTAATTAGAAGAATTTAATGACTTACAAGCAGAAGTGCAAAAACTGAAGAACTGTCAGGAAAACAAAAGCTGAGAGAAGTAAAACTCAGGAACAAAAAACAGGAGCACGACGAGAAGATGAACTGAACAGACGTACTAGTACACACAGAGGGGAGCAGCTAATGAGACACAGGTGTAAAACAGCAGGTAATCACAAAGGCAGGGAACAAACAAGGGCGGGAAGCAAAAAGGGCCAACCACCAGCACACAAGGAAAATCATTTCAAAATAAAACTAGAAATATGTCCAGTCGTTTTAGGGGCAGATCACTGAAGAGCTGCAGAAGGTCAGTGCAGTGCCCAAACAGTTTACAGTTCATGCCAGGGTTCAAAGAGGTAAACTGCATCATCACCCAGATACTGACTTCAGCTCCAGCTGCAATAAACAACACCAAATGAAGGTATGCAGATCAATTACTCAGGCCCTACATATATTAGAAGAAGTCCTTCCCAAAATATTTAACTATTTAACAAAAAAATAAGGAATTAGGTTGAAGAAGTTTCTGGGGACTTACGTCAGCGAGTACCTCACATGGTCAATCAGCACTGGTAGAAAAAATAAAAATAAACTCAGCAGCGGCTCTATTTCCTACAGACACTGAAAAAGAACGACCTGTCTGCAGAGCTGCACTGTTCTAATATACTGTGGAACATCTGTCTCCACACAACTAACAACATCCTGAAAGATGTGACCTGCCCCTGTCATCATCTGTTCTCTCTGCTGCCCTCTGGGAGGCGCTACAGAGCACTCAAAGCTCGCACCTCCAGACTCAACAACAGCTTTTATCCAGGAGCCATGACTGAGCTGAATAACATCAAACACTGCCCCCACCCCCACATCATGTTATGAACTATTGTGTTAAGCATCCAGCTATTCAGCTAACCTAAACATTTAATAATGGGACAATTTGTGCAATACTGTCAATAAGATGCTCTACATTTGTGTATTTATTTTTTCTATAATCAGGCATGGCTCAGTAGATCTTGTTGTACTGCTTGTGCAATGACAGTAAAGTCTATTCTTCTATTCTATTCTAAAGTCAGTTGGCTACACTCTTCCTCATGTGCAGTGTAGCTGTGGTGTTTTTTGGTGTAACAGCACTTGAACAGGGGACAAGTGTGTCAACAGTGTATGCGTTCTGAGGCGTTCTTTTTTTTTTTTTTTTTTTTTTACATCTGCAGCCAATTCCATCTGGAGCCAATAAGAACCTGCATCTATTATAGTCATTTGTCCTGGGCACAAATGCTGATTGCATCCTCTTCCATTGACAACAAAAGCCCAATGTTAGCTGTTAGTTAGTGGCTATACTGTTAAATAGTGGTGATTACTTACTTTATGCATTATATTTTATGTTTATGTGCAGCTTTTCTAACAATTATTTCTCTTGTTGGTGTATTTTTTTAAAAGTTTTTACAGATACCTATTGAGTAATTTGTGGAATTTGTACAAAAAAAGCCAAAGAGGTTGCAAGTACATCAACTCAGGATAATGAAGGGCAGAAGAGACAAAGTCCTGAGGCTCTACAGGACATACAATGATACACAGAGAGAAAAACGGTGGCACAAGCAACATCGTGACAAAGAAGATCCATGCAGGGAAAACTCAAGCCCTTGAATCTTTATGCTCTTCAGTTACCATTAAGCATTATATCTGAGGGAATTTAGCTTTAGAACCTCTGATGAGTATTTACCATAACATACTGTGCAAACATGAAACACTTTACAGTCCATCCTGTCTTGAACTGGCACTTCCCGCCCACCGAGCACTCATGCAGGTTTGCTGAAATTAGTTATGACGTGTGTGAGGGAGGCAGAGAGGACGAGGGATTTGGGAGGTCAGGCTGAGTTGAAGGCATCTTCATTGCCTGACGGAAAGCAAAGCCGCATCAACATTCAATGAATATATATATTTCCTTTTTTTAAAGGGCTTGTCTTATCGGATCTATGCATCAAAATGTTCAAACAGGGACGTGGTCAGTGGTTATACTTGGGTTACACAATTGTATACATTATTTTGATGGAACCCTATAATTAGTTCCCATATAATACCTATGACCTCTGATTCATCTCCAATATAGAAACAAAGCTGCAGCCTGGTCTTGGAGGCGACACCAGACAGCTCTCAGGGACAAATGAATTAAACCACAAGGCAGGAAAAAAATAGCCAAGAATGTTTCCAGGCCAAGAAGCAGCGGCTGAAGTGTTGGTGAGTGATTTAATATGCTAAATTGTAGAAGAGGGGTTGAAGGGTTTGAGGGGGCAGAGGCAGGCAGGCAGGCAGGCTGTCAGAGGTGCTGATGGGCTGAAGGTTGTTAAAGCGCTTTGGCAGGTATGTGGGTTGGGAGCGATTTGAATTGATGGGTCGGTCTGGCACGGGAGTCCTGAGGCACGAGAGGAGCCGGGTTGGTGAGGATGACAGGAAACAGCACAGCGACACATGACCTGGCTGAGGAGAGTCAGAGAGGCTCAACTGTCAGTGCTGAGGTGATTGTCGACAGGTGTGGAGTCAGGAGAGGTACTAGTCATGACGCACACACAGACACACAAACAGGGGCAGAGGAAAGACAAGGAAAATGGGGGGGAACTCACAAAGTAAAAAGTCACAGTCAGAGCTGTGACAGAGGGGTGTGTCCTGCCGTCCTGGTGAACACTGATCCTGTTGACCTCTACTCATGCGCTTCCTCTTACCTGATACATAACCACTCATCAGGCGTCGTGACAGCACTTGTGAGAACTACACAGCAGCATACAAACATAAGTGTTGTCAGTACACTAGTTCAGTCTCCAGAGGACAAACTTAAATGATGTACGGGGAGACAATACTCTGTTTACACCTGCGATGAGCAACAGGGACTCAGGCAGTGAGAGTGCCACAGCTGTCTTTGAACAGGAGAGAGCTGTTTATTCAAATGACAGCGAACAACCTTGGTAAAAACTAAATCAAAGTCTGAGCAGACAATAGAAGCTTCCCGATGTAGCCAGTGTTTCAGTGCTGTGGAGAAGCACACACAAGGGGAGAGAAAGATTCACACCACGCCTCAGAAGTCTTTGTTTCCACTCTGACTTTGAGCACATTAGTGTGCGCACTATAAAGTCTCACTTTGTCTGTTCAGCCTCCCCGTGTAGCCGCTGAGCAATGTTTTCTGATTAATTCCCTTTTAAGCCTCAATTTCAAAACATTCTCACATGTACAAATGTTTTGTGTAAAGTCAAGTCTGAATCATCGGAAAGTGAAAGTGAAAGCAGACAATCAGCATATGATGCAGTGAGACGCTGAGTCACAGACCATCAAAATCCATCCTGTAATATTTAAAAACATGTTTCTTTCCTTTTTACAGTGCCTCAGACACTACAAATTCCCCAAAGGGTGGAAGTAGCTGTCACAAGTGTAAGTGTACTCTCTTGTGATTCAACACTAGTATAAATAAACATGTGTGTGTGATGACCAAAACATTTCCCACAAAGCTCTTTACCCTTTTCAACAATTATTTCAAATTACAAATAATTCATATGATCATAGGCTAAGTTCTTACTCTCTGTATTTTAACCCAGTGTCACAGTTTGAATGGCTCATTCTTCACCGTAGTCAACAACAGCAAACCGAGGAGGCTGATTTAAAATGAGTGGTTTTTATTTATTTATTTTTTAAAAAGACCATTATTCACATGTTGTTGAGTCACACCACTGTAAATGTCAGTGTAATAAAGAAACAACAGTGGCACAGCAGTAAACTCTTTATTTGTTCTTTTTGAATGTGCTCAAAGCAGAGTAAACACTTGTTCTTTTAGAAAAGGACAGAGGTCGGTGTCACATGAAAATCTTTCAGAGCCTTTTACATTATACAAATAATACATTTTATCATATTCATACATGTGTGATTATGAGGCACCACACAATAATACTGTACTCTCCTCAGTTATTTACACAAGGGGGGGAAAAAGCATTAGCCCCAGCTATTGATGCTTGAAATGTGAAGATGAAAATATTGACTATATGGCAATCTCGTGTCTTAATGGAGAGAACGACAAGTATGTGTGTTGTTGATGTGTGCGTGAGCAGCAAATGATAAAACAGCTCCAAGGTGTTTGGTTCTATGTGGCTAAGTGCCGTATGTGGCCCAGAGCGAGAGAGAGAAGACATGTGACAGCAAATAGGATCGAGAGGAAGAGAAAGACACTCGACCGGAGAGAATCAGACACACACACACAGCCACACGCACTCACACACACACACAAACACACGCACACACAATCACTAACTGGCGCCAGGGATAAAATGCGGTAAACTCTCCACCTGGTTTTATCGCAACGCAGATCACCATGTTATTCACTTTGTCCTCCCTTTCTTTCTCGCGCTCTCTCTCTCACACACACACACAAACACACACACACACACTGTAATCCTAAGTGCCCTTCTGTCTCAGCAGTGTTCCTCTACTCCATCTATTTTCTCAGAGGGGAGAGGAAGGTGCATAACATGCCTGGGAGAGGATATTGCCCGACACACCGCTCTACTGTACATGCCAGCGTATCAACCAAGTCCAAGTTCCACAAAAAAAACAAAAAAAAACACACACACACACACACACGTCCTGATGGAAAGTTTCCACTGCAGCTTCCAGTTTAGACACAACACTGAGGCAGAAACACAACTGTACTTTTGGAGGATGAGTTTTTTTTTTTTTCTTGCGTTTCGTTTTCTTTTTGTTTTTTGTTGTTTTTTTTTAACAGTTTTGCTACTGAAACAGTAAGCAAAGAGCCCCTTCGTCCCATTGGTCCTCGTGTCGAGAGTGTGACGTTTTAGAAAGGTAAAGAGAAAGAGAGAGAGAGAAAATAGATACAACTATCTGAAGTCACAAACTACGGTTGTGTGGAGATTGTCAAGGCCTTCGCATTATGTTCAGTGAATGAGGTCACGTTATATACTGTATTAAGTGTCTGTGTAAACCCTTCGCCTCCTGTGCAGGTAGCTGCTACTGTGGTGTGCATGCATCACAGTAACAGCTATGAGTCAGTTTATTGTTTTTTAAATGAAGGGAGAAGATAGAAGTCAGCGGAGTCGGAGTCCAAAAAGTGGGCCGGTTTGGCGTTTGATGAAAGCCTCCTCTGTGGTTACTGTCAGATCTCTTTTCCTGTAGCATAGGTCAATCCTTTGATCCGATAAGTATCCCTTCATTTCAAGTGCAATCCCTGAAAGAAAAGGTGTGAAAGCAAGCACCCCAGGCCAGCACTTTTCTATCCTGCAGCTCAGAGCAGTCCAAATGTATGTCTGCGGCTTAAATGTCTATTACAAACTCAGCCATGCAGGACCCCCCCACCACCTCGCCGCCTCAGAAAGAGCGCTTCCACGACTTACAGAGGATCTTCTGGAAGGCTCTACGGAAATCCTGGTTAAAGATGGTGTAGATGACCGGGTTCAGGGAGCTGTTACAGTAGCCGATCCAGAAGAAGAACTTAAACAGCGTCTCTGGGATCTGGCACGGCTCCCGGCAGATTCCGTACAGGCTGTAGGAGAAGAAGAAGGGGAACCAGCAAACCACAAACACGCCCATGACGACGGCCAGGACGAAGGTGAAGCGTTTCTCCCGGGCGGCCGACACCTTCTTCCGGTTGACGGTGCTCCGGCGCTTGCGGCGGGACGAGAACAGCTCCATGGACTTGGAGCTGGCGCGCGACTTCCGGCTGGAGAATTTGGAGGCGGAGCTGCTCTTCCGGCTCGACTTTCTGTCTTTCCTGTTGTCGTGGTGATGTCTGGAGGAACAGGAACTTTTTTTGGGCTTCTCGTCCGACGAGCTGCTGTCCTCGAAGTCGTCGTCGTGGTCCGTCAGCGCGTGTTTGGGCTCGTTGGGCAGCGGGGACTGAGCCACGTGCGTCTGGCAGTGCCCGTTCTCACGCTCCTGGTTCTTCAGGCTCCCGCCCCTCTCCGACTTTAACGACCCACCTCTGCCCGGTTCAGCCTGGTCCATCCCATTCTCCAGCGGGGAGTCCACATCCCTCTTCTTCTCCGACATTGTCCTGGTCCTGGTCTTTGCCACCTGGTAGATCCGGATATACACCAGGATCATGATAACACAGGGGGCAAAAAAGGATCCGAGGCTGGAGTAGAGGATGTACCAGGTCTCATCGTTCAGGATGCACTGAGGACTGGCCTCGTTGCTGCTCCTGTCCATGGATATAAGAGGCGGGAAGGAGATGACGGCTGAGATCAGCCACACCACCACTATCATCCCTTTGACTCTTTTGGGTGTTCTCTTTAAGTTATACTCTACAGCCTGTGTCACTGACCAGTACCTGTCCAAACTAATAGCACACAGGTGGACAATGGACGAGGTGCAGAATAACACGTCCAGGGCCAGGTAGATGTCACACCAGATTTTGCCAAAAAACCAGTAGCCCATAAGTTCATTAGCCAGAGAGAAGGGCATGACTAGTGTGGCCACCAGGATGTCCGCACTGGCCAGGGAGACGAGGAAAAGGTTCTGAGGTGGTTTCAGAGCTCTGCTCGTTAAAACGGCGATAACAACCAAGACGTTCCCGACTATTGTAAATAAGATCAGAAAGCTGACCAGTCCAGCCAGACCCCAGATAGCCAGCTGGCTGTACTGGCTCTGGGAAGTGGAATTAGAGGAGATGTTATCTGCCTGCATCCCGTCCTCCACGTTGGACATGTTAATAAAATCCATTTTGACTTCTTTTTTTCTTCTTCTTCTTCTTTTTTTTTTTTTTTGTCAAGGTATGACTTTTTTTTAAAAATTAAAAAACATGCGGAAATAATATGTAGAGATTTCCCACCAGGACTTCAGCGCATATTTCACATAAATCTACATCATATGGCATTTTATATCTGTCCTCACCTGCGATATTCCACATCCTGCGTGCAAGTCTCTCCTTCGGAAAAAAAAGAGAGAGACCCAGACGGAGAGATAGAGGTCGAAATATGCAAAGTCTTTTTAAGTCTTTATTCCAGGAAGGTGCAGGCTGCTCAGCAGCACAGTGTCCATGGTTATACACTGAGCTCCCTCCTCGTCCTCCTCATCGCGTCCTCTCCCATCCCGACTGCGCCCGCATCTCTCCACCTCCGCCTCCCCGTTGTGTCCTGAGAGAGGTTTGTAACAACCACGTGTCTTTTTTTTTTTTTTTTTTTTTTTTTTTTTTTTTACTCCAGAAAAAACTAGCAAGCCCCCCGCCCCCTCCTTCACCCTACAGAGGAGATGGAGGCGATTGGCGGAGGAGAAGCGATGGAGTCGGTAAAATAAGCAAAAACGTCTTCATTAGTGGAACTTGAGAGCAGTTGGGATGAGTGTGAGCTGCTGCTGCGGAGGGAGGGAGGGAGGGAGTGGGGGGTGCGCCTGTTTAACGTGTGTGTCCCGCTTTATCTGTCTGTTCGGACCCGCTGCTTGACTTTTGGACGTGTGATTGTGTGTTTGAGTAGTAAGAACACAACGCGCTCCTGTGTGTGTCTCATAGATGCTGGAGGTCACATTGCTGTGTGAACGCGCAGGCTGGCAGCAGCGGAGTCCCGCACCGCGCGCAGCTCTGCCCTTCTGTGCGCACACTGGAGGTCAGTATTGTAACAGAAAGCCCCGGAGGGACAAACAGGCGAGAGCGCGCGCGCGCACACACACACACACACACACACACACACACACACACACACACACACACACACACACACACACACACACACACACACACACACACACACACACACACACACACAAACACACACTGTAGGCACCACGAGCAGGAACATTATTAGCTATATGCAATATCATATCTGCAGAGCCATCGTGGTAAATAGATGTTCCAGTATGTATCGATTATCTGAGAACCCATGGGATTAACATGTAAAGAGCTTGTGTGACCTTACATTGGAAACTTTCATCGTTTCCCGGCACTCTCCTCTCCTGCCATCAATAGTTTGTGTTGTGGTTATTGTGTTGATAAGAAGATTACAGGATTACAAGGTGCAGTTGTCACGTTGTGATGGAGCTGAGAAACACTCCGCTTTTTGTGGGGTATCAAAGGCGCTAAATGATCTGCATGTTGAGCAGTGTGAATATAGACAAGAGCAGAGAGATTGCTTTAATGGGTTCAGCCCATGGATGGGCTTTATCACAGGAAATAAAGAGCTGGATCTACAATGACACTCACATCCAGGTTATCTAGGCAGGAGTTATTTATTTGTGTTTTCATTTCCCACGGGGACACAGCACATGCACACTTGCCACACAAATGATCAGAGCACTCTCTATCTCTTTCTTCTGTCTTTCTTTCTTACCCTCTGCTCTTCGTGTTCTGTTCTCCCTCACATTTGTCAAGGCTATCAGGAGGAAGGTGCAGCAGCAGTGACACACCGCCAAGGTTCAAATTAATCCCAAAGTCATGTCAGTTAATTCAATCTAAAAAATAAAAAAAAGAGAAGGAAAAAAAAGCAGTGTAAAAAGTTTTTGGCCAGCCTCTGCTGTTTTAACCCAGTCTGAACTGGATGCTGCTAGAACTGGACCTGGGAAGCCTGTCTTCGGTGTACAGCCTGGTTTTCAGTTCCTGGACCAGTGCATTTATCGACCATGTCTCCCACCTAAGTACCTGCCATTAATCACTGAGCGCTCAGCCACACTGAATTAAAGGGCAGCCACAAAATGCTCAAGTCCAATTTGATGCTCGTCAAGGCTACGGGGGGTGCGATGACGACAGCTCAGAGGGCTGTGGTCCATCTGCCTGCATGAAAAAACACAGTCAGGACGGTGAACTTTGCCTAAATTGTCCCTCCACACTGATCCCCAAAACACCCTGCTCTCTTTCATGCTGCCTGTTTAAATTGAACTAAGGCTGGAGTGATGCTGTGGCTCTGTGTGGATGCACTCTAAGCTGATTTTGAACAGACAGACAAGCCTTATTATGGTCATTAAGCTGTGTCCCAGGGCCACAGCTCTGTCCATATAATTGGGGCACCAGTGAGCGATCTCCACTATTACCGAGCTCTTTTTTAGTTTCCAACATTGTTCCCTGCTCTGAGGGAATAGGTTAGACACTTCCCACTGTAGCGTGGTAAGAGGTGTTGATTACTTTTATCTCCTTAAATCAAGCCTTTGTGCTTCTTCACCCTTTTCAAAGTCCTGACATCCTAAATTGTCATCCTTTTTGTGCTGTTTTTCCTTCCTTGTTATCCCGGCTCAGTCGCTACAGTTGCAGAAAGTGTGGCCCTCGTTTCCTCCTTGTATCAGGGTGCTTACTGGTTTGCAAACCTCTGCACATTTACCGAATGGCCACACTGCAGTATTTGTGGACCTGAGAATGGAGGAGGTGGCCAGATCTTCTCATCAACGGGGAAAGGAGAGGCAATATGAGCCTAATGAGATAGACCTGAGAGAGCTGGAAAAACTTAATAACAAGTGATGTGCTCTCTCAAGGTAACATGACTAGCCCTTTGTGGCCCACAGAAATCCAATACACTGACCACCCCCAGGCATTGTGCTTCATCACACAATCAGCCCCTTAATCATAGCCATAGGACATAACGCCACAGATGTCGTCCTCCTATTTATCAACTCCCGTCTTCCATCTTTAACTATCGCACATACATAAGACAAAAGGCCACATGCTAACAAAAGCATATTCCCAAAAGAAATCAAACCTGCTACCAATAATGACAGCCAATTGTAATGTGCAGTGGTTTCCATAGGAAGGCACTGTATAGCACCAGCTGTTGACAGTGACAAATGACAGTGCTACCTGGGCAGGCAACTACAGAGGCTAGAACAAACAGTTCAGCGCAGCAGCATCCAGCCCAGGGGACTTTCTCTCTTGGTAGCATTGTCTCACAGAACAGGGTCTGCTTCTTATCTAGCACCTTGCCTTCACGTGACAAATTACCTTGAACAAAAAAAAGTGAAACAAGATCATTGGAATAGTCAATGAGGACTTTTTGGACAGACTGCTTTAAATGTGTGATTAAGTGAACATGACAGATATCTCCATTGCGGAGTAGAAAGTCTATTTGTGTTTTCACTTTTTTGACACCCTGGGTTATAAATATTGGCAGGCATGAAAACAAGTGAACAAACTGTATCGACAGATATAACTTAAAGGGATAGTTCAACATTTTGGCAAATTCACCTATTGCCACAATCCCTATTGTCATAGGAGTAGGTTCATTTCCTTTAATTATTGGTGCATGTTGTTTTGAGATCTGTGGGGCTGAGACGTGAGCTGCTTAGTGAACACAATGGAGGTGAATGATACAGGTCCCTTGTCCCTCATCAAACACATCAAATACACAATCCAACAATTCCAAAATGCTCTTAGGGACAAGCTGTGACCTGCACATTCACCACACTATGAAATAATCATGTATAGTTATGTAACATTAGGACACATGAAGCAAATACATAGAACTACTTGCTCTTTTGAAATCCCTCCGCCCAGCAGCCGTGTCTGGAATATAGCTCCGGCGATGCATTTGTCTCGAAAACAACTCTGTCTCGTAATGTTACATTATTATTTCATAGCGTAATGAACCTACTCCTACGACTATAGGGATTATGGTGATAGGAGAATTAGCCAAAATGTTGTATTATCCTTTTAATATTCTATCTGACCTGAAAAGACTGGCATCCCTGTGAGAAGCTTAGATGTGATAGAAGTTAACACTGGGGAAACATTTCAAAGTTGCCGACAGCTTAGAACCTTCTTCACTGAAATGAGCCGTGAACATGGGTGTCTAAACATGGATAAACCTGCTAATAAAAGACACTTGACCCCTTTTCCTCTGTCAGTCAAGCTTAACCTCTCTGTTTGGACCACACACACACACACACACACACACACACACACACACACACACACACACACACACACACACACACACACACACACACACACACACAACCGTGAGGAGTCATCACATGCACTTACAGAGCGCATACACAGAAGCAGTGGAGGAAGAGTGCGCTCTAAACCACCATGCAGACTGGTAAAACGCATCTGTCTAATCTCATCCCCGAGTTGGAGCTCCTGAAAAATCTGATCCATGTGAGATGTTTTGATCTGTGATCAGTCTCTTATTCCTAAGTGCAGTATAGCTGCAGCTGTAGTGTGTCCTGGACAGCACCTGGACAGGTGACAGGTCAATCTGTCGTCTGTGAGGCACTGAGATGAGCCATTTTACTCTGGGTTTGTGTCTGCTACAGAGGCATTTGACCTGTGTGAATGTTGATTACACCTTTATCCACTGCAGGCAAAACCCAATTGTTTGCTGGTCTTGGTGGGTGTTTTGATCAGTGGAAGAGGGGCTATAGAGGATTTTAAGGCAGACACTGAGGCGGCTTCTCCTACAGGTTGGCAGAGCTTTACTTTACTATCTGTTTTACCAAGGGGCTTTTTTTCACACACTCTACACTACTGTACTTTCTTCCATGTGCAGATGGATGATCAAGGCAGTTTTTTCCAAGCAGCTCTTTCAGTTAATATTATTTATTTTCTAAATAATCCACCCAGCACTTATTGTAAGTTAGCCAGTGCCTTGTGCTATGAGATCTATCTCAAGCCATTCCTTTGTCTGTTGCTCGACTGGTGTGGTCTGGTGTGGTGAGTTAATGCAATGGAAGAAGCATCATTTGATGGCCCCTGCACTGTCCAGTAATGGAATACGTCTTAAGTGGAACACTTGAGACCAGGACCTGAACTGATATAAATCAATACAAAGCTGAAACTAAGACTGTCCATATAATACCACTTGGTATGTTGTATCCCTCGTGGCCTACATTTGCACGATTTGATGTCTGTAAATGGTAAAACAGCTTTGGTCAGGTGCGTAGTTAGAGAGCATGCCCCATTACATGCTCTCTACATGCCAGCTCATGTAGCCTACAGGAGGCGTAGCTCTGACATAACTCCTTACCAGTGAAAAAGCAACCTGGCTCTTTGGAGGCACAAGAGTTGAACCAGTTAAAGGTAGGGTTGGAGATCCTGGATAAACAGTTCTAAAAGAAGTTAAAAGTCCATGCAGGCTCCTTTCCCCAAGCTTCCCTCCGAAGCCGGAGCGACCAAATGTAATCCCAATGTGAGCAACGCGGCTTTCTGCAATACTGTCGTGTGACACTGCGCAGAGGAAGAGAGAGATGGCAGCTTGATTGACACATCACAATCCAATTGACTATAAAGATGATTGGATGGTGTTTTTTCATGATTTTCCATCCCACATGTGACTGACTTTTTTCATTTTTGTGAAAAAGCATTTATGCTGCACTGGTTGTGTGCATACACAAACCTTGCAGTGTACAGTGTACATGCTCTATTCACGTCCACTGACTCTCCATTGTCGCATTTACAACAGGAGGAAAGGGCAGTACATCAGTCTGGGTGCAGTGCAGTGCTTACTGTCTCAACCAGTCATGGTAACTTTTAAATATGATAATGTATTTCATGTCCTGATAGTATGGCCGGAGCACTACATGCATCATCTTGTATTGACAGTTCGCCAATAAACAAAGTGACTGAGATGCTATATGACATCCATCAATTGGCCCACTTTCATCCTCAGTGGGCCATCTGTCTTTGACGTCATCAGCGAAGATGGCCCTATAACAAAATGAAAATCCATTACCTAGAGGGACTGTCTAAAGAAGCCAGCAACAGACTAATCTATTCAAACAAACCAAATAGCTGGTTTTGAGCAACTTGATTATTTGGATTCTAGGGCTTGTCACTGAATACCTGCATTACAGAATGTTAATCAGGGAAGTTATTTCAACTTCAGTTTGAAACAAACAACAAAAGAAATGGTTAGTTGAGTCATCCTAATAACAAAGGCACAAGAATAAACACAATTATGAGGATAAATACAAACCAACAGCATCTCTGTGGTTGCTTGACTGACAAAGGGCTACACAGCTGTTCACCTGAGGTGAATATTGTGATTCTTCTTCCCCCTTGCATGCACTGCATTCTAAAAAACATGAAAATACACAAAATCTACATCCCCATGCTGAAAATAAACAATTTTGTGCAGCTAAACTTAACACTGTCACACTTTCGACTGTAATGAGATGTGTTCAGTTTGAAACACATTCTGATGTACCCTATTTCCTCCTATAGTGACCTGGCCATTATAAGAGACCCAGTTCTTAATTGAATACCAGCTTATAATTGAGGAAGTACAGTAGCCTATGTGTCCCACACTCTGACTAGGGCTGTCCCGATTATCATATTTTGATAATCGAAGCTTCGACGGCCGAAAATCTGGCAGGTTTCCAGGATGCCAAGTAGCCTACTCATTTTAATGTAACAATTGCCAATGAGAACAGGTGTCAAAAAGGAAAAAAGGAACAAATAAAAAAAAATCTATCACAGACTTTCATGATCGATTACCATGGCAACGAACGAAGCTTCGAAGCTTAAATTTTTTTGGGTCAGCCCTAACTCTGACCCACACAGAGTGTAAAGCATGGGTTTTATTGATTAAGGAAAGCTGAAAGTTAAAAGATCAGATAAATATTTCTAATGTGGAAATACGGGGCACAAATGCTGTACATGTCTGTATAAACACAACTCTGCTAATGCAGTCAGCGACCTCAGTTGCCCTGATGGTGAATGGTTTCCACTGCATATCAGGATTCCAGACAACTACAAACTTGATAATAACATCTCAGGCTTATTGTGCAAGATCTACAGTATGAAACAAATACATTCACAACTGGCAACCAACTGTTGATGTAACACTTTTCATTGTTCCATGTTTCTCTTCTCTGCCCTCTCTATATGCACAGCTCTGAAACAGATCCTTTGAAAAAATAATGGTCATAGAGACAGCTTGAGCTTGATTGGGGCTGATGTTGGAAGGGTTCATGTGCTCTTAGCCATGACACTAACTGTTGTGCAAGGGAAGCAACTACAAATGAAACTGTTTTATCTTCTAGTGTTGAATGGTTGGCTGTGAGATATGTGTGCTGTTTTATTGACATTAATGCACATTGAGGAAAAGAAACAGTAGGCTTTTGTTGTTACTGAGCCCTTGTGTATTGGTTCTGACTTTGATCATCATTTCACAGTGTCCTCTTATGCAGGTCATGTTTTTTTTCACTGAGGCCTCATTTGCACAGGTGAAATTGTCATGAATTAGTAGCTGGACACAAAAGCAGACAGGAGGATAAAGTTTTGTTTTCAGCAGGAGAGTGCTGGAGGTGGTGAGCCGGTTGCAGGCTTGGCAGAGTGATATTGGCAGCTTGATTACAGAGATTTCTGGAGACAGAGGAATAAATGTTGAGGTTGCAGGCAGACAGGCAGAGACTGAACAACAGGGCTGACGACCATGATCATGAATGAGTTGGAAGTGTGGTACATAGCAATCCATGTGTGGACCAGCCAACTGGCCGAGACTTGTAATGGAGGGGTCATAACAGAGATGGTTTAGGTGAAGCTCTTCTGCTGTTGTTGTTGTTGTTGTTGCTCTGTTAAAGGGATAGTTCAACATTTTGGCGGACGCGACAGAGTTGTTTCCGAGGTAAATTCATGCAAAACCAACAAATGTGCGTTTCTGTCGGGGACAGTTTTTCGCCAAGCAGTCTCTGCATTTGCCTCGAAAACAACTCTGTCTCGTAACGTTCCGTTATTATCTCATAGCCTGGTGAATGTGCAGGTCACAACTTGTCCACCAGAGCGTTTTGGAGTTGTTGGATTGTGTATTTGATGAGTTTGATGAGGGAAACCAAGAAATCCCACTAGCCTCCGTAGCGTAGCTCTGAGCAGCTCGCGGCTCTGCTCCGCCGTTCTAAAAATAGCTTGCACCGACAATTAAAGGTAACAAACCTACTCCTAAAACTATAGGGATTATGGCAATGGGCCAGTTGAACAGATGAAAGCTGAGGCTGTGTAAAGTCCAAAGCTTCTATTTCTCGGAGGACATTTTGGCATTTTATAATTTGGGCGTTTGTTCATCTGAAGGAGCTACACACGTTTTATGCACAGATTGCACATGAAACGAGGACAGATGCCTCATACTTTCACTGAAGGCATGAAAGCATTTTCCGGTGATCAGTGTTTTATAGAGCATTGCCTGAAGAGAGGTAAAAATTTTGGCAGCATGTATGAATGGTAAAAATATCATTATAAGCTTCTTTCAGCTCCTCATCTGATCAGTGTTAGAGGCGCTTGTTCTGAAAGCAGAGATGGGAGTAAGTCACACTTCAAATCACAAGCAACTCTCAAGTCTTAACAACCTAGTCTCAAGACAGTCTCCAAGTTACTGTGGTGACAGTCAAGCAAAGTCAAGTTCCTGCTGTTAGTCGAGTTATTGCTCAGATCATTTACCATCAAAAAAGTCACATTTGCCCCCAGTTATTAGGGCCACGGGGCTAACGCTCCGAGGACCCACCCACAGGAGGAAGGTGCACTGCCAGATGGGTGGCAGTGCTTATGTGGGAGGTGGAGTGCTACCAGTTGGATCCGGTGGGGCTGACCTCAACACACCAGACTCCTGGGTAGGGGCTGGACTTTGTCCATGTCACCCACTCAAGCCTGAACATTCTATGCAATACACACCCATTATAATCTGTGCAGGGTGTGTAGGTCGAGGGCGGGGCACACCCTGCACAGACTAGGCACACAAGGTCACGCTCACGCCTACAGGCCATTTAGAGTCACCAGTCAACCTAATGGGCAATGCAATGGAAATCATCAAGTCATGTTTTAGAAACAAATGGCTACTAGAAAATTGTAATAAAAAACTGTACTTTTATTTTATATCATATAACATTATATTGAAAAAATGTAATTAGTTCTATGGTAATACTATTTACTGATATAGCCTACTATGTATGTGCTGTAAACTCCCTGGTAAACAAGTTTGTACTGTATTAATTATCAGCATTGTACTAATGTGCCTCACTTACTGCCTAGAGATTAGTCTTGTGTAATGACGTAAAGAACCTTACATGATCAAGTCACACACGTTTCACCTTCAGCTCATTGTTATAAGTGTTTGACAGAAGAAAAAAAACACTACTACACCACTTCAGACTAACACATTGGCTCTAGTCAAGGCCTTCTGTGTAAAGCTTGTTTTCTGTTATTCAGTAATTTCCAAAGAAGTGCGAGGAAGTCTATTTTTGATTAATAAATATAGCAGTAAACACAAACTATATATCTCAAAAAATGATGCTCCAGAATGACCAATACAAACAAAGGCATGTTATGTTAGCCATGTCATAATATCTGCTGAAGTGCATCAGACTATTATAGTGCAGAGACACAACTCGAGATTATGCAACTGCCCTGAGAAAGGTTGACTGTCCAATTAGAGGTGGCGCCTTGCTCAAGATTGAATGGCTGTGCTGTGTCTGGTGGGGCGGACTCATAACTGTCCATCTGAGTGACAGCTGCATGGGCCAAAGTGGCAGATCTGCAGGCGACTCGAGCGCCGGGCACAGCAGGAATGTGTTGCGAGCGTGACACCCAAGACAGACCAACACCAGTCAACCAGGTGTTGTATCGTGATCTGCACCACAGATTGAGTCGCAGTCGGTGAAAAATGGCCATCTGTGAAGCATCAACTTGGAGAGAGGTCACAGATGGTCCAAGAAAGGACAGACAAATTGATTTGGGAATCAAATAAGGGACCGAGGATGGGAGAGAGTGAGGAATTACCAATGAGAGGTCATCATTAGTTTTGGTTTGCCAATGACACCTCAGACTTAAATGCATCATGCGAGCCCAATAAATCTGAAGACGGACTCATGATATATTATCCTCTAAGTCAATCCTCCTTAACTGTTGGCTGCCGCAAAGACAAACTGCCTTGCGTGGATATAAAATGGATCCAAGTCAAGACATTCAGCTGTAAATCACCTCCAGTCATCCTCCTCCAACCAGCACGGAGCTCAGCTGTGCAAAACTTGTCAGCCTTGTAGGCCCACCTCCTCCATACCCTGATCGATAGATCATTCGACAGCTTTAGGTAGCCACAAGTGCTATTGGTTTTCTTCCAATACAATCCAACCGCTGATACCTCTGCTGCTCAAGAGCTCAGCCTGTAATGCTGAAATCTGTAACAGCCCAGTGAGGGGAATGCAGAGTTTGGAGTTTGGGAGATAGAATAACAGAAAAAAAATCGAGGAAAAGGATAAAAGAAATACTAGAGAGGAGTCAAGAGGGACAGAAACTAGAGAGAGAATAAAGCCAGTTGAAGACCAATATAGATTGAGAGAGGGGTGGAGATAAATCACCTAGATCCCTCCATTGTCGATCATGTGAGGTGGGAGAAACCTGGTCCTTGTTGATTAGCAGTCACAATGGGAGGGGGTGTTCTTCATGCTTTGGGAATTAAGAGGCAAATAGTAATCTGCTTCCTATCATACTTAGAATCTTATTGTTAAAAAAGGTGTGTAGGGTTATTTCCCTTCAACACAACAGGCTTTTAATGTGTTATTCGGATATTAGCTCACTTTATGGTGTTGTTATGACAACCGGTAACACAAAGTGGACTTGTACACTTGGTGGTTCTATTGGGAGTCATAAGAATGTTCATTAATGAATAGAAGGAGGGTTTTTATTGGGAAGTTTCCCAGATTGGGGAACATCAATCATTGTTAGGATTGGACATGTTTAGTATCTTAGTAACATTATTCCAACTAATTACATGAAACTATTCATATAGCCTTTACTGATCAGTGAGGACCCATCTACTTGCCCAAATTCTCTGTAGTCTCAGTTTCTTTACATACTGTAGACAGTTACATAGTTTATTTACTGGACTGTTTCGGGTGATGAACAAGCTAATGGGTTTTGTGTGTGTGTCTGCAGTTTTATTGCAGACAGGTTTAAATGCCATAGTAACCTGGAGCCTTGGCTCTGTGTTGCCATAGAGAGGAAGTCAGTCAGAGGAAGGAATCAGAGCTGTTGCAAATTCAAAACTCCATCGTTGAGTTAGTGTTTACTCTGTGGTCTTAAGCTGATGGGACACAGTACAGTAAGTCTTCCCTGAGGTTTTTACATACACAGGCCTGTACCTGTATCAAAGACACACAGATATTTTCTCCCACAGTTGTTCATCTTTTGTGCTGATGATTCAAGCAGGGGAGTTGTATGTCCACCAGTGCCATAAAGGTGCTCCAACTGTGAGTCACATAACTGTGTTTGGGAGAAACAAATGGCACTTTTATGTCCACAACAGTGGCCCTTAAAACAGCTCCTCCCACATTCAAACTCTGTGATGGCTCAGCTACACAGCCCCCTGACCAGTGACTGTATTCATTACATCATCTATCATAGGCTTCAACCAGGGTCCTGTCAATAATTCTCATATCTTCCAAAGATTTTAGTAGCACGTATTATTGTTATTGAATATTTGAGGGGGTGGAGAATTGCATGCTTTTACTTTGAAAAATTGAAAAGGCATTGCTATGTATTCATGGATATGTTTTTATCCATGGTATGGATAGTGTATTTTCAAATTTGCAAGATATTTTTTGTGATTTCACAAAATTGTTTATTTGTATGGAGGGTGTCTTATCATTTGTGTGCACAGATTTATATTAATTTGTTCACAAGCCTTTGTGAATGGCCATCAGCAGACTACCTGTTGGATTCCCTTGGAGTATTGACTCATTTCTGATTTATTTATTTTTTGGACAGAAAAAGCCTCTAAAATGTCTCTACATTCAGCTGCTAAAATGGTACATATGTATTTATATTTTTCATATTCAGATTCAGCCTCGACACTGAGACTAAAGACCGGTGTCTATTTGTCGTTGTCGGTTACAGTGACAGTATCACCATCAACTGAAAAACATGAAAAATAGACGAGACCCTGAATCTCTACACCACGCGATACAACTGTGCAGTGTGTGCACTCTAACTCATTCATGAAATGAAAACCAAAGATGTTGGCAGCCACCACACACGCAGTCACACAGCCAGCATGCTTGGATCCTTCCAGCAGGATCAAAAAGGTTGTGGCTACTCGTGAATGAAGATGTCAGTGAGAGTAAATCAAGTCTTCAATCATCAGTCCCTTCCTATTTGTATCTCCAGCAGCTTATTGTGGTAGCAATATGTTGATTTGATTCGGACCAGGAAAATGATCCAGACATATCGTCACACTGTTTTTAGCTTCTGTTCCTTTTGTGTCTAACAAGCTCAACATTTCATGATGAAACCATTCTGTCCTTTGCCAAACTGTCGTCTTTCCCGGCCCCTATCCATATCATTTTCCTCTCCCACGTTTCTTCTATTTACACCTCAGATTGTACACATCATACAAGCTCTGAGGGCTGTGGCCCAGTTGTGGTTTGGTGTGTATTTGCGAGTGTGGATGTTTGTGTTTGTTCTTTGCCCACTGTTTTACGTTAACCTTGCCTTTATGCCCGGTCTCACAGGTAACATGCTTTATTCAATAGAAAATCAAAGCATTTGAACCCGCTTGAAGTTTGGGAAATGCTCTCTATCTTCAGACTGTCTGCTTCTAAGCCCTTTTAAGTCTGAGCTGTGGACAGGCGCTGACAGAGCCAGCTGATCTCGCATTTGAATACAGACTTCGCCTTTGTGGTGTCAGTCTGTTTTTTCATCTGGAGCGGTGACATCTCTGCCTGATCATGCCTACCCCCCCCCCCCCCCCCCCCCCCCCCCCCCCCACTGTGAATAATGGATGATGTGTGTTCGCATATACACTGTGTGTGTGTGGTGCCTGTGCGAAAAGGGTTAACCAGCTTGTGTCAAAGCAAATTCCCGGTTGGTTTTGTCTCTTGGAAGTTTTTTTTTTTTTCCCTATTTCAGCCTAAGTGGTGCATTTTCACATGTATGATGTGTTTGTGAGTGTGTGTATAAGTGTGAACACACTTCATTTGGCTTGACTCGATTCAGTTATGGTGAGTTCAGTGTGATGGGAGGAAACTAAGGAGATTTAGGCCGGCCAGATTGTTCTGATTGGACGGTTCTGGACTTATTGAAGCAGGACTGGGATGTTGATAGGCCAAAACTGAAATGGTCTGGTCTACGGAGGATTGACCCTGTGCATGATGCATCCTGTCACCAACCGAACATGACAACATGTCACTTTTAACAAACACTTGTGTTACCAGTTGCACAATAGAGCAAACACCCTTGTTGACTGTCTGTCATTGTGTTTCACCTGTGTGGTTTCCTAGCATCACACTCTCCCCACACATGTCGGTGTTTGCAAAGATCAGCGAGGATTTTGTTGCCAAAAAGACCAACAGCCTTTTTCCACTACACAGTTACAACTCAGGTCGACTCTGCATGGTCTCGGCTTGGAAGAACGAAAAAGCACTGGGCTTACTTCAGGCGCTCACTCACAGGAGCCAAGGGTGATGCATAAAAGCCTTTAATTAATTAGGGCATATAGAACAATGGTAAAAACTGGCGACCGGTTTCCATCATCTTGGTCTTCTTCAGGGCGTGTTGGTAAAGGACCAGAGCTACAGGTGGGAGTCCCTTATATAGGCTCAGAGGGTGGGCCAGAAACCTGACAACACTGGCCGCTATATAGAGACAATATTGATAAATTATTCAAGTTATCAGTTATTCAATTGTGAGGGCATATCAACCAAATAAACAAGATATATAATAGAGACAATATTTATAAATAATGATGACATGATACGTCAAAACGAAAAATACATCCACAGAAATATATCTGGAAAACATATAAGAAAAATACATCTGAAAAAAATATGAGAAAAATATAATACAGAAGACCCAACTTTGACAGATCAGGATAATATCAACAATCTGCAAAAAGATGTATCAGAAAAGGATTCATCAAAAAGACATGTCTAAGAATATGTTTTGTAATTGTTTGATTAAAGGGATAGTTCACCCAAAATTCAAATTTCACTCATTATCTACTCACCCTCATGTCGGCTAAGGGCTGGGAGAATTTTCAGAGTCCTCCGTGCCTTCTCGGAGTTACGGGGGGGTCCGCACAGCAGTATTTGTCCATATAATGGTTGTGAATGGTGCTCACTTTTTTTCGTCCAAAAAGACACACCAAAAAACATCCAAATACCTCCATACTGCTCGTCTGTAATGTCCCTCTTGTATGTGTACATGAGAAATTGTTACAATTTTTTTTAAATAAGTCTATATTTTTAGCTTGTTTGTAGCGGAAGCTCCCAGTGTCTCAGTTCACTGCTCTTCCTGTGTCAGTGCAAATCTCACCGGCTGAACAATTTCTCATGTTGGGGCTTCAATACAAGAGGGACATTACAGACGAGCAGTGTGGAGGTATTTGGATGTTTTTTGGTGTGTCTTTTTGGACGAAAAAAAGTGAGCACCATTCACAACCATTATATGGACAAATACTGCTGTGCGGACCCCCCCGTAACTCCGAGAAGGCATGGAGGACTCTGAAAATTCTCCCAGCACTTAGTCGACATGAGGGTGAATAGATAATGAGTGAAATTTGAATTTTGGGCGAACTATCCCTCTAAATCACAACACAGTTATCACAGACAGAATATATCTTAGCAATTATAAGAAGGCCCTAAAATCAATCACACAGAAAACCTTGTCCTCTGCTCTCTAAGCTCTGATGTGTAGGCTACTTGTGATTTGTCGTCGTCATTTAAACAATGCACCCGCTAATGTTTGTTTCTCCACAACCAACTGGAGATTATATTTCGAATTGCAGCAATTTTTGTGTAAACACAAGGGCAAAATGAGTTTCACAGAATTTCAATCACAGTGAAAAGGAAATGAAAATGGTCTGCTGTTTTGGTCCTCAGTTTCTAAATTGATTCAATAAACCCATGAAGAGATTTTGAATATAAAAGAAGAGCGATCTTGCAGTCCTGTAATTATGTGTGATCATCTTTACTCTCCTGTCCCTATTGCAGGCTCTCGAAATCCTGAACAAACAACATGCGAGTTGGTCTCAATGATTCTCCCTTGAAGATTCAGTTTATACACAGTGCGTCATTTCAAACATTTTGCTCAATTTCAGAACTTTTACAACATGTTTCCAAAGTAAAAATCCACCTGAGGCTGTACGTTGGTCTAAATACTGCATTCTCACAATAACCACACCACACCGCAGCTGCCTCACATTTATAGAAGTACTATAAGACCAGGTCAGTAGCTAGTCTATAGCTGGACAGCAGTGCAGTGCAGTTTGCATTCTGCCTTAGTGATTTTCTATCTAGGTGATGGACAATAAAGTTTTTTGAACTGAATTTTTGAATTGAATTGAATGAAATAGTGAGTGAAAAGTGGCTCAACTAAATTAAATCTTAGTTTTATCACTCCACAAAACATGTTCCTGGAGTGTCAAGGTGCTCTTTGGCAAACTTCTGGCCTGCAATGGAAAGCAAAGCCAAACCTGTTTATTGGCTTATTAATGCAAAGACTTTATGTTACATTGTATGAAATGTCTCAAATGATAGATAACTATCATTAACTAACTAACTACTGTACCTCACTTGTAGTGTAATAAAACATGAATTCACAGGGCAGTGTTTAGCTCAGTTGGTAGAGCAGCCATGTGTTTCCTGCATGTCATCCCCCCCTCTCTGCCTCCCCATTTCCTGTCTCTCTCGACTCTGCTTTCCATTAAAAGGTGAAAAAGCCCCAAAAATATACTTTGAAAAAGAAAAAGAATTCATGACCACATGAACATGTACATATTAAAGGATAATTTCCGTTTTTTACAACCTGGACCTTATTTCTCGCATAAAATACGATCATTTACTCTCCCAGACAACTTTGGTGTCATTTGGAGTTGTTTTGACGAAATTAGCCCCAGTGGAGCGGCGCGTATATCCGTATAATGCGAGAACACGGGGCACCCAAGCGCAGCCTCTATATCGCATTATCTGTGGCGAAACTCGTTAATTTCACCAATATTTTGTTATGATATGCTGGTGCTATTTCCCTCCGAGTCCGAGCCCGTGGTGGCATGTTATCAACATGCTGCGCCTGTAGGTTGACCTACTAACCTCTGATCTGGATGATGTCAGAAGCCGAAGCAGAATGATTATTATCAGAATGAGCTGCGCTGCAGTTGGAGATGACATCATCCAGATCAGAGGTTAGTACAGTAGGTCAACCTAGAGACCCCGGATGTTGATAACATGCCACCACGGGCTCGGAGGGGAATAGCACTAGTGTATCATAACAAAATATTGGCGAAATGAACGAGTTTTGCGGCGGATAATGTGTTATATAGAGGCTGCATTGCGTGCCCCGTGTTCTCGCATTATACGGATATACGCGCCGCTCCACTGGGGCTAATTTCGTCAAAACGACTCCAAATGACACCAAAGTTTCTGGGTGAGTAAATGATCGTATTTTATGCTAGAAATAAGGTCCAGGTTGTAAAAAACGAAAATTATCCTTTAATACATAAATAAATTGATAAAATTTAAAAGTAATTTAATTATTTGAAATTTTAAAGGTCAAAAATTTAACATCAATCAATCGATCAGTTCAAATTGAAAATAAAACACCATAAAGCACGCCTGTAGGTCAACCTACAGGCGCAGCATGTTGATAACATGCCACCACGGGCTCGGACTCGGAGGGAAATAGCACCAGCATATCATAACAAAATATTGGTGAAATTAACGAGTTTCGCCACAGATAATGCGATATAGAGGCTGCGCTTGGGTGCCCCGTGTTCTCGCATTATACGGATATACGCGCCGCTCCACTGGGGCTAATTTCGTCAAAACAACCTCTTGATTCACAAATTGAATAAGAATCCAGATTTTAATCAGGCACTTAAACGGACAACTTCCTTCCCATTTGCATTTCCATTTCTCCGCTCCTTTTCCTCTTTCTATTAGCTACTCAATTTGCTTTTCTTTGGAATCATTTAGTTTCTCCTTTTATCTTCTCCATTAAGGCCTTCCATGACACTCTGGGCCTTCGGTGGGTAAAATCAGCCTTGGGAGGTAACAAGCTGTGTGACTGGCTTTTACAGTAGCCTACTTTGCACGTTGTTGCAAACATGACATGGATGGATGTGGAAGGATACACTCATGGTGGATGATGGCAAAATTAAGTGTTTTCTGTTGTTGTCTGTTGTCTGGTGAATTACCCTCCAGTCCGGGGTCCAGCATGATGTTGACTCTCAACAAGCTCTCATTTTATTTATTTTGTGTCAGGTTCACATATTTAATCCCTGCCCACAGTTGGCCATCCCAAATCACTGTGTTTATATCCAGCTGAGCTGCACTTTATTTTCAGACGTTATTCACACTTCTTTGCCTTGAAACACAGGGATTACAAATGATAACAGCACCTCACTAGACTGTCCTGAAATTGAAAATGGGAAAATTAAGGTGAATTGAAGAACTTCTTCTCAAATACCCAGATGGGTTGGAGCTGTAATATCCTCTGCTTTGTTTACACACAGGGATTCTTGAGTGTAAACCCTCAGTCTTCTCACAACACATGCAAATATATGTGTGTGTGGGCAGAGGCAGTTGAAAGTCAAATTTATAAGACTACTTAGAGGAGTTCAGTGCTCTTTGTAAGCAGCCCTTAAGGCGAATACGCTGACTGACTGTATGTTAGACTTCCCTAACAGAGTGTAAAAATGATTGTGACCTCATGGTAACCCCTTCCTCACACAATCCTGGCAAATGCAATTACAGTTGCACATAATGAAATGAAGATTACACAAAACATGTACACCCACTCACTCACACACAAACACACACTGCTCACTCATGTATCCCGACCAGTCTCAGAGATACACACAGTCTCCACACACAAAATACAGTACATGCAAACAGTTAGAACGTGTAACTGTATACAAGACCGATGTACCCACATTATAGATACATAACTGAGCATATAGCTATAACTACTTTGAATACAGGGTTTAAAAGCTTAACTGTGAGAGAGGAGCACCACGGGCTCTTTCCATAATCACACACATTACACTGCTCATATAGCCTGGCTGTCAATTAGCCAGATGTAAAGCCATAATTTGCCTGTTGCATACCAGTATTTATCACTGTGGGTATAACCAGTTTTTATGTTAATATGTTGCATGTAGTGTTGCATGTAATGCAATAAACGTGTGTGTGTGTGTGTGTGTGTTTGTGAAAGACTTCATTTTCCACTTTTTTAGTTTGAACCAGAGACAGTTTGAGAAGTGTTGTCTTTTTAATTAGCCTTGTGTTCAGGGCCGTTATAGCACAAACCAGATGTGACTCTTTATCAAGTCAAGTGCAACGGTAGCTGCAAATCAGCTCAGTGCATAAATACAGAGTTTCAAGATGGTCGGAGTTCTGTGTTAAATTTGATGGCAGTTCAGGCGCTGGTTATATGAGGTAGCAGCTGCCATTGCACCTGACGTATTTGCCTTATTACACTGTTGCCCATAAAGTTGGAATATTTTTATTTTTTATTTTTTACCTCTTCTCATGAAATGATTGTGACAATGTGATTTATTATTGATAGATAAAGTGCATATCTTCCCCAAACTTCATTAATCAGTCTCTTCCAAACATATCACAATTAACCTTTATAGGAATAAGAAAAGGAATGTGTCTGAAAATCCAATAAATTATTCCAACTTTATGGACAACCGTGTACTACAGTATCACATCTACTTTAATGGAAAAAAACTCCTGTCCCCTGCTGCAATTTCTAGGTAAATCCTTATTAAAGGTGACCTATGTAAATTTATTCTATAACAACAGCCACTGTTTACAGTCTAATATCTCATTAAAATGCATCATGGGTGATCTGAAGGACATAGGGGTCCATCCTCAGCAGCACGCCATGGTTTGGTGTTCTCCAGTTTAATGTGCTGTTGTGTTGCAGATGCTCCACCTCTCGATTTCCTTTGTGTGCATCCATGAAGATGTTTGCTGAGTATAAACATTATTACACACCTCTATGATTGTGTAATCATCATCTTTGTGTACATGACCACTATCAAAATGCCTTGTTTATTGATGCAAAACCATCCCATTATGTTTACATTAGAATTAGTTAGTGAAGCTTCTGGTGAACTCCTGCTTTTAAGACAAGTTGTATGGCTACAGGATTTGTGGTTATTGAATATTATTGACTTTTCTATATGCAAGCTGTTTCTAATAGCTGCCTTGTATTAGTGTGTCTTTGAGCAGCACTCACGCTCATATTGCTCTGCATTTAAGCAGCAAGTGTCCCAGGATTCATTATTTACACCAAGTGTTGGTCGAAGCAGGAGCATGAAATCCAGTCTCCATGATTAACTGAGTGCAGCCAACCTGTTACTACTGATCCTCCTCCACAGTGGCACTTCCATCCCCATTCCACAAAAAAAAAAATTTTATAAAAAAATTCATAGTGGCATTCATGTCACATTCATGCCATATGGTATGGACTGCTACAAGCCTAAAGAATGGTTAACATCAGCCTCTGAGTTGTAATTCTGACATGACAACATATGGCGCTTTTCCACTACACAGTCACGGCACGGCTCGGCACGGCTCGGTAAAGGTGCTTTTCCACTACAGCTGAGTTCTCTAGTTCCTCCTCAGCGGGGGCGGGGGCGGCACGGGGGTGATCACGGAGGCGATCGCGGGGCCACATTGTCCCTCTCTCTCTTTTTTCGATCCGCTCATCAGCTCCAAACTCACTCGTCTGCACCTCGATTATGGACCACAGTGTGGTTTTACACACAGCATCATTTAACTTGGGTGAAGGAATAACAACAGTCTCGGTACAGATCAGCGGTCGCTGTTGCCGCTCTGTTTTTGAAATTTCCAGGTTTCACTCTCACGTCGGACGTAGCGCTCGCACTCTTCCAGTGACGACGCTCAATCAGTGGAAGGCAGTTGGCTGACGTCATGTTTTAGTATCGCTTCGGCTCGCTTGGAACCAGGGCTGAGGCGGTACTAGTGGAAAAGCAAAAAAAACGTGCCGTGCCGTGCCGTGCCGTGCCGTGCTAGTGGAAAAGCGCCAATAGTCACCATGGCACATACAGTTAGTTTGTAACCCATGTCACTTGAGAAGTTTCCTGTTGTTCAATGCTTGAGCGCAGAAAGAAGCATGCATTGATCACATTCAGGTTTGACTGCTAGTCGCCTTCTTCAACTCCTTTGTTGCTGCATTTGTTGTTGCGCTGCCACCAGGATGGGGCTAAACCATTAGATGTGATCACTTCCCCCTGCATCACCTGTGTGTTTGCTCTCACGTGCACAGTGCATCCACAGGGTCTTCATTTACAGTGGTGAACAAGCTTGTTCACCTATATGTAAATGAAAAGGGAAGGTCTGGCTATTCTGTTTTACAAAACCACATTACATGTCCTCAATGCCAGGAAGAGTCTTTAGTTGAGTAATGTGCTTGTGAAAGCTGTAACAACTCCTCTTAGATTTATAATGAAGGATGAATGAAAAATTGGAAAATAACCTCTTTCACACACACGCGCGCGCGTACTTATACTTAACATGTGGGTAAAAGCACAAAGTATTTGCTGGGTTATTGCTACTTTGATCCCTAATGGTGTAGAATTGGTCCATCTGCTTTTACTTGTATTAAACCCCTCTCTCTTTTTGTTACTCTCATTCATTCACAGTCACACACTCTCTCTCTCGCTCTCTCTCTCTCTCTCTCTCTCTCTCTCTCTCTTTCTCTTTCTCACACACACACACACACACTTAGACACACACCTGGCTGCATTGGGAGGTCATTGTTATGCTGCTCATGTTGGGGTGCGTTTGTGCTTCTGGTCCGTTCGTCCCCTGATTGTTCTCTGCTCAGGCCCTGTATTACCAAAGCAGTTATTACAGTGTGTGTGTGTGTATTGTCTCATATGGATCATGTTATGTCTGTTGTGAGTCTGCGTGACAGGTCTGCATTGCACTGTCTGTCTGGCTGACAGGTATAAAACCATTCAGTTTGATGTTCTGTCACATCCAAATTAATGTGTCATTTACTGTTCTCTGGTAAATCCCACTGCTCAAAAACATCCAGAAAGAGGCTGGACATGTTAGCAGCATCACATATGTGGAGCACAGCTAGAATAATGTGTTATAATAGGTCCTGATAACCTCCTCTCTCTCTTTTACATTGAATAAATACATTTAGCTATTTCACTTGTATGTCTTTTATTCATTAGATTTGGTGCTGAGGTGGGTTGAGTGGTGGTTTTTGCTTGTGTGTGTCAGTCTGTGACAGCAGTGGCCACAGGAAAATTATTTCCACCACAGGGGGTTAGAAAATCTGCGTTTGTTTCTAGTTATGTGATATGACTTCTTTTATTGGGCTTTTTGTTCAGTTGCTCATGGCAACAGATAACCAAACAGCTGAAATCAGCCCTACTGTGTAGTTTAATTTGTGTTTGCAGGTTCTGCTACAGTTTGCAGTGACCGTAGCGAGCACACATGTCTAATCCATAACTCTGCATGTACCATTAGAAATGCATTCCAATTTGTCACATCTGATGTGAGATGTGTTTGTGTGTTGAATCATATACAGCACCAATATTTACACTGAGATTCAGTGATGCACCACAACTATATTGTGAATGTCTGAAAAGACTGTTTTTCCTCACACACACCCACTAACCCAGACCCCACCCACTGCACCACACCACACACACTACATCCAGTATGCACGGTCTGCTGCATGGAAGAACATGTTTGACTGTGTCAGTGTGTGAAGTAAGAGTTCAGTTCAGGCTGTAGTGGTATAGTAATGTATATTTATGATTGGGAGGTTTGTGAACAGGTCCCCTGCACTTTCATCAATATGATTTATCTTTATTTATTCCCCAATTAGCATTATTCTTTATCGCCTATCAGTTCAAATAAGGTTTTACATTCATTCTTTGTCATATTACATTATTTTTCAGGGCAATAGCCTAACTGTATAGTTAACGATTTGGGTTCTTACTTTGCTGTCTGTCTTTAAGTTCAACAGAACTGAACTTAATCCTAATTAATGCAAATTAGCATGCAGATGCTAATTTATTTTGTATGTATTATGTATGTTTTTTTTTTCTTTTTTATTGTTTTGTTTTTTTGGCATTATTGGCAGTTTGGCATTATGGTTAAACTGATGAAGTACAATGTCTTGAACCCACTGACAGGACAACAAAGCCATATTAAATACAGTTTAAAGAGACCCAGAGAAGTTTGCTTTTGGTTATAAAAGAGTCTCATATTAATGTGGATGAATCTACATTACCAACACTTGTTAATGGGCCCATTTTTCAATAAATATATCGTTTTGTCTTTAAGTTATTTTGATATTATTATTTAGTGGACGGCTCGCCCAGCATTTCCTAGTTTCCTGGACGCTGCCTGGCGGGTCATGGGAATAACGCGGCAGGATCGCTAGTTGGCATCGTTTATGGTCAGAACTACGACGGTATCTGATCGACTTCCTACGACTTTCATTCTTGATCAATGAAAACATTCTTGGCAAATGTTTTCACTTTCGTCCGTCTTGCGCCGGTCCAAGACTTTTCACAGTGCGCGCGGAGGCTCATGGGAAATGTAGTGTGAAAACACTTCTGCTCTCCGGAACTCCTCGTAGTCACTTTAAAGCACACATATGTCAACATGGCTCTATGTGGTTTTTCCGTGACGTGTGGTTTCATTCGAGGAGTTGTTGTGAGAGAGACTGGTACACCACAAGTCTCTTTGCTGTTTTCCACTGTCCTTCACTTTGCCTTGTGCACTTCGGTTCCAGACAGTGATCTCCTAAATAACTTCCAGCAAAGCCCCGGGGAGTTTGTCTGGATCTTGTATCCAGCTGGATTTTTTTTACATGCAGGTTCAGGGAGCAGTAATAACAGCCACAGTAAGATCAAGGAGAGAGGAGCCAGTAAGAGAAAGCAAAGAGGTCCACACGTCCATCCTTCAGAACACAACATGTCTTGAAGCGATGTTGCATAATGACTGAGTCTACATGTCGGTGGAAAACTTGGTTTCTTCTCCTCCCTGAATGACAGCTGAATGTCTGCACAAAATGTTGCAGCAAGAAAGAAGTCTTTGCTCTTTGGGCTTGACAACATATCCTGACATTTACAGTCTGTGTTTTATGTTCTTGAACTTTCTTTCCTTATTTAATTTTTCTGTAGACTGCCAATTACTATCTGGAAATGTTTCAGTGACACAGGCTTTATATCATCTGTTGTGTGTTTTTTAAGCAGTGAAACAGACTCATAATTGTGTTATGTCACTAAAAGCTTGTCTTGTTACAGTACTTTAGTGTGTATTTGTATTCTTAAACCATAGTTAATAATTCCCACAGACAATAGAGTGCATTCCCCTGAAGGGTTGTCTGGAATTGAATCTGTTTCAGCTGGCTACACTGATAACTCTGTTGTAGTACATGAAGTGCTATCAGCCTGTGCCTTTCATTCCTCCCATGGAGAAGCACAGAGAGTGGCATGGAACATTAACACCTCTGTTGTTCCCACACATGCCTCAGCAGTGTGAAACCAGATGGATAGGTTCTCATGGGGAGAGCGCTGCATCAGTGCTGTATTTTATGATCCCGAACCCCACGAACAGTGGGTGTTTTCTAACCTGGGAGTGAAATCAGGAGATTAATACCAAGACATTTTAGAGCAAAATGTATCACCCAGTGTCAGAAAACCAGGTTTGAGGTGAAGGTCTCGGCGGAGAACAGCCCAAAGCTCGCAGCCAGCGGCAACATAAGGATGGTTGAAGAGGGAAAGATGGACTGTTTTAAGCAGTGAGTCTTGACCTATACAGTACATCCAATTGAAACATTTTGTAGAGAAGAAAAATACGTTTCAATGCAGAGCCATGAAAGAATGATAATACTAACAACACAAGGGTGAGAGGTGCACAGAGTGAAATAACAATATGTGCTAGTCATCTCTGAGTCATTTGTTTAGCCATGCAAACACACCTACAGTACCTAGATGTGCAGTTTTTTCATTGTACGCATTCAAGTGCTTGTTTTCACCACTGATATGTTCAGATTGGAAATTGACTCATTTGTTAATCAAGAGTCATTTAACCAGCGATTGTTTCATCACTATGTGCAAAGCTGCCAACTACTTAACTTTACTTCTTTACCTGTGAGTAAAGGCACACATTCGATTTTTTTTTTGTGTGTGTGTGTGTGTGTGTGTGATTGCACTCATGATTCTATTACTCCTTAATGTTTTTGAGATAGTCGATAAATCATTGCGTGAAGAGGAAACGATTATGAAGTGACACTTGGGAGGTATTGATTGGCTGGATGGGCTTCTCTCTCCTCCTCTACTGGGTTGGTCTAGCCCTTTGCTCTCACTGCTCTTTTATCAATTCCGCTTAGAAACGGAGGGACTGGTGTAACCCTCAGCAGTACATCTTCCCAGGACCTGTCGATAAACCGTCCATCTGCAATACATTTAAAAGGGTGCAAGGGATTTATCCAACCAGGGAGTTACAATTGCCTTAGATTTCTAGAGCTGCTTACTGTGGCATATAACTAATGCTAACAAGATCAGTTTTCATAATACAGATGAAGAGACCAGCATGCCCTATAGCAAATGCCTCATCATTGGCATCTTTGCTTGATCAACTACCTAATCAGTTATCAAAATAGTTCATTAAAACATTATCACTATTTATAGAGTAAATTCTTGATTATTATTGATATTATATCATTTGAACCATGCACTGTAAAAAAACAAAAAACAAAAAAACAGTGAAAGCGCTGGCAGCAAAGATCCCAGACTGATACCGTAAAATTACAGTAATTAACTGTATCACAGAACAATAACTGTAAAAATACAGAGTAGATTTTTACAGTCAAAATTAATTAAAATACAGTATATTATAGTTGATAAATGCCCATTATACTGTAAAATAACATACATATGTCAAAAAAAACTTAAAAATCAGATAGAAGAGGATGACTGGATGTTCTGCTCCTTCCAGTAAAGTCACTTGTGCACTTTCCATCTGAGTTTTCCTTCAGCTTCTATTGTGGTGGCAGTTGGTCTCCCATGAATCAGCCATGTCTCATCTTTCGAGCCATCTCAAGGCTTTTTCCACCTCCTCATGCTGGGATTATGCTGTGAAGACCCAGAAAAATGTCTTGACAAACAAGCTGCTCTGTTCCTCTAACTCTTGTTGGGGGGTAAGTTCCAAAAGAGAAGAATAAATGATAGATTATTACAACTTCTCCATGAATAGTGCATAATATAGATGCAGCCCAGAGGAGTATGAAATGTCTAGAGAAATGACCTTAAACACCATTTAATGTTCACTTTGTGTAGCTGAGACTGCAGGTCTCCCTGCAACTCTAGGTAATAGAGAGAGGTTGCATCGTCTCAGGTTGATCCTTGAAGTTGGGTCAACTCTAATGCAAATAGTAGACAGGCAATTTTGTGCTGGCAAAAGGGCACATGTTGGCAGTCAGGTTAAGTTTACAACCCTATCACGCCTTCATAAGATGACCTTTAGTGATCTGAGATGGTAAAACTAAATATGTCCAGGTGTTTTTTCCACAATGGTGAGGTCAAAAGAGCTGTGTGAGAACATTAGAAACGCTTTCATCAAAAAAAATACAACAATTCCAACGGCTACCAGTCAGTCGCCATAGACCCATAAGGAGGTTTCACAGTTATCAGGACCACTGACAAACCAGGAGTAGACTCAAAAGCACAACTCAACACAGATGATTACAAAAAAAAGGACAGTTCACTGGAGTCAAAAAGCAGCGGCAGAGTGAAAAGGGCTAGGCAGAGGCTGAATCAGAACTGGCACAATGGACTAAGAGGAACTGGCAAAGGGAGCAGGAGCACACAGACTAAATACACAAAGAAGGCAGGGGACGATAAGATACGGGTGAAACACAACACATCAGGGCAATCACAATGGTGAAAAACGCAAGGGCAGGAAGTGTGAGTGAATCTGAGAGTTGGACTCCAAAGCAACAGAAAGCAACAGGACAAACTGTGGATTTTTTACTGCATACGACATCTGAAGAATTTTAGGCCGACCTGGAGCAATCTGGAGTGGTGTGTTGTTCACCCAGTGACATATAACACAAAATAAACCAAGTGTAGCCCCATGAGCCAAAGCCAAGGAGAACACCACCATTGAGAACATTAAGGCAAAAAAAGGCAAAGGCATATTTGCAAATGAATCAACGTTAAGCTACAGTCTTTGTGAGATAGTGTTGGACAGATGAGACCAATGTCAAACTTAATTCCCTTGTCAATCAATCAAACAAACTGCACTACATGCACTACATTCCCAAACAGCTGACTGGACCCTATGATGGAGGGTGAGGCTGTTTTGCTGCCTCTAGTATTGGAGACTCTGAATGCTAAAAGTTCTTGGTTCTCTAAGTAAAGCAGCACAGAAGTATATGGACTGTTGTGAGAACCTGCAGATGAGAATCCCCAGTGAAAGGTGTGTAAAATGTAACGTGACCTGCTCGACATGACAGCAAAGTCTTACCATGCTAAAGGTCGTGTACAGTTTCTCTTCTCATGAATTTCTAAAGTGGAGGTAAAGAGGGGGAAAAAAGTACAGATGTGCACTCGCATGTATTTTCACCTCTGTTCCTGAGCCGCCCTCCCCTGTGGCCTGAGACAGCTCATGCAAACAGACGTGTGTAATCAGTAGTTAAAGGTCATGTTAATTATATACACTGCTTCCTACAGCAATCCCCCTCTTCCATGCATGTATACTGTATAAATGTCTGAGTGTGACCTTCTCTCACTCCCTTTGTAGTTTTCTATTTCACTTATATGAGTGACATTCTGCAGTGTTTGAACTGCTGTACCACTGTAGGTCTTAATCTAGTCATTATTTTCTTCACATTGTACTGTACAAGTAGGTCTTTAACCGGCAGGTCAAGGTTTTCATTTACCCACATAAATACTGTCTTTTTTTTTTTAGATCAGTAGAGGCATTCATCGCTCCAAAGTAATACGTCCTAATGACTTGTGATCCCACAACTTAACTTCATCTGCAGGTTGAAGTTGTACCAAAGCTGTTTTTTTGTTCTGAATAAAATATACCTCCAGACCTGTTGGATGAATTTCCATGAAACTGCTATTAACCTCTATCCAGTTCTCCATCATACCACGTTCACCAAATGTCATATACAGTACAGTACGCATACAAAGTACTAGATGCACTACTCGCAAAAAGTTTGGGATATTGGGCTTTCTGACAAAATTTCAGACTGTGCCTGAAATGCATTATTAACTTTACAGGTGAACTTAATGTGACCTTCTCTAAACCATTGAACGCATGCACATGCTCAATGTTTCAGTACTGTATGATAACATAACATGCTGTTTGTGATTAACCACAAACAAGCTTCAATGACAGTTTGTATTGAAACAGTCCTCTTCATCCTGCTGTTCACATTCTGACATCACGAGACCAAGACCACACCTGTATAACAGTCCATCAACAGCACATGTGGAGGCTTCAGATGATGGGATGTCCTCAGAGGGAAGTGTCCACTAAGCTCAGAGTGTCATCAGCAGGTTGGACAGAGACACAGAGGGACTGAAAGAGTCACAGAAAGACAGACAAGTGGACATCCTACTGTATTGACACATGGACATGTTTTGTTGTTGTATACCCACCGTTGTCAGCTTCTTTCAATACAATGTTTGAGATGAAGAATTGACCATTCCATATTTCTACTTAAATTACCTACTTTCATGATATAATATCACCGTAGCATCAAGTTTTTACATTTTCCATAAATGTAACCCCAAAGTTGAATATTCCTAACTTTTTCTGTGTGCTTTGTAGATTGAGGTATTGCATTGAGCATTTTACTCTACAGTATACTACACATGGAGAAATTGTTTATCTCCTTTTGTACCCTTAGTTTCCAGTCAACAATATGGCCATGTTTGTTGTTATTTTTTCCTACACATCTTCTCATTACATTTGTTTTACTACAGCACCAGAGCGGGCTACTATGAAAATGTGTTGTGATCTGATAAAAGTGAGAATGAATGGTTTGGGAGGGACATGGATCCATGTAGTGTGAAAAGAGCATGGCATATGAACAGGAAAACATCATTACAGCATAGAGGGAGGATCATGTTTCTTTGGGGGAAAATGAATTTCCAAATTTACAATACGATTACTTTTAAAAGAGAGTAGATCTGGTACGTAATGACTGAAGACAATAGACTGAAATAGTATGCCAAGGTTGTTAAAGCAATGTTGAGCAGTCCATATACTGTAGGTGTCACTAGTTAAATATCAACTGACTGTTTTCACCTGCATATAAAGTGACACTGCAAACGAGGTTCTGTCTGAGTGGGAGCATTCAGCAAATACAGTAGATTTTGTCCTCCACAATCTGAAAATGAAAATTTTGAACGTCAATTTTTTTTTTTCCGAGGACCACTGGGCCTCACAGAGCTGATAACAAGGCTGTTGTTTAACTGCAAGTGCAGTCCTTAGAAATACAGAATTTGGGAATTGTAGTTTCCGTAAACAGCGTGAGTGTTGATCCGTGATTCTTCACGTGCGAGCATGCGGTTGCTTATCCGTGGGCGTGTGCTTGGCTGGATACTCGTGTTGATGTTTTAACAGTGAATAGTAGCTGCGTATCAGTGGAGCTGCGAATTCCCTCTCCTTTGTGGACTTGTTTTCATGTTGTTTTTCTCAGCAGGAAATGCAATTTTGCCAGAGCCTAGGGCTACGGGGCTTCTAATGTAGTTACTATTGTCTTTTCTCCAACATCCACCCACATCTTTCTATCTCTCTATCTCATTCTGTCCTGGTTCATTCTTGTCTCCCAGGCTTCTTTCTCCTCTTTACATGATTAAAGTAGAATCACTCTGAGGCCACAGACGTCTTGTTATTCTACTTTCCTCGCTTTCTCCCTCTCTGCAAATGGGGCAACTTTCACAGAAATATTTGTTGTATATTGTTAGCACTGTGTTCTATTTCACATTTGCACAGTTGATATCTTTTTCTTCATTCAGCCAGAGTTCAGGCTGTTCAGCAGAGAAAATGACAGAGGGTGAGGGCAGAGAATGGCAGATAAAATGAAATGCATCACCGGGGTGGAAGAGGTCGTTTTCTAAGTGATGATGCAGATGAAAGATGGTGAGAGGAGAGCGAGACAGAGAGACGGTTCCAGCTCAGAGTGGTTAGAACGCCACCCTCCCTCCGCAATCCCTGTCAATCACTGTATTTTTTTCTTCTTTCTTTCTTTCTTTCTTTCTTTCTTTCTTTCTTTCTTTCTTTCTTTCTTTCTTTCTTTCTTTCTTTCTTTCTTTCTTTCTTTCTTTCTTTCTTTCTTTCTTTCTCTTTCTCTCTCTTATTTTTTAAGTTTTCAAACATACACATGCACACAAAATTACATGTATACATATACTGTAACCTCTAGACAGTAAAACAATCATACCAAAACAAAACAAAAAATCCCAAAGGAAACACCAACAACACACAAAAAAATCCACCAACCCCCCCAGTCCCCTCAGTTCCTTCCCGCCAATCCCTGTCAATCACAACACAGTCCATCAAACACAGCTGCACTTACTAAACACCGAGCTGCCACGCAGTCTCTCGCAGCATACACACACACACACACACACACAGCCACTCCCGTCCACTCTCCATCCCCATCAGACACAGACGTGCACACCACCACATCCATAAATCACGGGGTTAACCACGCTTTGGCAGAAACACCGGATCAGGATGAGCTGCTTCCTCGCTCCGTCTGCATCCTGATTTGTTAATTTATGGCCTGAGCTCACCTGAGTGGCTCGCACACTCACACACACACAGATATACTGTACACTTCAATGACTTGCGGCATTACCACATCTGTCCCTCTGGTCTTACACTGTGGACCACCGGAGCGAGTGATAAGCCGGGATGAGAGAAGACAGGGTCCAGTGCGAGGAGAAAGAGCAAAGCAAAGAGGTGTGGGAGGTGGCATATTTCCTCCCCTTCCTTATCTGTCAGGTACTATCAATGGGCATAGACCACCAGAGCATGTGATAGGGGGGAGGCCAGAGGATGGAAACCGAGGAAGCAGCGGAGGGATTGACTGAAAGGAGGCGAGCGAGGAGAAAATGAGAGGGGGATCCCTGTGTGGTCCGATACAGGAGAAGAGACACCGCACCGCAGCAAGGGAATTAGTTCAGATGCAGGGACGGAAGAAAAAGGCTGGAGAGAGGGATCATCCTGCTCCCATATTAACCTGTGATACGCTGGTAAACAGGGCGGTGCAGAGTGCACAGTAGAACAGAGAGACACAGGAAGAGGGTGCACTTGAGTTCTGTAGGCGGAAACGGAATTGCAAATCAACTTATGTGGAGATACAAACAGCAAATGTAGGCAGAAAGGATTGAGAGGAGGAGGCAGCTATAGGGGACGGATAAAAGAAACATGTGTGGAGAAACATAAGGAATGCAGATGCTTTCATACATGGGTGTAAATGGTAAATGGTCAGTGAATCATACGCTGTGGCCTTCACAGCCACCAGCCCCCCCTACACAAGTCAGTGTCTGATTGATTTTTGGATTTACATGTTTGGCAGCACTTCACATCGCTGCCATGAGGGAATACAGAGAGGAAGAGTTGGTCTTCATCCTTCCTGTTGAGTTACATGGACCTGAAGGGTCCATGTCAAGGATCAGTGGAGCTGAATTTGCCCTGGAGGCTCCTGGTGGCGACCCGCTAAGAGACTGTGTTAGTTATTTTCTTTAATTTGTCTCCTGTCAGTACGATGGATTGAAATTCCTATCCCACACTTCCCCTACTGAGGTGGAGATTAAGTAACAGGGTGAAGGGAGAGAGATGGAAACTGGCAGCGTTAAGTATCCCCAGATGTGTGTGTGATGCATGCAACGGGGTGAAATACTCTTCTTTGTCTCTTGATTTGCATCCAGTAGCTGCACTCAGCTCTAACACAGAAAGTAGTCGGCACTCATGTAGTGAGGTAGAAAATTAGAGTGTGTGTCAGAGTTTCATGCAAGAAGCTCCTCAGTGTTTAATGTTGCCTAATCCTGAGCATGCCATACTGTAAACACCATGCATTTACCTTGTCAGTGTTTTTGATTAATTTCCCCCAATCTGTCCTGTTCTGTTGTTGCCATGCACACATTTATGAATCTTTGTCCTTGAATCGTTCAACATCAAAATGTTCATCTCTGGTGATAAATTCAAAATGATGTGAATCATGAGTTTTTGGCCTTTACAGCCACGCAGATGTACAAGGGACTTTGGACCAATCAAAAGTCCAGATTAAAGGAATAGTTCACCAAAAAATGAAATTCAGTCATTAGTGATTCACCCTCATGCTGATGAATACTACGGAGTAGTTTTTTATTCCTCAAAGTGCATCTGGAGACCTGGGAGCCCAGTTCTTAGTCCAACGAAAACGTTGTATGAGAGTAATAGTGCCAGACACAAAAAGGTACATAAAACTACACAAAAAACATTTAATATTCCTCCACACTGCTCGTCCAAGTGTCCTGAAGGGATATAGTCCAGAGTTTACCCGAAATGACATCATTGAGGCAAGTCCGGTCACACCTGCGGGCATGGCATGAATGTGAGAGCGCGCACCAGGCAAATTCAATACAAGACTGTTTAGGCTGTAACAATGTCCTAAATGACGTCGGTTCGAGTAAACTCTGGACTATATCCCTTCAGGACACTTGAATTGCAGCGGACAAGCAGTGTGGAGGAATATTAAATGGTTTTTGTGTAGTTTTATGTACCTTTTTGTGTCTGGCACTATTAATCTCATACAGTATAACATTTTCGTTGGACTACGAACCGGCCTTTTGGGTCTCCAGATGCACTCCAGAATAAACTACTCCGGAGTATTCATCAGCATTAGGGTGAGTCACTAATGACTGAATTTCATTTTTTGATGAACTATTCCTTTAAGGTGCATCTTTAGGCAGCATTATTATTCTTTCAAACTGTTTCTGAGACTTGGAGAATCTGGTCCAATTAGAATGTTCTGAGGTTTCGTTAGTGGACAAACACCATACCAAGACTTTCTGTTGCATTTTCTTTAAAGTGACGGTATGTTCATTTTCTCTGCCTCTGTAAAATAACCAGTTTCATAACCGTTTGAACTTTTGGCAGCAAATCCTGTGCTAATTTAGAACTCCATTCCTTATACTGAGAGGCTGATTAAGATGAATGGTTTTAATTTGTCACCCAATTGAAAGAGTGAGTGGGTGGATGGATGGATGGATGGATGTGGATGATAAACAAGTGCAGCTTCCCACTATACACCTGCAAAAAGACTATTTATGGCTAAAGTTGTATGTTATTATGTAATATAATTACAAGTTAGTAGATTCTAATTGCAGTTCAACCACAAAGTCCCTGGATACAGAAAGTTCTTTGCTCTAACACGACCCGTTTTAGACTTGCAATGAACCTTCATTATATATTTTCCTAAACATATATTGCATATTTGTCTGTCCATGTGAATGGGAACATGTTGTTCCTTATGATGTCAACTGCTCATTCTGCTATTATTAATAGTGCTCCACGTGGGAGGGAGAAGCAGAAGTCGCTGGGATAAAAGAATGTGTGATGCTGTATGTGCTTTTGGCATGTTTGAGCATAGAAAGAAAAACAAAAGTGAGTCAACAAAGAGAGAGAGATAGCATTTTAAAAGACATTTTAACATTTCGCCTCTCAGTCTGTACAACTTGCACCATAATGAGGTGAATGAATAAATAAAAACTATTATATTGCATCTGTCCACACTGCAACATTTGGATGAAACAGATATCTTTTTAAAACTATAGTTATTTGCATTATTTACACAATATTACATTTACAGTTTTTTGAACTGGTCTGTTGTTTGTCATATTGTTCAGAATTCTATGTAATACACAACCACCTCATTTGTTTTTCATTTTAAAGAGTCATAATTACATGTAGAAGTGCTGCTCAGCTGAAGATATTCTGTGTCAACAGCCCTCAGAGCCAGGTCCTGCATTCTGTCTAAAAGCACCGAGTGAGATGTATAACGATGACAATCAGGTTCCCATGAATATGTAAATGAAGATTAGCCTTCTGCAGCAGTTCACCAGGTTTTCATGCAGTATTATTAAAATCAGTCCAGAACAAGAGGAGCACACTGAGGCTTGGTAACGGCGTGAGCTGGTAATGAAAGCCAGATGCTTTCTGGCACCTGCCAGACACAGTCACACACTCCAGGAGGATGCTTTGTGAAGCAGCATTTTCAAATGTTTGATTATAGTGATTAAGATACAGCTTTGAACCTGTTCTTAGTTGGACTGTTGAGATATAATTTCCCTGGACCCTTTTTTCTCTGAAATACTTGATATTTGCATAAGAAAAACATACACAAGTCGACCTAAGGAATATTAGTGAGTACAGGTGGGTCTAATGAGGTCTCTTCAGAGCTGTTTAAAAACAATGAGCAGATGAAAATGTGGTTTGATGAACAGGATGTGCCTGTGTGTAACATCTCATTAACAGCTGTTTTACCTCATAGCTGGCGCTCAGCACCGAGCTGGAACGGATACGTTGGCAGGGGGAAACTGTGGGGGTCTTTTCCGCTCTGCTTGTATTTACCCTATAATTTCAACACATTATTTATCATAATATGGACGCTATTATGTGGGAGACACACAATTACATGCCTTCAGTGCACTTTCAGTTCAACATGCACACACAGAACACTGATACAGATTTAGCACGAACATGATAAAAGTTGTTTTATTTTTTTTCTGCCGTTATAAAACACACAAAGTACTACTACAGCTGAGCAGCGTTAGCAGCCAGGTCTTACAATGTTGAACTGCTCTTATACAAAGTGCAACCAAACACCAGGCTGAAGAGAGAGGGACAGCAGAGGCTGTATTGCTGCAACTGTATGTATGTACATGAACCTTTATTTCCCAGTGTGGTAGCGGTTCGGTGTGCGTCCTTTTAACTTTTAGTTTAGCTCTTCATCATCGGTGTGATGCTGTTGTCATGGCTACGCCTCCCTCCTTGGGGGTGAGGGATTCTTTCACAGACATATCTTTTTAAGCAATCATACAACCCGTTCTTTGTCAACTGGAGTTTAAACATCACATATCGATGGTAATGATCACAGCCACGACGGTTGTTCAGGCTCACAGTTAAAACACACCGGTTCTTGTCCTCACAGTAAACAGTGAGAGCATTAATCTGTTTGTTCTGTTTAGATTGCAACGACCAAGCACCGGACACAGAGCTGAGGTCTGTGGAGTGGTGCACACTGCTGCTGTCTGCTATACGAAGGAAACACTATTTTTTAATATTCCCAAACAGAAATCTAACTCCCACTGATGACTGCTGCTATGATATGACATAACACACTTTTGGAGATAGAATGCCTGCATATATTACAGCATTATTCATATCTGTGATTCTGAAAATGCATTATGCTGAGCTACACACGTTTCACCTTCAGAGTGCGTCTTAACTGATGCAAACAGGCAGAAACTGGTGGACACGAGAGAAAGGGGAAGGAATCAAATCAGAGAAAATCTGAGGGCAGAAAAACTGTTGAAGAGTCCATGTCTGAAGCCGAGGGTCTAGTTTACACACCCTCACTGTACTGATCTATAGTTGTGACAGACATATCCTTGCCCCCTCCCTCTTCTGTATAATGAGTGGGGTTCAAATGGTTGTGGACTGTGCAGTTTACTCTACAACAATCTTGATAATGGACCAGTGTGTGCGGCAGGATAAAGTGCTTTCTGGTTGTAGGTATCTTTCTGCATGTAGTCACAATTCTTTCTCCACTTTTCTTTTATTACTGCAGCACTTCGAGCATGGCCTTGATCCCCGCTGCAGTGGTGTAATATTATTTTCAATCTTTTTCATACTCTTCCGTGTTATGAGGGAGAAAACCGACAACGTGTCCATCAAATGAAGTAAAGATAAACAGCTTCCCCCTCTGACTGATGCCAGTGCAGGTCTGAAAATTAGATAACATACAATCTACTGGGTTTCATGAGCTCTTCCTTCATGAGGAAATTTAATGACTTTCATAGCAAAAAGCAAAAAATTTAATTAAACTTTAGTTGTAGTTGAAAGGGTTTTACGCCACAGTCTTGTCACACCAACCAGACCTCCTCTTTGAAGATGTAACATAAAGGCAGGCAGTTGTTCAGTACTTCGGAAAGAATTACTGTCTAAATTACACTTTAAATAACATGTAAAAGTTTAAAGTGACAATACAAACACTTTTTTCCCTGCAGTGGATTGTTTCCAGTAGAAATAAAGATTTTTATTTTGTTGATCTGTTAGAACAGCAGCTTTGTTTATTTATTTTTGCCTTTGTTCAGTAAGAAGCAAATTGGATTTTTAGAAAACTAATGTTCATACCCTGAGTATTGCTGTGTGAATGCACAAGGAAACTGTGTAGGAGTCAATTGTCTCAGGTTTATGATTTCTGCCCACATGTTGAAAAGGCCAAATCACTGACCTGGGAACTGGATCACCTTCATGCATTAACATTTGCAAATAATAACATTTTTAATAAATTAATTCTAATTAAAGCAGAAGTAAGTGGAATATTTGTGTTAATATAAGTCTTAAATAGTTATATCTTCCGACGGCAATCACTTACATAGAGTGTTTGGTCCGAAACACGGGTCTGTCAGTCACTCTGCTCTGCTGTAAGCTGAGGAGAAAACTTCTTGTATACTTCCTTGTATCCTACAAGCTTTATCCAATGAGGAGAGAGAACGGCATAAAGGGGCGGTCCTCTCTGTGTGTGGAGCCAAGGGATGCGCGTGAATGTGGTGACGTTGGGACGAGGACCAATACTGTAGATCCATGACGAGGGCGGAGGCTGCTAACAAGAAGTTAGCCAAAACGACCCGATCGCTTACTTCTGCTTTAAATAAAGTAAAGTGCATAAAGAAACAAACTTGAAACTTTTCTCACTGCATAAATCATCCTGACATTTCCTCCTTCATGTCCATTGTAGCATGTTTCTTAACTAACGATGACCATTTGCACTTGCTGCACTTTGAAGAGGCACATTCAGCCATAAACGTACTGTAATAAGTTATAAAGAATGTATTATTTAGTGCTGCTTTTATGTGTTTCGGGCCAGTGTGTGTGTCTGTGTGTCTCTAACACTGGTGTTCTTGTTTACCAATATTTACTTATCTGGCCCACGCTATCACCTGCTGGTCGCTCTCTTCTCTGAAAAATAGTTCTGTCCAAAAAGTTGCTTTATTTTTTTCATTTAATAAATCTCTAAATCTAGAGAAAAATGTGCTACACACTACAGGCTTTAAACGGCCCCCTAAGTAGAAACTTTCTGCTAAACTATAAAGTGAAACATTATTTCATTGATTGTTTATTACAGCAGACATCTCCCCAGTTGTGATGACAGTAGTGTTTGTGACCGGTTTCAACAAAGTTAGACTTACTGTACGTGACTTCTGTTGCCTGGGGGTCACTCAATCAGAGCAGTGATTAAAGCAACACTATGTAGTATTTCAACCTTAAAGGACAATTCCGGCCATTTTTGACCCCTTACTATCTGTAAAAATAAACGGTCGAGCAGTGCAGTGGTAATGTCCAAAATATCTCAGACCGTTTATTTTTGTAAAGAAATCATCACAACAAGGAAAAAGTGTTTGTTTCTGTGGCATGGAGAGCAGATGCTCTGCGATCGGATAGTAATGTCTTTCCAGGACGTTTCAGAGTTAAGGTGCAGCCACACTATAACCGACCAAATCGCGGAGCGTCGTGTCGCTCTCATTGAGAATACATTGGGTGGCGCATCGCCGCGCAAAGCATGCTGGGATACCTGACAACGCGACCCAATGTATTCTCAATGGGAGCGACGCGATGCTCCTCGATTTGGTCGGTTATAGTGTGGCTGCACCTTTAGGCTATCTGAGGTGAGTGATTACATACAAAAACACAAAGTTTATACTGTTTATACAGTACAGTTTATGAGTTCAGTGGTGTGTCATAAGGATTACAGTCATGTACCATAAATATTTGATTGTTTTTTGAGTGTTTGTTGTGGTTGAAATTGCCCCCATAGGTTAGCGTTGTCGCTATCCCTAGCGCCGGGTAGCCATGGTGTAACTCCATGGTGTACCTCAACGATTAGGGGGTCAAAAATGGTCGGAATTCTCCTTTAAAATAATATTTCTAAACTCATTGAAGTGATAGAAAAATGGTTAATAGGATGAATGGTGCCGCCACTGGAGCCTGAGCAGGTTTGTGTCGGCTGAAACTGCACTATGTAACTTACTTGCGCGGGTAGGAACACCGTGGTGAGCTCCAGAGACCGAGCTGAAGCCCGGTCTCCCTGCTCCTCTCACCCACACACCAGCGCCCTGTGCTGGGCAGCACGGCCGGCCAGCCTCCCTCGAGCTCTGGAGATTTGCTCGGCACGGGCCTACTGGTAATGACGATGGCTACCGGCACTGTTGCTACCGGTACCGGTAATGATGGCGACGACACCATTCATTCTATTAACCATTTTTCTACCACTTTGCAGCGGCACACCAACGGCAATGGCGACGGCATCGGTACCGGTAAATTATGACAGCAGCAATGGTACCGGCTTCTCTGGGGAAGACACAGGTAGCAGACAGTTGCTCTTCTCAACCAGAGTAGGCTACCAGTACCACAACATAGTGTTGGTTTAAAGTTAGCATTGGGAAATGTCATGAAAGACAATGGGATTATGGGAGTTGTTGTTTTCACCAGCATTACTGTAAGCTTCTCTCAGCTTGGATTCCTTCAGTCTCAGTTATTTGGAAATCACACAGACCAGGTGAATTTAACCACAGCTGAATAAAACAGATGTCTAATGTCAGTGTTTTGTCGTGTACGGTGACCACGAGACATCAGGGAGACTTCAGAGATTTGCTGCTGACATTTGTTTTGATTGTCTCCGATAACGTAGAACAGATAAGGTTTTTACCTGCAGCTAAATTATCCACAGAGGTTTCCATAATGAGCAGAGAGGGAGCACTTGCACTGCTTTATGGTATTGACCCCACTAATTGGAGACGGCTTGCCCAGTGAAGCATGTACAGCAAAGGCTTAAACGTAAACCTGCAGTTTGTGTTCCAGTCTGACCATGGTCCACATGTCCTCTCCCTCACGCTCACCGCACATCAGAATAAAGCCCCAATTAATCAGAAAGGTACTGTATTGATATGCATCTTGACTTTTATATTTAACTCACTAAGAAGTAGAAGAAGTAGGTAGGAGGAGGAGTGTGTCAGCGTGGACTGTAGATAAACTATATTCAGTTTAAACTCACTGTAATTAAAAGACTGAGTTGAATTCTTCTGTGAATAACTAATAACAACCTTCATGCTGGTATAGAGGAATGTGTGCGTATGCGCTACTGTACATATATATACATACAGTATATATATATATAGTATAAACCACACTGAGTTATGCCTCACTTCTGATTTTGTAAAGCACTTCAGCCTTGACTCTATTCAGTTTGATTTAAATCAGCCCTCTTTTCAGATGATGCTATGCAAAGACCATATAGACGACTTTATTTCCCTGAGCATTTGTGTGACATAGAAACAGGGTTATATAAAGCCATGGAGACACACTGTTGGCAGTTTCATTGTTGAAAGTTTGATACGCTCCCATAGACTTTATCCTTTCACAGTTTAATATCATTAAATTAAGTTACACTTCCTATGGATTATCATTCTTCCATATGGAGCTGGGAGAATAAATCTCATTTTACGTTCAGTGTGTGTGTGTTAAGAGTGAGAAGGATAAAAACAGGTGTAATTGTGTGTGTGATTCATTATATTTTGAACATTAATCTGAGTGAATCATTGCAGCAGCTTACAGTATGTTGTAAAGCACTGACCATCTGAATACTTACTGAAAGGTTTGTGTCAACACAAACACAGACTGCTGACTGGTCCAAATACACCAAAAAAAAAAAAAACAGTTTTTGCCGTACAATGACATGCAGTAGGATGGGCCTGCCTGTGTGCAGTGAATGCAGATATGCCCATCAAGGGGACTGCCTCAAGGTTAGCGCTCAGCAGAGGGGATCAGCTGGAGTTTGCACTGAAGTATCCGCATCTCCTACATGATGCAAGCTCTTCAGAGACGCCAGGCTGCACATGCATAATGAACATGAAGAAGTTTGAAGTGTTTCCTCTGGCAAAGACGGCACACTTTGTCTATTTCCAGAACATGCGGCCCCTACGCTCCGAGGCATCACCGTGGTGAGACGTTCAGACTGTAGTGGCCACTTAATCGTTTTGCAGAGCGTTTTGTTGTCATTATGATGTATTTCATTTTTCTGAGGAAACAAAATGTCACAGTGCGCACGGGAATTCAACCCTGCATTAGAAGCTGGTGGTCCTGGTCTATGTGTGTGTTTCTGTGCTGGGTCTGACCTTAATAGAATCACATACTGTATGTAAACCCATTTGTTACATAAACACATTTATACAACCCAGGACTGAGCAGTTTCACTGATACATGTGTTTGAAAAATGTCTTTGAAGTGTGAAATATTTTACCACTGCAGTGACAGCGTGCTCCCTCACTGGCCTCCCACCAGGGACTCAGCTTTTTGTTTGTTGGAGCACCCAGCTCTGTGAATTTCCACGTCTCTGTGGTGGTGTGAGAAGGTCTTCCCCTCCAATTCACCCAGTGTACATCTCTGTTTATGTCATATGAAATATAAACCAGCATCTTATACTGCTCAGTATGAACTGATACCTACAATGTCATGCAGGGTATCAGGTATCAGTCTTTGTACCTGTACTGGAGACCCTGGTACAGTCGTCTCTTTCTAAAAGGATAGTTCAACATTTTGGCAAATTGGCCCATTGCCATAATCCCTATGGTTTTAGGAGTAGGTTTGTTACCTTTAATTGTCGGTGCAAGCTGCACATTCACCACGCCACCAGATAATAACGGAACGTTACGAGACAGAGTGGTTTTCGAGGTAAATGCAGAGACTGCTTGCTGGAAAAACTGCCTCCGACAGGAACGTGCATCAGCGGTTTCGCTTGAATTTACCTCGGAAACAACTCTGTCTTTGTGTTCCGTTATTATCTCATAGTGTGGTGAATGTGCAGGTCACAACTTGTCCACCAGAGCATTTTGGAGTTGTTGGATTGTGTATTTGATGAGTTTTATGAGGGAAACCAAGAAATCCCATGAGCCTCGTAGTTTAGCTCTGAGCAGCTCGCGGCTCTGCTCCACCAATCTAAAAATAGCTTGCACCGACAATTAAAGGTAACGAACATACTCCTAAAACTAAAGGGATTATGGCAATGGGCCAATTTGCCAAAATGTTAAACTATCCCTTTAATTCCAAATTTTGATATCAAAAATTCAGACTTTTATTTTTTATTTTTAAGCTTTATTCTCTTTTATTGTATGTGTTGTGTGTCTGCTGTTGTTTTGTTTGTCTTGCCTGTGGACCTTGAGTCTGAAAAAAAGATATACCCAACAACCCTTTTACTAATCACAAAACAATGATTTTTGATAGAAGATCAAATTGTGTGCAGGTCCTCTCATCATTACCACACAAACACCCATATAATAAGATATGTGAAAGTACTGTAAGAGACATCCATGATGCATGAGACTCTGCATCAAAGTATTCATACTTAACAACTTAATCACCTAATTTGTCCACAGTTCTACAATGAACTGAAGATTTATTCACACTTTTCTCCTCACTCTCTCCTGATGTTGAATATATTGTTATTTGTGCCGTTACTTGTGCGTGGAGCTGTCCACGCTACGGCGCTCTGATTCACTCAGTCCTTCCTTGCCCCTCGGGCCACACATAATAACAAGGTGTCTTTATGTTCTCTGAAGGGGGGTGGGGGTTGTGGCTCACTCACTTCCCCCACACTTTGAAAACCCCTGTGTTATTATCTCAATTGAGAAGCCTCTGGCAGTGGAAGCTGTGTCCTATACATTTGAAATATTAAGTAACATAGTAGTAGTTCATTATAATGCTCCCTGCAGAAAGGAATGATGATAAGTTGTAACTACTGTACTGGCTCTGTTAATAAAAAAATAATGCATTTAGTATTCAGTTATAAGCCAGTAGTAATAGAGATATTTCATCTGCAAGGCTGTGGAAAATAGTTATTTATTCATTTGTCCATTAAGTAATAATCCAGTCTTATTAATTAATGGATTTTCATCCATGTAATCAAATAGGCAAAAGGATTTGCCTAACCACTGACAACCCAACCACAAGCTGTTCAAGCTATTAATTGCAACAAGTAAACCCCTGATAAAAGATGGCTCAGCCTGTTAGAAAGTTGCGACCGTAATATGTAGGAAAATTCAAATACCTGCCGGGCTGATTCCTGCCTCACATGTCGCCTTCAGTGAGTGACGGGAAAACTGTGGGATGATTCATTCAAGTGAAACTCTTAGAATTAGCGTGTAAAATCGACATCATTAAACCCATATTAATGTTTAAAAAAAAAAAAAAAAGAAAAACAGTGGTGGTGGTTTATCGGTATGCTTCTCGTAATTGTGTTTTGGGATCTTGGAATCTTTTTACTGTGTGTCCATGAAACAGACGAGCTACTGACGCTCTGGGCTTCTCTGGACCTCTGTTGTGTGAAATCCTTCACTGGCCAGCTCTTATCCACAAATCCCTCTTTATCCCTCTGTTTACAGCTTCCCTGTCCTTTTCACATTTCTTAGCTCTACTATTTTCTACCCTCTTGGCATTTACCCAAAACACAACTCTCCCTGCTCTTTTCCTTCTCTATCCTTCCCTCTCTCCCCACCTTTTTTTTTTTGGCCAAGACATAGAGACACCTTTAACTAAGCTAATTTCAAAAAATATGCAGACACATACCTGTATATGTGTGCAGTTTCTATATTTTTTATACATTTTTTATATTTTGTATAGTTTATTATTTTGTCAATTCAGAACAAATGTCAAAATGAGAGAACAATCTGGTATATTTTCAATCGCTGTACTCTGTTCCTTACATACAGCTCCACCCTATTACAGACATTACAGTGTTGCCGTTACTGGTTTTATGCCTTAGTGATTTATGCTGTGTCACAGTAGGAAAGGTAAAAACCGGCCCACCCCTCCCCCTTCCTCCTCTTGGTCACCTGCCTAGCTCGCTGCGCCGACCACCACAGTCACAGTCTACCCTTGTTATCACATGGAGCCAAGCCTTGCCACACATTTACTGTGAGCTCTGACCAGGCCTCTAAATCAGGTTGGCAGAGGAAGACAGACAGAGAGCTGAGCTTTCTCTCCAACCGCTGCTTGACCTGTGGGTGTTTTGCTATTCTGAGTGACTCAACAACCTATCTGGTCAACTGCTCCCATAACCCCACGTCTTTTCAGGAGGGAAGAGAGGAGGACAGTGCACACGAGGAAGGAATAAAAGAGTTGTGTATGACCATAGACTGTGAGTATGACAAAGGCACAGTTTTATGTCAGCACAGACAAGCGGAGCCTGCCAATCAGCTGGCAAGCAGCCACTTCAGTCCACCCAGCATGTCTCCTCTTCTCATCTCTGATTAAATACCACCCTCGGTTCAAGATCCTCTTGCGCTTATGAAGTGTAGTTGACACGGCAGCTGAACAGGGTCAAAGTCGAAGTTAAATGGTAATAATATGAAAAACATGACGTGAATATAAAATCGACACAGAAAAGCTCAAGTGTCTTGTATACACATAAAATGATGACTCAAGACATCTTTGATCACATTTAACCATGCTGATCAGTCTGAAATCTTCAGTCTACAGGTGCTCCAGGTGTTGTTGGTAGTGATGTAATCACAGCTGTTTGATCATGGCCAAAAAAATTAAAAATACAATTAGCATTTTAGTTTAAACAGATTGTAAATAGAAGAATTCTTCGGCTAACAATTGAACTGGTTAGCTAATAGTGGCACAATTAGCGGATAGCAGAGTTAGTTGGCAAATTCAACCTGGGGCTGTAGTTCCCTAATATTTTAGGTCTAAAAGAATGAATCTTTTTAATGTCTCCTGTTATGCAGTAGTTCTGTATGTCCCCACATTGCCACAGCAGTGTATAATGGGAATGCAAAGTTAGAAAACGTTGATAAAACAAACGGGAGCTTCAGACGACCTGTAAACATATGAGCGCGTCAACTTTTTTGCGAGACTTTGTATTCCAGCTACATTTACACACATGTTGGCTTTCTTGCAGTCAACAAACCCCTCAGTGTTTGAATAGCCATCTAATGTTGTAAAAAAAAAAAAGTGTTGTGAACAACCTAAACAGCGTAAGATCCATCTTCTCCCATTATACGTTGCTGTGGCGATGCAGGGACAGACAGAACTACTGCATAACAGGAGACATTTAAAAGAAATTCTTCAGATTCATTCTCTAGACCTAAAATATTAGGAAACTAAGGCCCCAGGTTGAATTTGCCTCGAATTGTCCTTTAAGGTAGGAAGTCAAGTTTGCAGTAGCCAGCTAGACAAGAACTCCTGTGGGTTCAAATCTGGGATAAATTCCTAAAGAGCTCCAACTGCCAACAAAGACTGCATCAGGATCTAACTCATGCTGCTCTCTCACCCGTATAAGATCATTCATGGCCTGAACTGATCTGGGATCAGGTACACGCTCTAATAATTGGTGTATTGTCTGACATTCTTCAGACACCCCTCAGCTGTTACCCTGACAGTTCATGCCTGTGTAATTTCAGCTCCATTATCTCAGGTGACAGACCATGTAGAGACTAATTCCACACAGTTCACACTCACAGCTACATTAGGGAGGAGGAGTAAAGGTAACACGTTTGCCTCCGTGGGACAGGCATTTACAAAGTGTCCACAGTTGTGAGGAAAATCTAACAATCGGTGATGAAGACATTCCAATATCCTGTCATTATCCAGATTTAGATCACATGTTTGAATGAATGCCATCATAAGTAGGGTCACTCACACCAGACTCTGCTCTGCCCTGCTTGTTAAACCTTCAACTGTGCAGCCTGAGAGTCCACTGTGTTCCTAACAGCAGCCCTGGAGAGAGATGTTGCAGATGGAAACTTGAAGGTCAATGTTGGAAAGCATCTGCTCAGGTTGTGATGGAAACACCACCCTATCACTTTTATGAGAGTTGTGGAGCATCACTGCTGTGAAGAGACAACTGAAAACCTGCTCAACTCCTTGCAAACAGGAATCTTCCCCATGCAGGTCCCCTGGTGGGATCATGAAGCTTTTGAAAGGACAAAGACTAAGTATAAGGGGATGTTTATTGGATGTGGAAAGTGTGTCTTGACAGAAAAGAGCTTTCCGGCGCAGAGACAGGATTCAGGGGTTATGCTGTCTGACTGCCTGTCTGTCTGTCCGACAAGCCCTCATCTCAGTGGGCATTAAGTGCTAGGGGAGGAGGAGAGCCATCAGCAGCATTAAATGCTTTGGCTCAGGAGAGGAGCACCATGGAGGATCGAGTTGGCAATCGGGACACGAACTGGGTCACCTGGAGGTTGTATGATGTTAAACGACCTGGTGTTGCCAGAAACAGGAACAGAGAGATGAAGTGCAGCCCTTATATACTCCATACCTCCTATTCCTGCATTTCTGTCCCCGTAGTTTCCTCCATTTACATATCACCTTTCCAGTTGTCTTTTTCACTCCTCTGCTCTAATCCTCATGTTCTCCCACTGAGGCCAAAGGTTGAGCTGGAAATAGGTATTCCCTGCTCAGTCCCTCTGCTGTGATTAGCCACTCAGTTCAGCTATTAGCTCACCTCACTCAGCAGGAAAGAGATGGAGCAAAAGACAAATGCTGTATAGAAATAAACTACAATGACACTCAGTGGAGTGCGTGTCTCTGCTGAGGCTAAACATTTTCTTCCACCAGGTCCAGATTCTTTTTTTAATTCTCTGTAAAAGGAAAGGACACAACGTCATAGCAAGAGAGAAATAAATCTACACAAAAATAAAAGACATTTACTGACTGGAGCGTCAGTGATTTCATATTCTAGACAAAAATCTGATAACCACGTTGAATAATACAAAACACAGCTTCCACTTCTGTAAATGTCCTCATCTAATCAGTCCCTGCCCAAATTATTTATTATTTTATCTAATTTCACTCTTTGATAACCTTTATACATACGGTTGATGTTAAAATCTATAGCGTGTTGGGAACATACCCTCAATTTGCTGTCGAAGACCATCATAAGTTGGCAGAGAATTGCATTCTGTTCCACATCCATTTTACTGCAGTGACTCATCATCTATTGTATGTGAAAAAGAAAGGGAGATACATTTTTCAATTATCAGTTCTTTTTTGCATGATTCCTACAGTATGACCAAAAGCTTTATATTAAGAACACAGTGATTTTTATTTTTTTTAAGTTTTTTTTGGGGGGGCCTTTTTATTGCCTAATTGATAGAACAGTTGAGAGAGAGACAGGAAATGGGGAGGCAGAGAGGGGGAATGACATGCAGGAAAGGGCTGCCCGGTGCGGGATTCGAACCGGGTCGAACCTGCAGTGAGGACTGTAGCCTCAACATGGGGCAGCAGCTCCACCAGGTGAACTAAATGCCAGCCCCAGAACACAGTGATTTTTTTATAATTTGTTAACATCAAGATAGGAAAAATTTCACCTTGTTTTCAGTCATTTGCTGAACTCTGATCAGTGCTTTTCTTGTATATACAAACAGTCTTTTCTATTGAGTCTTTTGCAATGAATTTAAAGAGTTACAGTGGGGACAGTAGACTCAGAGAGAGAGGCACACAGAGGGCTGCTGGAGAGCAGAGCTGAGTGACAGTAATATGCCCCCAAGGGAAAGGAAGTGAGGAAGGACATAAGGAACCAGCACATAAAAATTGGAAGACAATATTAAGACAGATGGAGAGAAATATCCAAAATAACACAGGCAAGTGAGACACACGGAGAGAGAGAGAGAGCGTGATTCTGGTTACAAGGAAAGAAAGATTGCCTTGGTGACAAATTAGTTTAATCAAGCTGTATGGGAGACGGCAGAATCATCTGACAGGGTTGTCGTCGTCGGGCTAAATTGATGCCAGTCCTTTCTCATTTTCATCCCCCTCCGTGTCTCACATATATTCTGATGTTCACAGAAGGCAGCTGCTGCACCGACCCACCACAAATTGCCCACTTTTTTTTTAAAGGGCACGAGAGTCAGTCACTGAGTTTGTGTGCCTGCATCTGTATTTGCAAATTTGTGTGTGCATGTAAGTTTGTCCTTCCGAGAAGTGGACTGCCTGCAGCCTGTTGGCCACCTGGTCACATGCAGCTCTAACCTGATAAAGAGCAGTGTGAGACTGACTGGCAGTGTGTGTGTAGGGCAGACCATACAGTCCGAAAGGAAACCCCTCCCACCTGTGTGTGTGTGTGTGTGTGTGTGAGAGAGAGTCCACCTGCACGAGTGTGTTCTCGGTTCCTTTTACAGTTTGTTCACACTGATTCTACTAGTGGGAGGGATTCTGCACTCATCTGAGTTGTTAATCCAGAAATAACACATTGTGCACAAGATTCAAACTTCCATGTGAATACACAACAAACCCAGACCTTGTCAACTCATAACACCGCCCCCGCTTCCCGATGTGATTACACTGTTGACGTGAGAACAAGGGATAGAACAGCATCAGCCATACTCGTCTTTTATCTTAACACTGCTAATGGCACAGGACAGAGTGACAGCTTGTGTATTTGAGCAGACAGATGATACGCACATTTAAAAGCCTTTTGTCCATAGTTGTACAAAAGAATAGAGGTTGCCTATTCACACAGACAGTGGTGAAGAACTTTGGTTTAAACCACTGCTGTGTTTGATTGACAGCTAGATAGTTCAGGGTAAATGTGGTGAACTGGGGCGTGGTCCAAACACAGCTATAGGCGATGACAGTACTGTACATTCACATGTGTGTTGCGTTTTACTGATATCACACGGAGTAAGGGGTTTGCACACACATCCAGATGTATACTGTATATGCTCACAACATGCTGACATATTCACAAGGGAACCGCCATTGCTCCTGCAGCCTGTGTGGAGGGGAAATAAGGCAGTCAAATTATATTATACTGTTTGTTTGTGTGTAAGAGAGAGAGGGAGAGAGATGTAATACAATATATTTTGTTTCCATGAACAAAGCGATTGAGAGATAAGCAGGGAGAGCCTCTGCTTATTGTTTGGTCAGAGCAGCCTCTCTATGTCTCAGCCCCACAGACACTGTAACGTACAGAACACACACATGTACCAACAATGCTCTCTGTCTCAGCTTTACATCTATGTATCAATTTCATTAGGTAAAAATAAAAAGCTCTCAACATGGTCTCCTTCATCGTATTCCTACTAGACACACAATGACGTAATAGGTGCACTTAAAGGGATAGTTCAACATTTTGGCAAATTGGCCCATTGCCATAATCCCTATAGTCTTAGGAGTCAGTTCATTACCTTCAATTGTCAGTGCAAGCTGTTTTTAGAACGGCGGAGCAGAGCTGTGAGCTGCAGAGTTGTTTTCGAAGCAAAACTGCTGATGCGTGTTCCTGTCGGGGGCACTTTTTCAGCAAGCAGTCTCTGCATTTGCCTCGAAAACAAACTCTGTCTTGTAACTTTCAGTTATTATCTCATAGCGTGGTGAATGTGCAGGTCACAACTTGTCCACCAGAGCGTTTTGGAGTTGTTGGATTGTGTATTTGATAAGGGAAACCAAGAAATCCCATGAGCCTCCTGAGTGTAGCTCTGAGCAGCTCACGGCTCTGCTCCGCCATTCTACAAACAGCTTGCACCGACAATTAAAGGTAACGAACCTACTCCTAAGACTATGGCCAAATTGCCAAAATGTTGAACTATCCCTTTAAGAACTGCAACACACACTGCTTTTGTGCCCTATTCAGAGTGTAGCATGTTCATCAATTTCTAAATAGTTTTCTCAGAGTGCCTTCATTTCACAATCTAATATGAAATGTTCAGAAGTTGCAGTCTGCATTTCAGCACCACGGACAGCACCGCCACTACTTTATTCACGTTGCACAGTTGCACACCTCTTTATATGGGTGATTGTGTTTGATTGTCAGGTCAGCGTGTTTTTAATGGTGTTTGATTGGTTCGATGACTTGCTCATGTGTGCATGCTTTCCACTTTTTATGATGAGCAGTGCTTAGGGGTGTTGTTATGTAGAAAATGCTGTGTGCTCATGTACCGCCAGCTCGGTGTACAGTATAAGCAGCCGTAACACATGCATGAGCCATAGTGGCGCACAATACATTCACACAGCAGGTGGTAGCTTTGTGATAAGCTTATTTTAGAAGCAGCTGTATATCAAAATGATCTTTTTCTTTTTTTGGCATGAAGACAGGAACGTGATATCGGTTTCTCACAAACCCACTCATTCATGTTTAGCAGATTGGAGTTGCACAAGTTGCGCACATGCACCATCTATGGGAGAGGGAAATATTCTCAGCAGCAGCAGTGAGGACATATTGATGTTGCCTCCTACCATCTGACAACCTGTAGTATAGATGTGTGTGTTATTCTTGTTATGATCTCCACAGCCCATAGACCGGAATGTTTTGTGCAGCTGTACCTCTGCACCAAACAAGCCAACATTTACGCACTACTGGTGGATGGTGTGTTGCTCATGTCCTGCAAATTGGACGTACAAAACAGATGTTGATAACCTGCAGGCTTCTGAAATACAGAATGACCTCATTATCAACTGTGTTTAATTGGTCTTCCCACCATCACACGCTGACATAAGAATAGGAGCAGATGCAGCAGATTAGACATAAAAAGAAAATCATGTCTATTCATGTACGTATGTACTGCTGTATGTTATATAGCCTGCTACAGATATGCAATGTGCAAATTGATGTTGTAACACGTGCTTTCTCTGGCCTCCACGCCCCAGGAAGTCCTGCCAGCTGAATGTCTGACTCAGAGTGGACTTCCATCTCTGCAGGGCATCCTTTGATGCTCTTGATCACTCTCCTCAGTACAAAGTGTGATCATAGATGGGGACATGTCATCGTGGCTCTGGTCTTCATGGAGTGTTGCTCCAAGCCACCATGGATGGGGTAAAGGAGAAAACCAGCAAGACTGTCCTTTCCCCTCTGCCAGGTCATTGAGCGTCCAATGAGGAGGCTCTGCCTCACCTGGGCGCAAAGTTTGCATGTTGGCCAGGTCTGCAGCTTCTGACTGAGTTGTTGGCAGCAGTGATGGCTGCTACATATGTGTGAAGCCACCCACAGAGGATGCAGCCTGTTACCTGAATAGTAGAAGAACTGATCCTTTCTGTTCTGTTTCAGGCTGTCTCTCACCCCACAGCCAAGTTCATTGATGTCTTCATTGGTTTCCAAGAACCAACAGATGATGAAGGATGTTAAAGAATACCCTCCACCAGCTTCTGCGGCCTTATCCCCCCTCACAGGCCGCCTCTACACAGCAAGCTCCATGGGTCAGTCATCTATTCAAAGCAAGATGTGTTATGGACGGAGTGTCTGGCAGGTGAAAGACCAGGTGGAGGTCCTGGAAGGTCCTTGGAGGTCCTGTATGCCCCAGTTCATTGGCTGTGGAGGTCCTGGACCAGGTGGAGACCAGGTGGAGGACCAGGTGGAGGTCCTGGAAGGTCCTTGGAGGTCCTGTATGCCCCAGTTCATTGGCTGTGCAACAATGGACCATCCAGAGGCAGATCACCATGGACAGGACGGCCATATTGGTAGGTAAATAAAGTTCTGAACCCGTCTTCCACCACTGCATATGATTATACATCACATCAGTAGATACAGCAAAAGCAAAATGAAGATTTTTAATTTAATTTGATTTGGTCTGTATCTAAGACTTAAGGAAACTCGATCGTTCCTCTCGGCTCAATATGAATTTATTTCCTTTGTGGCAGCTAAATAAATGAACAAGGAGAAGCCCCTGCAGGCTAAACTTGGCAGATACATTGTAGACGGTCAGGTACAAACTTCAGTAACACTTCAGTAACATAAACACTACCAACCACCTTTAGTACATGTTTCTTAGAAAATTAAGACCAGTCCCTAACACAGGAACATTTTCTACTCACAGGGAATATCTGTGGTTCTGAAAGAAATTTCTGGTCATCAACAACAGTAGCATCTTCAGGGCAGTTAGGTTGTCTTATATCCAGATGACTAATAAAAAATAACCAGGTAACAATATACAAGCAGCAGAGCGGGTTTTATTACCGCCACAGTTACTGGTTACGTCACCTTTATACAGTAAGATAAGGATCATTAAGTCCTGAAATGCTGCAGACAACAGATCTTTACTGTAGATTTCTTTACTGCAGCACAACACCCATATTGCCCCTGGGGTGTTACTGCTATAAGATCCTTATTGACAAAGCAGCTGTTGTCAGCACTGTAGACTGTGCTTACACTTGATAACGTGTTATCGAACCAGAGAATGTACGTAATCAGAGTTGACTAACTTGTAATGTTGTATGTTATTTTACAGTTTTTGTGAAAAATGTAACGTATGGCAGGTCTACATATACAATACACTGTAAACGTAGCTCATGCAGTGGATTATTGATGCTCTCTACCTCATTAGTGCCTTCCTCTGTCCTCTCACCTAATTACATCAATCCAGCCTACACTCCTTCAATTACCAAACATTGATTATCTGGCATGACTACTACAAACAGGTAGCATCTAAGTCTGTGTGTGAGTGCATGTGTTTGTGAAAATGAAGAGGTGTATAACAGTAAAAGCATTCAGCATTCGGCTATCACTTCACTTCTATAAGCCTCATAATTTACTGTATGTCCATGCAGCTGTATGTCACTGCCACACACATGGACACTCATCAGCTGCCAGAGACAAGATTTACTAAGACCTGACACCACATGACTTGATGACTTTATTTTACAGGATAGCCCCTTGAGATGTGCCATCTCATTTTCGAGGGGGTCCATAGATGTTTCTAATGTATCCCAGAATACCTTGTGTAACCAGTGAACAATCCATGTTTGTCCTGATCTTACCCATTCGAGGACATGTTGTCTTCTCCATATACTGTACGACTTTACTTTTGAGCTATGGAAAGCTCATAAATTATTAAATCAGAAGTCACTCCATGTAATATATTCAGCATTAGTATCACCACATTTGCAATACTGTGCTAGCCTGACAAGCCAGACTATATCATTAAAATGTCTAGTCTGGCAACGACCGGTAGACCTCGGCTCAATCCAGGGGGCGGGATGAAGGCTGTCTTTCAAACTGCCTCTGCACGCAATAGGGTAGCGCTACGACTAATCAGAGCAAAGAGCAGGACAACGTTAGCCTGACAAGCTAATTAAAATGTATGTCGTCATCGCGTTAAGCCCGCCCAACGACTCTCTAAACAGATAGAGCGCTGTGATTGGTGAACACAATCGGTGTTCGAGACTCAAAAAGTTCCTATGGCTCGTTTCTAGACCCACCTACGGAGCAAATATTTTTGCTGCCGCTAGGGTGCGTCTAGATTTCTAGGCTAATACTGTGCACAAGTGTGGGGAAACACGTACAAAAGTGTCATGCACCCCCTGTTCACACTTCAAATAAGAGCCGTAAGAATCCTACACTACAGAGCACACACAAACCAGTTGTTCATCAATGCAAAAATCCTCAAACTACACAACTTAATCAACTGCAAATTATGTACAGGGCCGCAAACAGAGACCTTCCACATAACTTACAAGGTCTTTTCATAGACAGAGAAGTGACACACAATCCTTTTCTATCTCAGTCACTGGTGTCAAACAGTGAAACAAACTAGATGATGAGGTTAAAAAATCAAGAAACTTGTGGGCTTTTAAAAAAGAAATACAAAACTCTATTCTAGACAATTATAAATAGATTTAAACCCAGAGAAAGGGGTTTAACGTTATTCTGGACTGGCTGTCTGGAGTCCAGATCGCAGCTCTGCTGTTGTATCACTAAGCTAAGAAAGAAACATTGTGATGAAATGAATGTATTCTGAAAGGTAATCGGGACGGGACCTGATAAGCTTTATGCTTCTCCCGTTTCCCTTTCGGTCATGTTGCTTGTATTGTGTAACTGAAATTGCGCGTGATGAAGTCACGAATGTCCGAAATAAATAGATAAATAAATAAAAACACCTTAGAATTTACAACCAGTCTGCTGCTGTAACAGATTTGCTCTTTTTTGTTCCTTTCCATCATCACAGTGCAGAGGAAGATGTTGTAATTATGGTGAAATAACAGGGTTTGTTGACTTATTCCGAACCGAGAGTGAGTCATTGGGCATTTTCCAGTTAAGCTGTTAAACCTGTCACCAACTGACACACAGCTACAGCTACATAAAAAAGGTTGACTCCCACTCTGTGAAGGGAACGCTCTGAAGTAGCGTCTACTTCTACTTAAAAGAACGAAGGCAGCAGTCTGTGAGTACGCAGCTTTGTGCAGATCCTGCTTGAAGGAGTCCCTGAAATTCTCTTAGAGGATGTACAACTTTAATGTGACCACTGGGTACTCTGCCACAGATAATCAGATTTATCAGAGAATAGAAAAATGTACTGATGTGGAAAAAATCAATAAATCATACAATGATTATAAAGTTTACAGTTGGGCTTGGAGCATCTTGAAAGAAAATGCGTTTCAGCCAGATGTGCTAAACAACTTTAGTTGCTAGATTAATAATTTTTTTATATACAATCCAATATATACATATGCAGTATATTGTTCTAATATATATTTCAAATGTCTTATGAGTTCAGACCTTATCGATCCACAAGCGCTAATTCACAACATACCAAGTGAAGTGGTGTTCATATTGATGTGTAATTCAATAATACCAGTAACAACAACAGTAACTCAATAATATAATGTACATTATTCTGAAATGAGATTGCATTGGTAGGATAATAAAACTTGATGGTTATACATTTGTACTTTCACTTGAATAATTCTAATTATATGTAATGCTGCGCTGCAATTTCTGCTTCTGCTACACAAGTACTGTAAAACAAATCAACATGTTTTGTTACCGCCACATTATGAAAATATAACCAAGCAAAATAATACAGATGTAAGATGTACACAAGTGGGTAGTGTCTGTGGAGAGGTAGTAGGCAGAAATCTTTGGATAGTATTTTACCAGCTCCTCTTCTCTTTTATCATGAAGAAAATACCAAAGTTCAAATGCAGGTTAAAACAGCTGCACTTTAAAGGTGGAGTTCACCTGCAAACAGTGCTTAAACAGATGACTCTCTTTTCTCAAAGCGCCCACAGGTGACAGCTTTCAAATAAAATTTTCAAAAGATGTCTGCACTGCAAATGAAACTCTGATATTGTTTTAAGATGGCAGCAGAATACAGAGGAATTATAAAGGAAATGTCCCTGCATGGTTTTATTCATTTAGAGCAGACATGCATATGCAGAACTCCACATAAACTGTAATGAGGCTGCACATGGAGGCAAAAAATGTCAGGATTAGATTCAGAGAAGGTATTACATTCAGTTACATGGTCTTTCTGATAAAAAGCCAATGGAATCTGGTTTTCATGCTGCTTTATGAGAAAAATCCATGCATGGAAAAATGAGCGAGCACAAGAATTAAAATTAATGAAGATCTGTTCTATTTATTAATCTTAGAGAGAGGAACAAGGCAGGGACGCCCAATCTCACCACTTCTCTCTGCAGTGCTTTAATTCAAACAATAACACAATGCTATTAAAGATATTAAAGTCACTGGGGTAGAACAGGCACTGCTTTTGTTTGCAGATGATATCTTGGACAACCCTCATAATAATCTCCAGAAATGATGCTTGAATCCAGTTTAATTTATAACACAGAAGGGATACAGCAAAGGCAAAAAAAAAAGGTTTACTAAACCAATTTTTAAAAAAGTAACACTTTATTCTTTATTCACTTATACTTTATGATCATAATGCTTTATAACAATAATCATAACACACGATAAAGCATTTTATCATGACTTTTAAGGTCAGATATTATAATAGGTTATAATTGTTAGTAACTCGCTGACAATGCCCACATCGATAATGCATAGGTATGATGTGTTATAATTGTCTTATAAACGTGTATAACTATCATTATAAACACTCATAAATTATCATAAGGCTTTATAACAATAATTTTATAACACATCATAGGGCATTTTATAATGGCTTATAAGGTCAAGTATTATAATATAATATAATAATAATAATAATAATAATAATAATAATAATAATAATAATAATAATAATAATAATAATAATAATAATAATATATAATATAATATATATAATGCTCTATGATGTGTTTACAATGATCGTTATACACGTTTATAAGCCAATTATAACACATTATATATGCATTATCTGGGCATTGTCAGCGAGTTACTAAAAATTTAAACCTATTATAATACCTGACCTTATAAGTCATGATAAAATGCTTTATAGTGTGTTATGATTATTGTTATAAAGCATTATGATGAGCACAATTTATGAGTGTTTACAACTATAGTTATACAGTGCTATAACTGCATTATAACTCATTATAAGTATGGTTATAATGCGTTATAGAGATAGGCGTCAAATAAAGTGTTACCAAAAATAATAATAATGACTTTTTAGGATTTGAACATTCACTGTATTTTCTGTGCATCTGACTTACAAAGACAGAGCAGCAGAAAGGAATGATTACGTCACTGTCACACCCCCTCGCCATTACTATCACCACACAGACACACACACACAGACACACACACACACACACACACACACACACACACACACACACACACACACACACACACACACACACACACACACACACACACGTGGGTATGTAAATGTATTTCCCATAGGAGATAGACAAAGTATTCATCCATCCATATACAGTTAGTGTATGTACATGTGTCCTGTCCTTCATGGACCCCTTCACCGCCCACCCCCCCACTATGTGCATATTAAACCCATCCTAGCCATTACTGTTATTATAATTGACTCCATGGCAACAACAGTCCTGTACACCGATGTCTGCACACTGCATGTTTATTGGATCTTAACACTTGGTCAGTCGACCAGAGGGCCGATGCTGTGACTTCATCACTCACTCTGACATCCACTCAGTCATGGACAGTAATAAGGCTGACCCTTTTTACCACAACATTTCACCGACAGGCCTTTGGGAATTTTATCATTTTATTTTGTGTGTTATTGAGCTGTCTGTGTGTGCATGTGTGAGTTTTTGTGTGTGCTCTCCTTAAACTGAACTCATATTTTCTGAAAATCTTCCCTGAGTTTAATTAATCAAGACTTTCTCTAGACTTCAAATGTAGTAGCTTCTAAAAAAGTAATAACACATCTAACATGTGAAGATAAGTGGTGTAAAGCAGGGCATGGGATTTCCAGGACAGGAGAGGGTTGAGAAAAGGTTTTAGTACATTTCCTCTGTGTGTCCAGGCTCTTTAAGTTTGAGACAGAAGTGAGAAAATGTTATCCAGCATCAGCTCCACACTGCTGCAGCTCTGAAGCAAATAATCTTTCTGAATGTTCCTGGACGGTCCGAGCTCGACTTTGTAAAATAACTTATTTTCCACAGATGTCTTATTCATGAATTTTGTATATCTTATTTGGGTCACATTTTGAGCTGAGACAGGAATGATAAAACCTCTACAAGGCTCATTGGCAAAAGCAGAAGAGCAATGAGTAGAAAAAGCACGGATGGAAGCAGAACTTCCATCCTCATACATGAATTCCCTGCAATAGAAAAGTGGATTTATTTCAGGATTCAGAAAGATGCAACAATACTTTCCTGTGTGTCTCTGTCTCTATTGTCATTGTTTGTATAATGCTCAGTCAGTTCCCATTCACTTAGTTTTATGTTTACAAAAATAAATTTTTGATTAATGATTCAGGCATTGAAATGGATTAAAATTGATTACTCTATTCTGTAAATGGAAGACAGATCTCACTTTTAAAATTATGAATTAACTCAATTAACAAAAGAATAATTAATGTAAGAGCTCTTCAAAAAGCCAAGTCTGACTATCATTGTTTTGGGTGCTTTGTCTTTGTTTTTGGCTGGAGCCAAACACCCGGGCCAGTGCTGGGATCACAAATGCCCATGACTGAATGACTGTTAAGGTTATGCCAAAGTGCTGATGGTCACTCAAACAAGTGTTGGAGGTTCATCTTTGAAGATTTCTTTTTCAACATGAACAGTTTCTAATGACATCATCAGGAAAGCGAACTGAAGCCAACTGATTGTTTAGAGTAGACCCTTTAAAGGTGTTCAGGAATGGCCTTTTGTCCTGTTGGTCGTGCCTCCTTCCACGAGTTTACCTGAGTAAGGAAAACAAATTTGATTGGGCGTTATCAAGCAGGCAGGATATTCAATGTTTGGGGAGGGACCGAGCTCGGTGTGTATGTGTATATGTGTGTGTGCAAGTGTGTTTAGCTAACGTAGCTAACTGTTAGCTAGTAGGCTTGCTAGCGAGGCTAAGTGATGGACCGCAGGGATCTGGAGGAGAGTGGAGTAGGGACGGAGGAGAGTTTGTGCCGGTGATGGTGGACGAGTCTCCTCGCTTTTCTCAGACATTTGATTGACGTTCGACGGATCCGATATCATTGGCTGATGAATCGTGAGCAACGTGACGCATGATTCGTGCACCTGCATTATCCAATGCAAAAAAACAACAACTCAAAAATAGAATTTTGCACAAAGTTTGGGCTACATTGTCTGATAGATGAGCGATTACACTAATTTTAAGACCCATAGTGGGCTCAAATTCAATTTTCTTTTCTGAATACCTTTAAAGATTTTTTCCCCTCTCTCTCTGAAGCTTCACAAAACTAATGTAGCAACCTTCTGAACATGTAACTCCCAAGTAAGAGTCACCAAGGAAACATGAAGTTGGGCTTCTCTGCAGGAACACCTCTCTATGACTCTCATTCTTGAAGGCTTAATAATGTAACATGTCATGATTTCATACTGGCTCCTTTGTCTGACAACAGACACAGAAAACTATAGAAATTAGACAGGCCACCTTGAATGATTTCAATCCATATTCTCTTCTTGTTTTGATTATATTGCAACAGTGAACACGGATATTAAATTCTGTGCCCTCTCTGTCAGAGTCCAGCCATCAGCGCTGCACAACATTCTCAGGCTGAGTCCTCTAAATTCAGACACTGCCTGGGACCAAGGGTATATGGAAAACTTTCTGCAAGTTTTTACTCTGCGAGAAGCCAAAGTGCCCAGTGAAGCATAATAAATAAGCTTCTGCTGCTGCAACCGTGCCCCCTCCCCTCTCTCACCCCGTCACCCTTCCTCTGCCTCCTCTCTCCTCAGCTCACACCTTTTCTCATCTCCACATCCCTTCTCCTCCATCATGATCGTCTTTCTCTTGTCATCACTTTTTCATCACTCATTCTTTCAACCGGCCCCTTTTCTGCTTCCCGGTTAGTTATAACTCCTCTCACTATACCAAAACCCTCTTTTATTCACACCATCTCTCCTGCAGAGCCAGGAGTATTTCTTATTACAAAGCAATTACAGAATGTATTTTATCCTCCCCTTCTCTTGTCCTTTCAATCTCTTTATCCTCCTCTCACTCGGCTGAGTCCTCTTGACCTGTTTGAAAAATCAATACCTCGCCACTACTGCTGGATAATGTTTATTCTTCAAGTGAAGAATAAAACTGTTTTTGAATCCTGATTCAGCAGTTAAAGCCCCTACAAGGAACTTTCATTTTGTGTTGATTTTGGCGGCCCCTGTGGACCAAAGCAGTGGTATTCTGCCGGAATGAAGACTGCATCTCCCATGAGCTCTAGCGCGTATTGTCATAAAGACTAACTTTTTTTAGGCAAATTTCTTTGGAAAAGAATAATACTTTAGAACTGCCTCTAGCAGGACAGCACTGGAGCGGGCTGACTTTATAGCCCAGGACAGGTGCTCAAGTGTGGGTGTTCGCAACTCTGGGCGGAGAACCGATGCTCAATAGGCTGGTCTGCTCTTCAGGTCGCCTCGGCTTTACACTCCGTAGTCTGCAGCTGTGGCACACCATGGTAGTCTGCAGGAGTCTTCTGCTGCCAGAAGTAAACAGTGATATGCGCATTTTTCTGAAATAAATGAAAAAATAAATCTTCGTCCCGACTGTGCCCCGGGGGTTATTGATTATCATCCTAAATATTTTTACAATTACGTCCCCGGGAGGACGGGAAGGTCTTGAGCCCTGTCGCGAGTGCAGTCTCCAGGTCTGAGTGCCGTAAATCGTTTTGTCCGTGGACCAACCCGACCACTGCCTCCCGGCTAATAGAAATAGCTAATCTTCGCATCGATGGCCTCATTTGCTGTTGTAGGTGACACAGAGACATCAGCAGAAATGAGAGACTTTTCCATATCCAGTTAAAAGTTCCTTGTAGGGGCTTTAAGGTAGTTCTTAACTTTTAAATATTCACAATGGATCACCTGACTACTGTACTTGGAAGCGGTCGCTCATACAGTAGCAATAAACACACAGGGAATTATCACCTGCAGCTTCCTTTCAACCGTCAGTCTCCCAACAATCATGATTTAATACTTAGTACTTAACTCTACAACAATACCGTCAGAACTCTGTCTTCAAGAACCTCTTCAGTCTCTAACACCTCTATCACCTTGACATTCCTAACTGGCTCTTACTTCAAACATTTGCGTGGGCTGTTTTACCTCTTGCGCCGACTGAACAGATGTGGTGGCTATTTACTCACACCAAGGTCTCAGTCTCCAACTGTACAGAAGCTTCAGTAATATTCTTCACTACTTACTTTGGACAACAGCTTCTGGCAAATAAGCAGGTGTAAATGTCAATGCATGTTCTATGAACATAACAAGGATATGATGTTACTTTATATAGCAGGGGGTCCATGACCGCTAGGTACTGCAGGGGGGGTCGCAAACTTTATGGTTGATTAGACTATTTTCTATATTTTTTTATTTCCACATTTATGTTGAACATTAAAAACATCAATTTGAATAGCTTGTCTGCATGATTGTCATGCAATTGACAGACATTGTTGATAGAAGATAGAATACTACACATTATACACAACATAATACACAATTTTATAGAATATGTATACTGTAGTAGTGGTCCCTGCTCCATCTCCCTCTGGCACTACAAGATCTCATTGTAGTGATTAAAGGGATAGTTCAACATTTTGGAAAATTGGCCCATTGCCATAATCCCTATAGTTCTAGGAGTTGGTTCGTTACCTTTAATTGTCGGTGCAAGTTATTTTTAGAACGGTGGAGCAGAGCCACGAGCTGCTCAGAGCTGCACTACGGAGGCTTATTGAATTTCTTGGTTTCCCTCATCAAACTCATCAAATACACAATCCGACAACTCCAAAACATTCTCGTGGACAAGTTGTGACCTGCACATTCACCACGCTATGAGATAATAACGGAACGTTACGAGACAGTGTTGTTTTCGAGGCAAATATAGACTGCTTGCCGAAAAACTGCCCCTGACAGGTCACGTAACGTTCCCCCTAAATTCCATGAGCTCTGAGCAGCTCGCGGCTCTGCTCCACCGATCTAAAAATAGCTTGCACCGACAATTAAAGGTAATGAACCTACTCCTAAAACTAGAGGGATTATGGCAATGGGCCAATTTTCCAAAATGTTGAACTATCCCTTTAACATCAGTTGATTTGTTTAGGCACTATGTGAAAGTTACACATGTCCTGCTTTAATACACAGCGTTTCATAGTGACTTCACACACAACACCTGTATTTACCTTTGAACATTCAAAACCATGAGCCCTTTTCTCAAACCCAACCACACACTGGCATCTGGATGTGAAGCCTGGTCTCTATAGTGACAGCTGTGAACTTATTTTTCCTGATGTTCACTCCAACCACCATCAATACATTTAAACATATCATTCACATTACCGAAGTCTAGGTCTCCCACAGAACATAAAATCAAAGTGTCAAGATGTTTAAACTCCGGGCGCTGCTCCTGCTCACTGCTTATTCTGACACTTCTACTCATCTGAAGAAAACTAAACAAGACTTAGTCACAGCCTTCTGTTTGGTTGGACCGTGGACACTGGTGCGAAACTGAGGGCGACTATAACAAAGTGTTGTGGAACAGCTTTAAAACAGCTGAGATCATTGTGTACTATTTGCATTCTGCCTAGTGTCAGCTGTTTTCAGCCTTTCATCTGGTTGCTCTTCTCCTCCTCTCTGTGCTCTCATATACTCCACTTTAAAGCAGCCACACTCTCAATAAAGCTCTTCTCATTTTCCTATTTTCCTGTTTTGTTATCAGACAGTGGAACAAGTCTGAATAGTGACTGAAGCGTGGCCCATTAAGACGACTGTTGAATTCCCAGATATTTTCAAAGCTGCTGCTCTGCTGCAACCCTGTATATCAAAATCATCATTCACATTCATTAAAAACAAAGACTGTGCTCTTATTCCACATGTTTTTACTTGCAAAATGATTAATCAGTGAGAACATTAGTAGTGACAGAATATCGCTCTTATTTTTTCTCTCACACAGCTCACAGCCTCCGTCTGGCTAACAAACTGGAGCAGCAGCTCCGCCTCTCTGTTACTCACTAAAATTAATTAACGGATGCAGATTAAAGGGACACTCTTTTCTTAGTAGCCCTAAAAGACACACGCCTTTTTGCTTTGTGCTTTTACATTTGTAAAAAGTACACAAAATTGGCAGAAAGTCACATATGGTTTTATTATCATCAGTCAGTCAATCACAGAGATTTGTATTTATTGGGCTGGCAAGTATTGCTATTGCAATGCAGCTGATGTCATCTGTGTTTTAGCAGAGATTACACTTGTTAAATGAGGCACCAACTCTCAGTTACATGGTCCTGAGTTTGCAAACTGTCTGTCCTGCTTTTCATAAACCTTGGTGAAGTTATTTGTTCCCTCTTCCGACTTCTCACCCTGCAGAGTCATGGTGGCTGTTTATCATTCAGAGAGGGAGCTCAGTTAAATCATTCTTAGTCTCCTCTCCTTCCTCCACTCTGACCCCTGACCTGCCTGAAATGCACCGTCTCCACCGTGAGACGAAGACCGTTGCATCGTCCTGTTGTGACAATTTGTCACACGTATATGTGTGTGTGTGGGTGTGTGTGAAAGAGAGAGAGAGAGAGACGGACAGACAGACAGACAGACAGACAGAGGTCTTTGTGTGTGTGTTGGGTCAGGACGGTGTCACCAGCACCCTCATCATTAAGAAATGAATTCTCCACTTCCTTCACTGAAAACTGAGAGTAACTGAAGAAAGAATCTGAAAAGTTTGAAAAGGTCTGAAAAGGGGTTGTGAGAAAGTGATGCATCATGTCTTATAAGTGAATATTTATTTCTCATCTCTCTCAGACAGTTGCAGCCAGTGGTTATCATTCACAGACAGCATCTTGAATAATAATAAAAAAGAAGCCCAATTACAATTTTATAAACCTGAGTACGTCCTTCTCACTGCACTGCGTCTAAAGCTGAATGGTGATCTATAACTAAACAAACAATTACACATTGCAATTTGTGTCTTCCATAAATAATGAGAGCAGACACTGAAGGAGGCACAGACGAACAGGCTAAATAAACACAGAGGAAATCGAGTTGTATAGCAATAACACACGCAGGGCTGAATATAGACAGATATTTGATTCTGAAAACACAGCAGCTCGCATGTATAAATCCCGTACTGTAGCGTTACATTTAGTCTTTACTGCAGAAGAACGAGAACCTAGAGTCCCCACTCTTTATTTGCAATGATGAAACTAAACATAACATGAATTGTCATGTAATTTACCCCACATGTAGAGGTGGTACATTTTTAAAAACTAAAATGTGTAATCCTCAATTGTTTTTTGATATTTCTGTTGTAAACCTTTAACAACATTTCCGATAATCCCAAGAATATCAGGGTTTAAACGTCTCCAGTTTGACAGCAGGAGGCCGGTGGAGTGGTGATGTGACAGGACAGAGAGAGAGAGAGAGGAGAGGAGAGGAGAGGAGAGGAGGGGCAAGCTGCATTAAGACTTCTTGACTGCGGAGATTACAGCTAAAAAGAGGGAAGAACATGATCAGAAGAGAGCATGGGCGGGTGTCACGGAGGAAGGATGAGTCACTGCGATGTGTTTAATGCTTTAATGCTTCATGGACGATCTAATGTTCTGTATAACTACGACAGAGGAGTAGTTAGTGGAGTAAACTTTTCATGCAAACTTCAAAAGCCCTGTTACACACAGATACGTCAGATTTTCAGCCACGGTGGCAAGAAGAGCTCAGGTCTGACGGGTTTACTGACAGACTAGGACATGTGCTCACTCCTACCTCTTCTGTAGTCAGTAATCAAAGCTGACCACAGCTCTTTGCCAATTGGCCCAAACTGCAACATTTGTACAGTCACATTTTTTAAGTGTAAATACAAACTGTCATCGCAGTTGTGATTCTAAACAAAGTCAGACATCGTTACACACAGACCACCTGATTTTCTGTCTGTTCATAAATGTGTTTTTAAAGCTAGCGTGCATCAAATATAAATACAAATTCATCTCTTACATTCTAATGAGTCCGGTCCATAATGATTGAGTCCATCAGCACCAGATGAATCTGAGTTGTAAATCTGGTATTTGCAGCATCTGTCACTGTGCACTGATAGGAATGATGTTTAACATCAAGCAGTGAGTTTAGCAGAGCTGTTCTGTTGTCTGTAAGTGAGTCTGGAGGCTGAGTTCAGCACAGGACAGACAGATGCTCCAGAGGAAGGAGATGGCACTCACCATCATTTCCAGTAAATAGCCTACATCATGTGGTCAGAGTCTGTTTGTTCAGATGGGAGAGGTGAACCTGATCACATGAGGTTCTACTATGGGGTTCCTTAAAGGTAACGTTGGAGGTCCTGGAAAATCGGGCCGCATTTTGAAAATACACAAGTCAAAAGTCCCAGCACCTTTCCTCAGACTTCTGTCTGAAGCCACACCTTCAACTTTCCGATGACGTCAGTGAAGACTTGGATCGTGCAGGCGAGAGGAGGGAGAGAGGGAGAGAGACAGCAGCTTGATTGACACATCACGATCCAATTGACTACAACGTGACATTGTACGTTATTGGATGGTGTTTTTTGAGGCTTGTTCGATTTTTTTCATTTTTGTGAAAATGCTTTTATTTACTCAGTTGCAATCGGGTGTTAAGAGGATTTCTAGCAGATTAGTAAAAGAAAAAAAGGATCTCCAACCCAACCTTTAACCCACAGTAACCAAAGCAAATATTGTATCAGCTTTTCAGCTGCAGATCCTCTGAACATACTAACACTGAAATAGCATTTTTAGATGATTTACTTGAGTCTTTTTTGGTCCCTGTCTCAGCAACAACCCTCCTAATACAGATCTGTCCTCTCTCTGCTGGTTCTGGTCTGGTTCCTACGGTGGCTTGGAGGTGCAAACCAACATCGCAAAATGTGTAACACTTCCTCAAAGCTTGAGACAAATGTACATTTTTGAAAACATTTTTACATATCATAAGACAAAATTACATTGCCATAACACATTAACAAGTCCGGAAACACATTTACATTTCGGAAAACAAATTAACAAGTCCCGAAACAAATTTACAAATGACATCAACCGGAAAGTAAATGAGTCCATGGTGATGTTTTGCCAGTTTTAGGATTACTCCTCTACAAACATCATAATTAGGGCCACCAGATCAGATCACATCAATCGCTGTCCATCGGGTCACCATGAACTCAATTGGCAACAACAACAACTCACAACAACTTATCACTTCCGGGTCAACCACAGATTTGGTACGTTCCACTCCGGTAGGTGTTATTTGTAAATTTGTTTTGCCACTTGTAAATTTGTCTCTGCGCTTGTAAAAGTGTTTCACGTCTTGTTAATTTGTTTTCCCAAATGTTAATGTGTTTCCGGGCTTGTTAATGTGTTATGGTAATGTAATTTTGTTATGTAAAAATGTTTTCCAAAAAGTAAATTAGTGGGTGTTGTTTAGCTCAGTTGGTAGAGTAGGCGCCACATATGCAGAGGCTATAGTCCTCGCTGCAGCCGGCCCCGTATCGAATCCCATTCCCCCTCTCTCTGCCTCCTCATTTCCTGTCTCTCTCTGCTACACGCTGTCAATTAAAGGTAAAACATATACTTAAAAAAAAAAAGGAAATTTGTGTCAAGCTTTGTAAAAGAGTTTAATATTTTGTCATTTTGGTTTGCACCGTAGGTTCCACTGCTGCACACGTCACTTACCAACAAATACAAACTTGTATTTCTTTGCATAATAATACTAGTGTTGTTGCTGCTGCAGAGAAGCACACATGTGTCCCACCTACAGTCTGAACCGTGGCTCCATTCAGATGACAGAGGTTGATGGATGAAGCCTGTGGCTCCATGTTAGACCGTCAGGAGGACGGGGCAGAGGCTATTACGACTTAATTACACTTAACATCACAAAATCATGGTCTTGCTCCTGTGTGCATGTGTGAGCTAAATTAGATCCACGCTTGACTTTATATCCCCACTCAACCCTGCAAAGAATATTAATTACACTTATCCTTTAGCTTGCAGCACAGGCACAAGACAGCGACTGCTTCAAGTAACGCTTGCTGGCAGCTGAAAATGACACTGACATTTCAGCTGGTGAACACGACGAGCGCGAGTGCGGATCAGGTTTTCGTAAGTGGATACGGAGCATTCAAGAGTCGCTCATTGTGACACACACACACACATTTATGTCATGTTCCCAATGGTCGTGCAGGATGGGAGATCAACGGGGAGACATTTGCTGACGTTCCCCTCTGTGACACACTGTGCACACAAATGAGCAGCGGTACATCTTGTAGATTGTGTGTGTGTGTGTGGGCTTCAGTTATAAGTCATCTTGGAGGCTGTATGGTTTATTGATGGCTGCAGCATCAACTAAGCTAATTCAAGTACACACTCCGTGCCTGGTTCCCCGTTCATCATTAGAGAGCAGCTCTCCCTCCTAAATGCATCTAATTCAGCAGGACGGATGCTGAGCTCCATCCCTTATACCAGTGTAAAAGAAAAGAGCGGCAAGAATTTGTTCCGACTCACTGACCACACACCCAGATGCACACACACACGCATATCGAGTCAAAACTCTTTGATTTCACTCTTAATTAGTTCACTCGGCCGATAACACTGCACTTCAAGCGCCGCCTTTGTGAACTCAGATAAGCAACGGGCCAATAACTTAACACAAAAGACTTTTAGGTAATTTAAGATTGTGCTGACACCGTGGAAGCACACACAAAACTAAAGCCATGCAGAGTAATTACACTGAATCACCACAACACCGGCTTTGGAAAAGAATACCATTAAATGTTGTGAGCGATGATAATTTCGAGCTCGGGGGTTCAGGCAACCTCTCCGCCCACGACTGCTCCCTTGATTACATTTACGGTAAACTTCTCAAACCTGCATCTGTTCCCAGCCAGCCCCTTCTTTCTGACAGTTCGCTTCACTTTCCAGTCCATGATGGATCTGTCCATTCAAGGAAAAACACCCTCTCCTCCGTAGTTAGGGATCACCTGTCATCAAGGTTTTTCACCGTGTGTCCCATACAGCCCGTGTGTTCAGTGTAAATGAGCTCAGAGGGGATTCAGAGGAACCTGCGGGTTGTTTGCCAACGCAGCAGAATTTCCCCACACAGCTCCCAGAGTTCACACTGGTCAAGAGTGGAGAGAGGAGGCAGAGGCAAACAAGAGAGAGAGGTTAAAATACCCCTCTCATGTCAATGGACATACAGAGTAAGAGTCCATTGACATCAGTCAGTGTAGAAATAAGTGGTTGAATAATCACTTAGTTGATGGAGAGAATTCTAATGTAGATTTTGTCACAAATGCCAAATATTTACTTAAATTACTGATGAAGAGAGTATAATGAAAAATAATGAATATAAGAAAAAGAAGAGGGAAAAAAACATCTTTCCTTCTTCTTTTTCTTGAACCATAGAGAACAATACGAGTAGAAAACACAGAGCAAATAAACAAGAGCACATATGGAGATGAAAACCATCTGCTCACCGTCAGCTCATAAATGAAAGTTAGCTGTAAAGAATATTTTCAGAAAACTTGTGTGCTGGTTTAGGTCCTGTGACACAGGATCTGCTACTTTCTTGGTTTTGGTCAGTTCATTCAATCGAGGTTCAATTTCCCTCCTGTTTAGCTGAAGGGGTGAGGCCAGGTTACTGTGTCATTATTACTTCCAGCAGCAGAGCTGGCTGTGGGCTTTGTGGCACTTTTTTCTCTGTTTACTTTTAATGAGAAATGTTTACAAGTTGAATCCATTTGCACAAAACTTTGTGACAGATTTTCAGTGAGTGAACTTAGTGGAACTAATGTATTTTCCACATCATCTGGTCAAAGGGGAGTGTGGCCGTGACTTCTTTCTATATTAATTTAAAATCAGATACAAATCAAACTGTCACCTGGAGTTTAAAGAGCTGCAGTTCAAATAATTATCTCAGCGGATGGTTACATAATAGCAAATTAGCAGATACCTCCCAGGTCTGAGATTCATGATGATCATTAAAGCGTGGGTCAGATATAATGGCTATGAGCAATGTGCAGCTGACGTGAAAGCTGAACGTATTATAATGAACTCCCGGGGGAATTGGTGAGCTTGCAAGACCATGTGAACTAAACTAGCTCCATTTCATTCAAGGAAAACAACTCTTACAACCTACCTGGCCTTTGAAATTGTTCCTGTTCTGCAGAGACATCGTTTATCCATTAGCCTACCGGCTGTGTGTCAATCATGGTTTATCCCAGTTTGTTTGGAACTGGACCAGGGAGACAGACCCTCTATCCAATAAACTTTCCTGGTTCCTCGAGAATCCAAATGTGCATCACATGAGGATGGTTTGATCTGTGGTTAAAGTCCAATCTCAAACTTGTATTTACTGTCCAATATAAAACTTTTCAGAGTTAATGTCATGTAGTTTAACCAGTCCTGCAAAGTGTTAATAAACAGCCCCATGATGTTATTATTGTGGGATTTCACTAGACCAGCTTTGCATGATTAGTAGTAATAGTAGCAATAATATCACTTTTTTCGTCCGTTCAAGAGAGCCCTGCTGAGAACGGCTGGTTTTCAGTGCCTGTCCCTTTAAATGCAAATGAACCACTGCTTGCCCAGCTCCGCCTCTTCTACCGGTAGCTACTCACAGGTAAAGGTGGTATTATGCAAGTGGGAGAATCCCCACGCTTCAAAACCGCATGGATTTTAACCTAGGGAGCCTGAAAATTACATTTTTTTTTGTCAATTCTCACATTTTGGGGCTCGGAAGGCAAGCCTATCTTGCTGAACGAGGTAGGCATCTTGAGCCAGGATGTGACGGTGGGGTATGTTGTGTTTTCTTTCTTTAATATGTGGTTGCCCATAGGGATTATCCTTTCTTATTTTAAGCAGTGCTGTCTGACAATAGGAGCAAGTCATTACTTGCTTTGTGGCATCGAACTTGAGCCAGGCGAACTCCTGCTCCCACTCGGTGTTGTAGCTGTACGTTTTAGCTTTCACTTTTGTCGTTGGCGCGTTTTCGGTCGGTGTTGGTGGGTCCTCGTTAACTTAATTTACGTTATTGTCTGTGTCGTCCGGGGTGCCTGGGGTCTCTTTAGTTCGTTTCGTGTTCTCAACGCGGACAGGGTGGAAAAATCTCTTCATGTTGACTCGTGGGAGTAACGTTAGCCACTGCATGGGACAGAGCGTGAGTAAAAGCTGCGACTGTGAGGAATTGTGGGAATTGGCGTTCAATATACAAGACATAATCATTGACCACAGTTGACTACAACTACCAGGAAGGATAGTCGTAGTACCATTGTTCTACACAGAAGGATTTTTTCAAGCAAGATTCCAATCAAGATTTTTTATTTTTTGCGGCTAAATCTGCCCATAGCAGCCATGCTACAGGGCAGATTAATTCTTAGCATAGGCATGTTTTGATGTAGCACGTGCGACATATATGTCCAGATGCACATCCAGATGTCTTCACTGATGTCCCACCTTATGACCTCGGCCACCTGCTCTATAACATGTTATCAGAACTATTCAACCAAAATGTTTGTTAGGGATTTACAGTCGAGTCCAACACGACTGCCTTGCTTCAGCTCTGTATTTGTTGTTGTAATGTAACAGAACAATTGACAATGTCTCATGCTCAACAATGACGCCTATTGTGTGTCAGGACGCTTATTGATCTCAGCACCGTCACACAGACTGCAATACACTTCATAACACAACACTCTATAAGTGGATACCTAACTCACCAATCAATCACAGGCTGTCAAGACTGAAGAGCTGCACCACCAACCTCACCCCCCCTAGAGAAGCCAGACTGATGCGTGTGAGAGATGAGTCATGTTAGAGGGAGAAGGTACTGTAGAACAACTTGTAATAAGGTGTTCAGTCAACCACCACCTGCCCTTAAATGTCAGCAAAACAAAGGAGCTTGTTTTCTTTTTTTTTCTTTTTTTTATAACTCCAAGAGACAGCAGAGCAGTGTGCAGCTGTTCAGAGACCTTCCATTGTCTATAGCTGGGCTCACACATCACTGAAAGCCACAAATCAACTAGAAACATACTTTTCTTGGTTTAAAAAGTGCAGCAGTGTGTACACTTCATCGAACACTGAGCTGTCAAGAGCTGCTCTCAGGATTTGGCTGCACATGCTCTGCTGTGATTGTTTGTTTTACAGATGTGCAATCTTAAAATCCTGATTCAGGTTTTGGCAGATGTCAAGTTTCTCAATCAAGAACTATGATTAAAGGCGACACAAAGAAAACTCTTTTTTTCATGGACTGCTCAACAACAGTCGTCGATAAATATTGTTGTGAGAATTATTTAAGGTACAGAATGGACAGAATGCATATGAGCTGCAGCAAATTAGTTATCAGGCAGAGCTGAGGTGATCTGTGTGGGGTTAGTTTGTGCCAATTTGCCTTTGCTAAAGTCTTGTAATTAGACATGTTAATTTGAGTCATTTTGTGTTCTATGTTTTACATTTGAGTGTGGATGTGGCACAACACGTTCAGACAGATCATCTCTAGTTTTTAATGTTTATAATCAAATCATAAAAAATCTCTTTACTTCTTTTAAACCTTGGGCACACTACCTGGGTTGGGGGAGGGTTGGGGCAGATACAGTACTCAAAAATAGACAAGAATTTGAAAAGCATACAAAGCAGGGAACATAGGACCCGGGGAACATAGGGATAGTTACTGTACATGCTGTCATTCCAACATCCCACCACTCCGACATCCCACCATTCCGACATACCGCTATTCGGACATGCGAACGTCCCACCATTCCGACAAGGCTTTCAATATAAGGAAATGTGCGTTACTCAACAGATGACTCCCTTCTTTAAGACATGCTGATAGAGGAATACCCACATGGTTGTGCGTAATTACGCAGCAGAGCGCAGACAGGGACTAGTCTGCCTGTCTAGACTCTCCCTGGTCTTTTTACTAAATTTAACCAACTCCTTTCTTCATTGCCTAAGCCCAACCAGTGCAAAATCTTTTTTGGGGAAAAAAATATGCTATTAAAGGCAGGATGTTTAAAAAAAGAAAAAATACCATCATTCCGGCCATAGGAGGCAAAAATTGTCTGAATGATGGGACGTTTGATAGAAAATTAAGTGTTGCCATTTAGACAATGGGCTCTTTGCACAGCTCCACTACTTCCTGGACTTAATGCTGCTCCTTTGTTTCCTGTCTTACATTATTGGACAACCTGATTAATCCAGGTGTGTCTGACCATTGTGACTACTCAGACACACCTGGATTAATCAGGTTGTCCAATAATGTAAGACAGGAAAAGAAGGAGCAGCACTAAGTTCAGGAAGTATTGGAGTTGTGCAAAGAGCCCATTAGAGGCCTATGTCGGACTGGTGGGATGTCGGAATGGCGGTTGCCCCCCCCCATAGGGATGACCCCGTTCCCTCACCTTAACCAAGAAGTTCTCCTTCCAATCATAAGTCATTTTTGTTTCAGAAATTTAAAACTGTTCTAAAAGGCATTGACAAAATAAAAAACATATTTTTAATTAAAATGGTTTCAGACAGAAAGTGGCTTCAGCTGGTTGTTTTTACAGTGAAGGTAACAACGACTCATCTGTTTTATCTTTTTGTTGGAGCACAGAGCAGTACAAACACTTCACACACACTGACACAGCCCAAATGATGAAAGTATCAAATAATCACTACACTGTGAGTAAGTTCCCATAGCAGGTTTGTCTGGAGACGACTGATGGCATTTAATGGAGAGGTAGTGACATCAAATGAAGGCAGAGTGCTAACATCATCCAAAAGATCTGCCAGGACAACTTGTATGTTACTCTCCACTGAGTCTGTCTGTGATTGATGCGCTGTGATCAGGAGGGGATCTATGGTCAAATGTAATGCACTCCTCCAGATTTGGAGATGCGTCGCAAACTCGGAGCCAATAATAGATCTTATTGAGGGCAGCTTGTCAGAGCAGACGTCTCCGTGATAAACATTTTTAGCCTCTCGACTAAATGTTACGAAAATGGCAACACAACTCATGGAGAGTCGGTGGAGCGCTGTGGGAGCATCAAACTGATTATACTCTGTGGTGCAAAATGCAATCTCAGCTGTAAGAAATGTCAACAAAGCACACACTGCCTGTGGTGCTGTTGTGCATTCGCGTTTCTTGCGTATGGCTTATTTAAGTGGATACTTTACACACTGTCCAACACAACCATTATCAGGCTCACATGGATAAAAGTAAAAGTCTGTGCTCAGAGGAAGTGTGTGTGTGTATGGATGTTAATTAACCTATGGTTGGATGCTTCGCAAGATTATTACAGGCGTATTGAGTCCAGATCGCACACCATGTAGTTAACTTTTCTCAAAGTTGGATTGAACTATAGAGCGACTAATTAAGAGTTATTACGTGTTCACAGTGAGGGTGGTGTAATGTGGGTGCTCTCCACACACCCCCATGGTCACGGCTGTATACCATTATAGCATGTACCGACACAGCCTGCAGACACAAACATAGACTTTAACACCGGGGATGGTGATGAAGTCAAACACACGTCTGCGCCTGCTGGTACCAAACCAGCACTGTTTCCTTTAAACATGACACGCCGCAGCTGTACATTATGTCTCCAAATACCCCCTGCTAATGTTGAACTATCCCTTTGTTTGACTTTTCTGCAGTCTTTCTCATTTCCTGCTTTAAAGGGATAGTTCAACATTTTGGCAAATTGGCCGAATCTCTATAGTCGCATTATATGGATATACGCGGCTCTCGGCTGGATCCAATTTCATCGGAACGACTTGTAATGACACCAAAGTTATCTGGGTGAGTAAATGATTGTAAAAATCACAAAAACGGCAATTCCCCTTTAATTGTCGGTGCAAGCTATTTTTAGATCGGTGGAGCAGAGCCATGAGCTGCTCAGAGTTACGCTACGGAGGCTAATGGAATTTCTTGGTTTCCCTCATCAAACTCATCAAATACACAATCCAACAACTCCAAAACGCTCTGGTGGACAAGTTGTGACCTGCACATTCACCACGCTATGAGATAATAACAGAACGTTACCGGACAGAGTTGTTTTGTAGGTAAATTTATGCAAATCGGGGGCAGTTTTTCGGCAAGCAGTCTCTGCATTTGCCTCGAAAACAACTCTGTCATTCTAAAAACAGCCTGCACCGACAATTAAAGGTAACAAACCTACTCCTAAAACTATAGGGATTATGGCAACGGGCCAATTTGCCAAAATGTTGAACTATCCCTTTAAAACCACCTGGAGCCACTGAGACCCGTGACTACTACAGCTCTACCCCAGCTACACTGTTTCACCAGATGGAGCTGATAACGTGCAATTGTATGTTTCGAACAGTCACTTTGAACCCATATGCTGCTGCTGAATTCATTATTGTTCCTTCATTTGCTCAGTCCAATATACTTTTTTTAGCCACACCGAATCTCATATGAGTATTTCATTATCTACAGGTAAATGGAACTCCAGCAGGCGAACCATGGATATCTGATCACCACAGGTTGGTGAATGTGACCTTTCAGCTTATGTAGTTTGTGGTGTTGGTGCTCTTGCAGGATTTTTCATGCAAATAATCAGACAGATTACATGCTGCATGCTGTGCAGTTATGTGACTATAGATCTTTTTACAATAAATGTTATTTATGTATCAGAACAATGAGCAGATATTGGTGTCCACCATACCAGTGTGCCCAGCTGTGCTAACAGAGGCATATGCTTGTCTCAGTCATTAGCGCATATTAAGTCTCAGCTCCACACACACTTAACCTGTTTGCCCATCTCTGGATTAGCTGGGAGTGAGGCTCAGTTTGTGCCTGGAATGACTCATTCAATCACTCCTCCCCACTCACCATACACTGAGGACTGCATAGTGAGCTCATTGGCAAAAATTAGAAACTCTACTGAAGATCGGTTATGCACTGCTTTTCATAATGCATTGTGGGATATTATGGGTGTTATCATTCTCATGTTACATCTGGACAGCACAACAACATAGGAAACTGACTATAGAATGGACTATATAGGGATTAGGGAGTGATTTCAGCCACTGCAGCAGCTCCCTCTGAGCCTCGCCGCCGCTCTTCAGAAAACCTGTGGGTGACATCAACACGGTTATTGTTCATCTTTATTTATCTTTATTTACAGGGTTTGTGTGTGACTCATTGGCATGAGCCACAATAAAGTAAACTTTACAGAACCCACTTGCTGCACTGCCTGTGCATGCATGGAGGTGAAACATTGTTACATAGATTTACACCAGGCTAAAATTCAAACCTGCAAAAAATCATTAAATATCGATAAATACCCTTCATACATTCAATTACTAACTGAATCACTTCTAGTAGAATTCTAACATTTAACATTCATATTGTAAAAGATCCTAATGGTCGCAACAAAGCTTTATCTCCCCTTAAAGTAGCCTATATATTTTTGGGGCTTGTTAAGGAAGGTTGAGGTTCCCGGGCTCAGCCTTCAGAGTGATTAAGCCTTCATGTGATTTTTGCTATCCTATGATATTATAACCAAAAGTTTAATAAATGGGGTTTATCTAGTTTTGTGTCCACTTGAGAAAAGTTAAACAGTTCCTAGGGTTTCCAAACCCTTACATTTAACCTAGCCAAGTGCCAAGATCATACTGTAAGAGGAAAGCTGCTGTTAACGGGCGTGTCAGGTGACTATTCCAGGTGGGTGGGCTACTCTACCAGGGGTAGTGGCTTGGGGAAGCGGGATAGACGTCTAGATGAGGGCAGTTAGAAGCTAGGCGAGTTTCCTCGTCACCAGCTTAAACATTCTCTAGAATTTCTACTCAGGTCGGTACCTGTTAGAAGTTGAGAAGTGACCCTTTAAACGGATAGCTGGTCCAGTAATAAGCGTTAGTAAAAGGGGCTAAATACCGGGGATCTAACAGGCTTTTTGCCTTTAATTGACAAGATAGTTGAGAGAGACAGGAAATGGGGAGGCAGAGAGAGGGGGAATGACATATAGCAAAGGGCCACCCGATTCAGGATTCAAACCGGGGCCGGCTGCAGCCAGGACTAAAGCCTCTGCACATGGGGCGCCTGCTCAACCCAATGAGCTCCCAGCTTTATCTCCTCTGTTTTATCACAGCGACAGAGAGACTTATTCAACATTTAGCCCCCAGCAGGGCAGGGGTTAAACTGGGATCTGATGTCAGGAGCTGAAACAGCTGTATGCACTCATCCTCCTCAGCAATACAAACAAACAATAAACAGATGTGTCAGAGAACGTCCGTACTGAACAGACCCAGCAAGAAAATCAAACCATAACTTTATTTGAGTCTCGGTTCAGTGGGTCATTAGTGCGAGTGCGCTCTCCACTTCAGCACTACACTTAACAGAATGAGAAAACAGCACTACAAACACAGCAGCAGATGTGGCAGCGTTGCCCTTGTCTGTTTGACAAAATCAGCAATAACAAGCATAAGCGTGACGTTAGCGTGAACAATAAGAAAACAGCAACACAGACGACTGAAAGTCACCCACAGGGGAACCGTAATGACTAAATAAACAAGGGGGATGGAGACGGATAAGAAAACAACTGCCACTGGGACAAGATGGGATGTCTGTGTGTGTGTAAGTATGTGTGTGCATTATGCATCAGATCCCATGTCTAGAGTGTTTTTGATCATGTATGCATGCCCATTTGTCTACAGCATCACTTTTCTTCACATTTGATTAAACAATGATATGCTCTACAACACAGGGCCAGAGTACATACATCTAAGCAACGGCAATACACACTATCAGGCTTGATTATGCTAAATAGAATTGTTGTGCATGTAATGTATTTTCAGGTATATAAGAAAAGCAGCTTATTTTGCAGTTTGCTATTTTCAGTTTTTTTTTTTTTTGAAAGAGCTGTTGATGTCATCATTGTTGTTGTTTTTGATCATCAGAGCATTCACAATAATCACTTGAGATCAGCAGGGGCAGAGACAGCTGTTTATTTATGGCCTGCAGCTCTCTCTCCCAGTGACTGTCCCCTCACTTCCCTGTCGTTTCACCTCTGTCTGTGGATTTACTGCAACGGGGGGAAAATGGAATTGGGGCCAAAGCCTCTGTTGACAACCATGAAAAGCAGGCAGGCTGAGAGAGTCTGTCTGTGGAGCTCCTCTGCTTCGTCGCTCGCTCCGTTTGAGCGGTTGACGTCTCTCTCCCTTTTAAATCAGATTTATAAAAATCCTTTCCAGAGTGGGCAAACAAAGTATTATAACTGTGACTTCAACGGGAAATAGAATAGTGACAGAACAGATTAGATGAAGTATTACATGAATGTATACATTTTGATAGTGACAGAGGAGGTTTGGAAGTGAAAAACAGAATAAACTCTGAATTAGAGACAGTTTCACTGGTAACTTTAAATAGGAGGCCTGCTCTACATTTTATTTTATTTATTTAATTCTTGCTGGCAGTGGTGCCAAAAAGAATCCACTGAAAAGTGCAGAATTTTAAATTCAAGAAAAGAAAAATGGACAATTTGACAAAAAAACAAACAAACAAACAAAAAATCTACTTTAAGAACAACCCTTTAAAAAGGCATTTCAAGTTTAAGACTTCATGGCAGCAGAGGTATAAAAACCAGGTTATGCAGCAACATTTAAAAAGAAAAGAAAAGGATAGGTTATGTTTTAATAGTCTCGTTGTAGAGCAATTGTAATAGCTCAGTGTAGAGATTTGGGGTAGCAGGATGACATCAGGTTTTTGGCATGGTTACATTTACATTTATTCATTCAACAGACGTTTGCAGTAGGAGACTCTGGTACAAAGTATTACATGTATCCAGTAAGTCCAAGGAGATCAAGTAAAGAAGTGAACAGAAAGTACAGAGTGTAAAGTGCTAATTAGACATGTTAGGGTGTTAGAGGTGTTAGAAGAGGAGCCTTCAATAAATTGAAGATAGAGTGGGACGCCCCTGAGCATTATTAGTACTTAGTATCATTCTGTAACTGGTTCCACGGATAGAAAATGAAAAAGAAATGTGCAGACTGAGATTGTCTTGTGTGCGGGAATGATGCTGTCAGGTGACAATCCTCGGAGGGACACAGTTGGCAAGAAAGAGCACAAGCCAAGTAAATGGGTGCAGACGCAGAAGTCAATCTGAAGGCAGCTTTAGGGACTTGATTCAGGCAGCAATCAGATCAATGAGTATTGGTGTGATGTGGCTGCTGCATTCTGGGCCATCTGCGGTTTCACTGTGTATGAAATGAGGTCCACTAGAAGGGCAACGCAGCAGTGAAGGAGAGAAATATAAAGCGCTGTTTACTGAAATCAATTCAGCGGTAGAAGGGCCCCTGGAGCTCAGTGTGTGTATCATATAAGGGACTCTATCTGATGATGATGTGACATATAGACTCTCAGTGAGAGAATTACTCTTGGGCTGCTGTGACAGAAGAGAAAGTAAATACATGTTTCTGCAATAACTGCTTACAGAACTGTGTTTTATTAGCTACCCAGATGTTTAAAGGATATATTTTAACATTTTGGCAAATTGGCCCATTGCCATAATCCCTATAGTTTTAGGAGTAGATTTGTTACTTTTAATTGTCAGTGCAAGTTTTTAGATCAGCGGGGCAGAGACGTGAGCTCTGCATGGTGCGCGGTATTTCCACATTCCCCCCTTCAAACTCATCATATACACAATCCAACAACTCCAAAACGCTCTCATGGACAAGTTGTGACCTGCACATTCACCACGCTATGAAATAATAATGGAACGTTACTAGACGGAGTTGTTTTCGAGGTAAAGGCATAGCCGGAACTACATTCCAGACACGGCTGCTCGGCAGAGTGACTTCAAAACCACAAGTAGCTCCGAGTATTTGCTTCATGTGTCGTAATGTTACATAATCATACATTAGCGTGGTGAATGTGCAGGTCACAACTTGTCCACGAGAGCGTTTTTGGAGTTGTTGGATTGTGTATTTCATTTGATGAGGGGAACCCCCCCCCCCCTTCCATCCGTTCCAGGGTGATGCTCATTACTGCAGAGGCCAGTTCCACAGCAGGGGTCTGCCCCTGTGTAGTAGAGCCTGTCTTCTCTAGTTCAGTCTTTTTTTCTTTTTTCCTGGTGGCTGCCAAAGCTATTTCACTGTGAAAAATTTGCATCTTGATATCATCACACAGCACGTTGAATCACTTCAGCCTAATACAGTGCCTGTTGTATGTGTGTACTTATGAAACTGAGCCCACTCAGTGCTTTGAATTATGCTTCTGTATTCCTTTCCTTTTTGCTCCCGAGTCTGTGTGACACATCCAGGGCTGTAGCTGAAAGAATAAGGTTATACTCATCATAAATACCATTAGAAGGAATCTGAGCAATTGTGTTGCTTTCAGTTTATTTTACTAATGTAGTTTGCTCTAAAGATGTCACTCTGCTGTGGTAGACCACGTTTGTGCCAGGTCATTCTCTAAGCACTGCCACTTTTATATGATTGCACTGATGCACACAGCACTATTTTCATGGTTTAAAATACATGTCAGTCCTGTCACTGACTAACACACTGCATAAATACCACAGATTAATGTACATCAATATCAGTAGCTACTCATGTCACATTCTCACATGATACGATCCCCCTCACACACACACACAGAGTGACAAAACAAATCTGCTCAGGCCACGGTGCTGAGGAGAGCTACGATGATGAAGACCACTCGCCTTCCTCACACACATATGGAACTTAAGGTTGACTCACAGAGAGCAGTTGTACGGATGTGTATTATGAGAGTAATTTATTGCTTTGACTCTAAATAATGACTCACTGGTGTCATACTTTTTCTCAGGCCTTTCTCAGAGCAGACATTAGGTTTTGTCATAGCAGGGAAATCACAGGTGGACAACATCAGTGATGGCTCTGCTCCTCTTAAGTCTCCAAGTCTATTTCAGTGAGCCAGTTGAAAGGAGATTGAGCTCGAGCCCTGCAGCCATCATTAACATTTTTAATTACATTTTTGCTTCTCTTGCTTTGACACGTCGGGATGGGAAAATGCTCTTGCCAAATCGCAGAGGTCTTTCTGTTTAAGCTACAGAAACCTGCAACAAAAAAAGGCACCTGAATTTACTGTTTCTATACTTAAGCTTTTCTTATATTGTTTTTCTTGTGAATGCACCCGGTAGCTGCTTAAGCTATTCAGTTAAATTATATTGGAAAGCAACATCTCATAAAATAAACATTAATTTGAACAGTTTTCTTATTTTTTTTGCACCCACTTACCAAAGAAGTAAATTTAAATAAATTCCATTCGGTTTAGTGTTTATCTCCACTTGTGTAGTTTTTTCCAGTTCTCTGCTGAAACTTCCCAACATTAAAGACCCCCTCCAACCATCCTTTTTAGTTATTTTAAAGCATTGTCAGTGGTCTTTGAATTGTGATTATGAAGTTTTTAGCCCAAATCACAAAACCTGTGCCATTTCCCAGCTCACCTTCTGCAGAGCACCCGTAGCTCATTAGAAATGCGCCTCTGAGTGGTGGGCGGAGACGGTGCCACTCTGCACCCACCCTGTTCGCACCTGACAGGGATGAAAGATGGTGAAACAAAAAAAAGAGACTAGCGGACCCAAACAAGACTGTGGCGGGCTGCTAGACTGTAAAAAAAAAAAAGCCCTTTTTTAATTTTAAGCCAGATGCAGAGCGGGTCGGGAGCTTGTAAGCACTAGTGCCCCGCCCTGAAAGTGCCAGTTAATGTCTGCCGTTGATTCACTACAATTTGAAGGCAGAAATACTCAATGCAATCGTGCATATCTGCTGATATGTCCTGTACAATCAGACAAATGACACAGGAATATGTGAACAACATGAAAAACTGGATTTTCATCAGAGGGGATCTTTAAAGCGTAATAAGACACCACAACAACACACATTTTGCATGTTATTGTAGGGACTGTATATATTCACTTGAAAAACATAGCAGTGCTGCTGTCTGCCACTGTTGCTTTGGTGCTCTCTGGTACCCTTTAACATTTATTAATAAAGCATTACGGTTTGATTCCTCAGGGGAAGTGAACCAATGGCCTTTTTCAGTCACAACTGATGTGCTCTGTTCCAACCTGCAGTACGCCGACTCAAACCTCCAGGGACACAAGGTAAAGAGCACCTCAAGGGCACGGACCTCCAGCTCCCCTCAGTCTCATGAAAGTGTCATGACTCTGTCCACTCTTTTTCATTTCATCTCCTCCTCCAATGTTCAGCCCCCGTTGTTTTTGTATCTTCGCCTGTCATTGCAAAAGCAGCAACGTCAAGTGAGCATCAGACCTGAGCCCTGAGAAATTCATTAAGTAAATTTACTGGGCCACCATTTGATTAATGTGTTTAATGGCCGCAGGAGGAAATAATTGGAAAAAATCAATCATTATGACAATTAAGAGAGGAGCTCTGAGTATTCACCTGGTGCTTTCCAGAGGTTTAAATGTTTGTTTGAACCCCTCTCTCTCTTCAGTATTATTTGTCTCCTTCAGGACCGAATGTGATTTTTAGAAATAAACACTGACTCACTGGCTGATTGTCTGTTATCACACACTGCGAACATGATGAAGACGTCAGCCGTTGACACCTGTTTGAGTGTTAATTGGATGTGTTGAAGGAGCCGCAGTGTAGAATGTCCTGCTGAGATGAAAATCCAACCAAGACGAGTAACTCCCCATCCAACCTCCGTCGGCTTGTTTAAAGCTAAAAACACTGCACTGTGCTGCATGTCCTCTGGGTTTAGACAGGAGTAATGCATTACCAAGGCAAATACCACACATACATGTGAGTGCACACACACACATGGGCTTTCCAGTATATCCATGTACAGACGCATACAAAATTTGCCTTATTCATGATTACAGTTGTATGTTTGTGTGAACAAGATAAATGGTATGTCCTGAAGATCAAGCAAAGAATGTATAACGTGTGTGTGTGTGTGTGTGTGTGAGTGAGAGAGAGAGAGAGAGAGAGAGAGAGAGAGAGAGAGAGAGAGAGAGAGAGAGAGAGAGAGAGAGAGAGAGAGAGAGAGAGAGAGAGAGAGAGAGAGAGAGAGAATGTGTTTGTAACACAGACAGACAATGATGTATGGGTGCAGTTTTCATGTGAACGAGATGTTTTGTGGAGATAAAGAATTCACAACAATGGCCCTGCCTCTCCATGAGATGTTATTACTATGAATTATGGGCCAGCATCATGGTAGATCAAACATGAATCTCTCTCCTAATAGGTGGCAGAATGAGGGGGCAAGCAGATGTAAAACTGCTTTTCCTTACCCTGATTTAAAACTGACACAGGTACTGTATGGTTATATCTCACATTCATACTACTGTAAGTATATACAAAAATATTTAGAAACACTGAAGTTGTCTAAGTGAAGGAAAAATCCAAATCATCATGTCAAGAATCTTACCAGCAGATCTGTAACAAGCTCTTTTTTAATAATCCTCTTCCTTTAAGAGGTGCTTAACACATGGGTGACCAAAAGCTTAATCTAGGAACAAATTAACCTTCTCAAAATCTTACAAACCTTACATCTCTGTTAACGCAAGGAACATCATTCAGATTTTGCCTCCATGGCAACAAGACCTTCTCCAAAAATGTTAATGTCACCAAGGTTTCTCTCAAGAGACAGAAACCAAACTAATATGCTGACATTAAAGGGATTACGAGGACTCTCGGAAAGCGGAAGTGTTTTCACACTACATTTCCCATGAGCCTCTGCGTGCACGGTAAAATTCTTGGACCGGCGCAAGACAGACGAAAGCGAAAACATTTGCCAAGAATGTTTTCATTAATCAAGAATGAAAGTCAGATACCGTTGTAGTTCCGATCATAAACGATGCTAACTAACTAAATGCTGGGCAAGTCGACCACTAAATAATAATATCAAAATAACTATAAAGACAAAATGATTTATTTACCAAAAAATGGAAACATTAGCAAGTGTGGGTAACGTAGATTCATCCACATTAACATGACTCTTTTATAACCAAAAGGAACCTTCTCAGGGTCTCTTTAAATTAGAGAACATGAGGTCCTTGGTCACCTTTCTTTTCAAGTCCTCAACATTTTTGCTGTGATGTGTTTTTGTCAGTTGTGAGGCCACAACACATTCAGGCAGTGGCAATATTGGACCACACCAGCTGCTACCAGTGTTTTGGTGTTAACTTTCAGACCCTTTCTCTCTGATCTTCTACTTTGATAATCCTACTTATTTTAGAATCACATCTCCTTGAGGCTCTTTTACTCAGCTGTAACCCTGTGGACAGCTGATGCAATTGCTTGCAAATTTTGTTTGTGTGATAGGCTTTAATCTCACCTATGAGATTCCCAAATAAAACTCTGCCCTGCAGCAGAAAACATTACTTACATTATTTGGTCAATATCTGGGCCTTAGATCTCTCTCTCTCTCTGTGAACTGTGCAAATATTCCTCAAATTAATTTCTACTTATTTTCAGGTCTATTAAGATCATTTTCCATAGTAGATTCTGCAATATGCAAGGTTCAAATTTAACACACAACCTCAGTGTTGCATAATAAATCTCTGTAGCCACACAGCCATGCAGCAGACCCCATCGTTTTGATCTCTTTTCTCTCCCTAAATGTATCTTGAATGATCACGTCGAGGTTTTATGGGAGTGTTGTGACAGTAAATTCCTCGGGTCTGCAGTTGCAGGAAGTTGCTGTGTCTTCCTGGCCTCCGGCTGCGGCATCATCATTTACCATCCAGACATAAAAGTCTTCTCGCATAACTCTCTGCAAGAGAGCAATCAGAGTAAATGTGAGTATTTGTTTAACTATTCCTTTAACCTCACTTGCTTCTTTGCTGTTAGGGCGACACATTCAAAACTCAAGTAAGCATTTTAGATTCAGCACCACACACTGAAAAGGTTGAAAAAGTAACAGTAACATTTACACTATAGCTTGTTAAACAACCAAGGCAGCACAAATTAATAATGTAGGCTTACACCATGTACATGTACAATAATGTTCGTACAACACATTATAGGTGAGGCTACATGTATAGGCAGCATCTGCATTAGTACAGAGTGAGACAGTGAGAGTGTTACCTGTGATCTTTTGGGAAAGTGACAGTCAGCAGTTACTGTAGCTCGTGGCTTCAAACAGTCATCACCGTCTGGCAGTATAATGCAGATTTCAATCACATTGCATGGTGGGCTTGGCCACAAAAACAGCTCTGTCCAACACTTTAACCTCCAGCGCACATTAATGGGCTCCTCAGCACAACTCAGAGAGAACATTTAGGAGGTGAAATCAGAGGCAGCGGAGGGATAAACCCACTGAAATCTACTGTAAATGGCCACAAATCCACTAAGTGCATCAGTGTTTTCAGTTTTCACAATCAGTGTATGGCAGATACAGTCACCCATCAGTGACTCCATATTTCAGAGCTCAGTATTGACCTTTTCACTCAATCAGAACTCAAGCTGCTTCCTCCTACTTTTCCCTTTCCTTCTTTTTCATTCTCTCTTCTTTTTTCATTCTTTCTTTTCTTTTTCTTTTTTTTGCAGAAGGCACATTCAAAGCAGGAGTCTTACTGTTTTAAGGATGAATATTTTACACCATGGAGCTTTTGAAAAGAACAGTGCTGCAAACCAGTTCTCTCATTTTTTCTCTCTATGTATCTCCTGCATTTCACAGCTGCTGATAAAACTGGATCGTGGGGGGGGTGGGGGAGTAAATAAAGATATAGGCGTTTGCAATGAGGAACCCACAGAGGGACTATTTACTCCTCCTGAACCAAATTATGTAAGTGTAATACAGAGGGAAACCGAAAAGTTCCTTGTGTTGTTTGACTGTTTATCAGTCTAAAGAAAAAGCCTCAAGTTCCAACATCAGAGTTGGTAGATTCTTCTTCCTGGTGTCTTTAGTTGAAGTCTCATGCTCAGTCCTGTGATTTTCCTTGTTAAGATGCCTTCATTGGAAGTCTATGATGCATATGATTACATAATTTGGTCAGGGAATAGCGAGGGTGGGAACATGCAATGTAGAATACACACAGAAGCTGTTTTATATGCTGCTCTTGCAAATGTATTTCCAGTTACACAGGCAGATACCCACAAAGGACGTGCGGGTATTACGTGAAATAACAAAAGGACAAAAGACAGTAGAAGGAATGTGACTTGAATGCAAGGTGTCTCACGGGGAAGACACATACAGACACACAAATGTGCATACATAATGAATTACTGTTGAATTCAGCAGAGAGTTGACAAAACAAGACTGGGTTGATTGCTGTACATGAGCTGAGAATGAAAAGCGTTAAATTAATTTTGCATCTTCAGTCGAGGGAATTGAATGAGAAACTGAGTAACAGCAGAGAAATTTGGTTAGAAAAGAAAAGCTGCAGCAATCACGTCTCCTGCTGCCACTCTGCTCCTTTGTTTCTCTCGCTCTCTTTCTCCTCTGAATCCATTCTTTCATTCCTCTGTCGCTCCATCCATCTCAAAAATTCATCCAATTTTGCAGTTATTTCTATTTTCACGCTCCTTGATCTCGGTGTCAGAGATCCATTCACCCACCTCTTACACAGGCACCCACACACACAAACTGTAGTGGATCAGCATATAGTTTCCGTGTGCTCAGCACAAGTTAAGTTCAGTGAAGATGAGGGAAAGCGGAAGAAGAAGACTCAGATCTGAGAAATGAAAGATGGGCACAGTGGGACACACTTTGATTAATATTAAAATGCACAGACTCATTTGAACTTGTGTCACGTCCAAAATATATTGTAGAGCTATCATTTTCCATCTTATCGTGGTTGTTATATTTATCAGTGCAGTCTAAAGGCTCACAAAACAAAGTCTACATCAGGTTGCATAGTAAAATTTCTGTCTGGACGACATCTATTGATTAGTGATATTCACATTTACCACTCTCATGGCATCATTTTCAGTGTCTACTGGTAATTCCAAAAGTGGTGATGTGTATTTCATTAAGTAAGACATCAAGTCTGTTGAATACGAATGTCAATAGGATTTCTCAGTTTCTGATAAACCATGAGCAATAGTTGGTCTGTTACCTGCATTTACAATTATGAAAAGTGCTTTGAGTCTGTAGCACAGACAGGCTGTGGTACAACTAACATTTTAAGTGGAGAGGATGAGCCCACACATCCAGAAGACATAGAGCAACATTAGTTGAGCAAGCAGCATTGCGTTCTGCACTTAATTCAAGAATACCATGAGAGTGATGGGAGTGAGTTTAGGACTGGAAAACCAAGGCAGTGAGTTTAAAGGAGACATGTTATGCCCCCTTTCCACAAGTTATTTCAAAAACAAAATAGTTCCCAGGTGTCTTAAAGACATATTTGTGGTATGCTTTGGTCAAAATAACCCAGGGATCAAACATTACTGCTCTTTTTATACTCTCAAGACAGCCCTTTTAAGAATGGCTGGTTTTTCAAATGCAGTTTTGGAACTCTAACTAGTAGAAATGATAAAGAATCTAAAATGAACACTGTACAGTGTTGTGATTGGTCGGAGGAGCATAATCTGCCAGACACTGGGAATGACTCAATGCTCTACTGAACACCACGGGAGGTCCTTCGTTTCTGTGTCCAACTGATTGTATAGCTGATCACACTGGTCAGACTGTTCTGCTTTCATGTGTTCTCTCTTCTCCCTTTGAATCGGTTGAGTTTTGATTCATAGTGTGAATGAATACATGTAAATTGTATTGCTGCACATCATGTACTTAAGGGTAATCTGTAGACCTTTGCATGAGTTCTGTGTGTGTTTTGCGGCTTTCGATGAATAAAGTAAGCTCAATGCATAATTCACCGCCATGACAGACTAAGTGAGTGGTGCATTTATCCTGCCAGGGAAGGACACATCCATCACAATGTCTCAGAGAAAGAGAGCAGCGGTCAGCCACTTTTTTAACTACCTGTCATGACACCTGCCTCAAGTGAATAACAGCTGAGCTATGGCAGCCCAGAATGAACAAAGTAAAAAATGTGATCTGGCTGTGTGAGGACACTGAGACAAAGTCAGGGGCATTGAGGTCCATTTAGAAAACAGCATTTGTCATTGGTCAGTAGTGGACTAAAGTGCATGTGTGTCTTTGTGCACCACTCAGCCTTGTTTAGTTGGCAAGCACACGTTTGGTTGCCATGTTCTACTACTGTACCTGTAAGGACCAGAGAATGTGAACAGCAGGTACAGATGGCCAGTGGGAGTACATGGCACCAAGCTGCAAATACACACATGTAATCATGCACACATAAGGGCAGACTCAGACATTAAGCTCCACGCAGTCTTTTTCTTTTTTTTCCTTCCCTTATTAATCCTCAAATCCCAGCTTTATAATTACTTTACACACAGGGATATGTGGAGCGAGAGCTAATAAATATGTAAATCATGGTATGTTCACCTTTCAATATAAAGCACAGATTGTTACTGAAGTTTCTTTACACACCCTGAGTCCTGCAGCATGGATACTGATTGGAAAAGACGCATATTAAAAAAAAAAAAAAGCTAAATAAAATATACTAAAAGTATCTTTAACATTGCATGAACATTTCCTCTCTGTCTCACTCAAGACTGGTGAATTTTTAAGGAATCATCAGAGAGGTGGCATCAAACCACACACAGTGCCAAGAAATCATGTAAATGGAGGGAGCTGCAATGCATCCAGGCTCTTGTGGGGATGGGTGTGAAAATTAATGCCGGGGAGAGAGAAGAAGACTTGCAAAACATCGACTGAGCAGGGATGTCATCATTTGGGGAGCTTTCCAGACATTAACTAAAGAGAAAACAATGGTTCTGGGACTTTTACTAATCAACAAACTCAATCCCCATAGGCTCTCATGTTAAAGCCATAGGCTCTCCTGTTAACTTTGCATGGAAATAAACATGTTCAGCCTGGTACACGGAACAGCTTTAGTCTTTTAAGTTTTTGAGTTTATCTGCCCTTTAATGACAACCGTACTGGTTGTCAATTTCTAGTATGGCTGTCTTCACAGTTGGCTTTTGCTAGCTGTCTTTAGGTGTCACCACATGTGCCTGAAATGTATATATTAGCACTATTAGCAGCTACATATGTTTGCAGGCATACTCACCATTCCTGGCTTTTTAGATAGCATATTAGCCAGCATATGGGTTAGCCTCCTCTGAGCAAAATGCCCAGCTGTGCTACTACTGATGCAAACAGGAGTGTATGCTTGTCACAGGCTATTACACGTGTGCAGTGAAGTCTTGAGTCCATAGGCTATTGGGCGTGTCCAACTCTCTGTCCATTTTTGGTTTAGCTAGGAGCTCCACTCTGTCAGACCCCGGCGATGGTGGAGCAGGCTATGTCCATCTTCTATATAAGGTTTGTGATTTCAACCTATTTTCCACATTTGAGTCTGTTTACAAGTGTCACGTAGTAGAGTGTGTGCACCACCTTGTAGAAAGCCTTTTGTGGCTCCAGATAGAGCTGTGGGGAGTCTGATAAACCTTAAGTAATTGCTCTAAATTAAGGTCTGTGGTTGACAAGCTCAAGAGATTTTCACCATTTATTCCACAAAGCGGCCCATTCTGATTTTTCTTTAAACCTTTCTGAGGAAATTCACTGCTAAAAATCGGCTGAATGAGACTACAGAGGTTGTCGGGGATGTTAAATGCCACAAACACAAAAATGATATACCTTTCCCTCCCCTCTGACAACCTTGCACTCAGGCTCTTTTACTATTAGGACCTAGTAGCTTTGTAAGAGGGAAGGCCCTTGCAGAAAAGGTAAGCATACCAAACTTAAAGTTTAGTGGTCAGTCTTACTGGTGGCTTTATTCTGTTTGTTTGTTTATAATGTAACAGTAGTTTTTCACTTAGCCTATGCTGATTGTATTCATACTTCACAAATCAGAAAAGTGGTGTTCATATGTGAAGTTTAGCTTGCTATTTTCTGTTGTAAAACATCAACACATCACCCTGGTTATCTGCAAACATACATGCAAAACCCCTGTCATGACAGAGTGTAATACAGACACAAATACTAAATGCACTTGGGAAAGAAACGGCCACATAAACATACCTCAGTGACTCCTGTAAACACTAAACAACCTAAAGAAGTGCAACACTGATGTAATGGAGATGAAAAAGAAACACAACAGAATCATAAATGATCAGGTCTCTGTGTTATAAGATTATCAGATTGACAGCCTATGTTCACGTTGTTCCTTGGGTAATTTTGTGGTTAAAATCTCAATTTGCTCATCCTGTCGACCCACCTCAAAAACCAAAGCCCTTCAATCCTATAGCTCTGTGGTTTTTACATTGAGGACCCCTAAACTGACACAAATTAGACCACAGACCCCTCATTGGACAACATTTTGAAACAGATCAGAAATGGGGGGGGGTAACATTTTGAGAAAAAGTTGGGGACCCCCTTGAACCTGCTCAAGGACCCCTGGGGGACCCCACTTTGAGAACCAGTGCTTTAGCTGGTCTGAGGCTGAGGAGTCCTTGCCAGCTCATAGTGTAGAAAAGGCTGAAACGTGCATTGTGAAAACACCCTGATTTAATTACCATAATTATCAATTATTTCCCAATGTGACCATTAAGCTGTTTAATCAAAGCGTGGCCCAGCACTGAATGAATCTCTCATGGGTGTCATTTTGTGTTTGCGTGTGTGCTAATTTGACATGGTTGTTTTTGCAATGCGAGTTCCCATTTGATTCTGTTGCATTATTAATCCTTGATAAGATGTTAATGAGGTCTCTATTTGTCTGATCCAAACATCAGGCGGCATTAATCTGCTTTGGTTTGAGCACTGAGAGAATGTGAATCAGTGTCGGCAGCAGGTGCAGCAGTTGAGCAGGGATCTGTGTCCTGGGCTTTTATTTACAGTATACACAAGGTGAATAGCAGAGTGGTGTTAAAATAAAATGATGCAGAACACACTGTAGACACCAAATTCTTCATATCAGTCTATATGAATTTGAAACTCTTAAAGAGAAATGGACGAAAGTAAAGATCTGGAGTATTCAGTCATTTACACCATCTCTTATTTATTTATTTATTTATTTATTGCTCAATCTGTTATCCAGACAGTTCTGTACTCTGACCTTTGACAGAGTATTCACTCTTTTTTACAGAGTAGCAGACTGTCTCGTATTTATGAGCACAACACCAAATGGCAGATTTAAAGGTGCCGCTGCTGCAGTGAAAAATTAAATTCATCTAAATATGAAATAACCTCATACCTCACATACTGTCTCACATCAGCGCAGGCAAGTGCATTTTCCCTATGTGTTTTACTCTGTCCTCACATTTCTCTTTCCCTTTCCATAGGGACGCAAACACACACAGATGCAAGACAGTAAACTGTGAATGGATGCACTCATACCAGCACACATGCAAAATATAAAGAAATGTAAACACTATTAATCATATTGTGAGAGGATTCCTGGCTCATTAAAAATGAAAAATTAAGTGAATATGGCTGGAATTTAACCTGACAGATATGATCACTATATAATATAGTCTAATTACACTGTATGAAAACTACATGTAGCAACACCTGGGCTGTTTATTTGTTCTGACTGCTGTGGTGGAAGAAAATATTAGGTTGTCTAAGATACACAGGATGTATAATACACAGTGGACTACAAAGAATAGAAATGATCTGCAGGCTATAAATATGGTTCATATACATACACAATCACAGATGTAGGGGGACTAGGGAGAGATGGCAGATGTACTGTACCTTCTCTCCCCAAAGTCCAACTGTTACCCTTCTGTTGGCTGCACAGCACACACACAACACACACACAGAAAGAGAGAGCTTTCACCAAATCTTCTTCCTATAGCTCATACACTCCTTCAACAATCAGGTCATATGCAACACCGGTTTACGCCGTTTTGGTTACACTCCTTTCGCCCATGTGCATTTGTTTACAGTGAAGTCGGCGAAAAATCAATAAATGGAGCGGTGGATAACGTTAAATAACATATACAATGTTATGACGTGTGTGTTTGTGTAGTCTTAACCGTCATAAACAAAAGATTACGAGTTACGGAGCACGTCTGTGTTGCGGTGCAGCAGAGACGAGACCGGGGCGGGGGCCAGGTATTGTACTGATGTTGCAATGTTGGTTTTCAGCAATGAGACGCCAGGTGGAAGGCAGAGAGCCTCTGTTCTCGTGCGTAACAAGTAACAATTCATAGTTAACCATCACAATTACTCCGGAGCTTTTTAATAAAAAAATGTAGCATAGGAGAGAAATCCTGCTTAGTTCCTCTTTAAAGGAGCCATTTTTATGTTTTTCTATGTAACACAACTTAGCAACCAATGTTAGCATTAACAGGTGTTAACTTACCAGAGGAAATATTGCATTCAGTCTGAAACTTCACACTTTTTCTTTCCCACTCCCACTGCCCCTTCACTTTCCAATAGCAGCTCAGTGTAGCCTCCAATCTGCCATGAAGACACAGTGCTGCTCAGAGGGCGGATTATAAAATCTTGTCTTGTAAATGCAGTGCTTGCTGAAGCTCATCAAGCAACAATGAGCAACACCTGCTCCTGCGACCTTAACTGAACTGAAGTAACCATTCAACCACCATGACGCCAAAACCCAGACAGTTTTTATGCTCTAATCACCGGATATTGAAAACTTCAATCACAGGAGAATCACCACAGGCCAGCTCGGGGAGTCGATTTCAACCTTCACTGGTCTTGTCATTGAGGGTTGAGAATTGGCAGTTTTATACATGCACCCTCAATGAGGACCAAATAAACATTAGAAATGTATTTTTTGATGGCCAACTGATGTCACAGTTCACCAGGATTTGTCTCCAGGGGAGACGTAAGTCCAGCAATGCAGGTTTAAAGCTTATCAACTCAATTACTGATAGTCTCTTTAAAATGAAGTTTTCTCCTCATTAACCACCCAGCAGTTTTGTTTTATATGTGATGATCATTTTTGCATTTTTTTCCCCTAACCGTGTCCTGCTTACACTAAACATTCATGCAGTTTATAATGTTTTGATAGCAAGACATCTATCTTTAGCTGATTTTAAAGGAGACATATTCTGCCCCCTTTCCACAAATTCACAAATAGTTCCCAGGTGTCTTAAAGACATGTCTGTGACATGCTTTGGTCAAAATACCCCAAGGATCAAACATCACTGCTTGCCCCGCCCCACCCCTTCTACCGGTCCCAGGTAGGGGTGGCATTATGCAAATTTGAATCCTAGTTACATCACTGGAAGACAACTGAGGGAACAGCTCGTAAAACAATGCAGATTTCAACCTATGGCGCTTGAACATTACAGAATTTTTTGTCAATTCTCACATTTTGGGGGCCGGACGGCAAGACAAACACCCAAACACATGTTAAAGAGCCTTCATTTGATGCCCCTTGATGTTTCCATAATATGTTCCCTTGTTGGCCATAAATGAGTAGCATTAGAGGCTGAGTGTCTGCCACCTGTTGTAAGCACAGATGCAGATATAAATCTGTCCGTGACTTGATGTCATGTTAATGAGTTGCTCCACAGTGAACGTTTGCAGAAGCACTTGTTATCATATTGATCAAATGAACCAAGGACACAGGATGTCCACAGTGATTTACTCACTACAGTGACTTATTGCTGGCAGCATAAAATATTGTGTGTAGTATGTAGTGCATACAGTACATTGGCCACAGTGGTGTGTTTTGCCAAGGGTCTAGATTTGAGGGAATTTGCTGTGAATCCAGTCACCTCCCAAGATCAAAGTTACAAAAAAGTGAACAATAATAAGACATTAGTGGGGATATTCTGAGAGGACAAAAATGGAGGTCTACACTTCAGGGATTTATTTGTCTGGTTTTATTTCAGAACATATCACTTCTGCTATGGAATGAGGCAGAACCCAACTGTGTGTAATTTGCAGAAGGCTGTTCATAGCTTTAGGGCTAACACATGGCTACATTACAGAACATCGGTGACAGAGTCGCAGTGCCGTGATAGTTATACTCAGCATGCACACTCACTGATTTAACAGGGAAGAATGCAAATGACTACAGACTACAGGCTGTGAGAGCAACATTGTCCTGTTGTCACTACACCACAGTGAATAAATAGACGGCTGCGCAGACAAACATTTCTGGCTGAACATTTGTTTGTACTTGGCATAGTCAGTAATCAGTCGACACTACCACAACATTTGGACATGATAGAGATCAAACTTGCTCTTGAAAACTGCATAATATTTGTATTTAGTAATGTATTCCCAGGAAACTTAAAGGGGCTCTCCAGTAAACGATGCAGCTTAATGAGATACATTGTATTTATGCTAGTGTTTTTGTGAGGCTTTAACTTTAGTGTGCTAATATACTGATGCTAAGTTGAGAGCCAAAGTCATGCAGGGTAGCTTCTGGCTCGCTACTGTTTCACTAACTCAATGCAACCTCATACCAATTCTATGAGGTAAAACCCTCAGAAGGATAGGCAGGGTTTACCACACACAGACCTTGGGTGCATATGCATTCAGCCCCCCTGAGTCACTACTTTGTTGAACCACCTTTCGCTGCAGATACAGCTGCAAGTCTTTTGGGGTTTGTCTCTACCAGCTTTGTACATCTGCACACACACTATTTTTGCCCATTCTTCTTTTGCAAGTCTTCCCACAGATTCTCAATAGGATTGAGGTCTGGTCTTTGACTGGGTTGGTATGCTTTGATGTAAACCATCAAAGCAACCACCCTAAACATAGTCCATTGGACAGCATGATGCTGCCACCACCATGTTTCACAGTGGGGATGGTGTGTTCAGGTTCATGTGCAGTGTTAGGTTTCCACCACACATAGCATTTTAAAAGTTCAGTTTTGGTCTTATCTGACCAGAACACCTTCTTCCACATGTTTGTTGTGTCCCCTACATGGCTTGTGGCAAATTGCAAATGGGACTTCTTATTGCTTTCTTTCAACAATGACTTTCTACTTTCCACTCTTCCATAATTGCCAGATATGTGGAGTGCACAACTAATAGTTGTCCTGTGGACAGACGGGTGGTATGTATTTACCAATTAAATGACTTCTGAAGGCAGTTGGTTGTCCTGGGTTTTATTTAGAGATATCAGAGTAAAGGAGGCTGAATTCATATACATGCCACACTTCAGATTCAGATTTGTATTTGTAAAAGATCTTGAACACCATGTATCATTTTTCTTCCAAAAATCATACTAATCATACATCCATCAATATTTAGACATAGATCCTCAGGCAAGTGCTTGTAGTTTGTCGGTTTCATCGCTAACTAGTCGGTCTCTGCAGCATTAGCATAAGAAAGTCATGACACACAAAATGTTTCATTTGACAGACACATGCCTCCAGATTTTAGATTTGGGAGGGGTCATTTGGCTGCAATAGCATGTCTAGCTACGTATCATCATCATTATCACAATAATCCTGCCGAGAGGGAGCATGTGAATACAAAACAACACAGGGCCAAGGACAGAACCCTGGGGCACACCAGAGATAACATTAGACCACTCACAGAGAGAATTATTAAAACTAACACGTTGGGTTCTGCTAGACAAGAATGGAACCATGAGAGTGCCAACCTATGGATGCCAACGCAATACTGTAACCAATGTTAAAGCACACTGTGATCTACAATTTCGAAAGCGACACTTAAGTCGAGAATTAAAAGTAAGGATGCTGATCTACAGTCTGCATTGATCAGCAGATCGTTGACAACTCTAGTCAGGATGAGAATGACACAATCGGATGCCAGACTGAAATTTGAAAATGAGACTATTAGCAGAAACATGGGCAGTCAGTTGATCAGCGACAATTCTCTCTTAGTATCTTAAAGCAGAAGTAAGCGGAATATTTGTGTTAATATAAGTCTTAAATAGTTATATCTTCCGACAGCAATCACTTACATAGAGTGTTTAGACCGAAACACGGGTCAGTCAGTCACTCTGCCCTGCTCTGAGCCGAGGAGAAAACTTTTCTCGTATCCTACAATTTTTATCCAATGAGGAGAGAGAACGGCATGAAGGGCTGTGTGTGCAGCCAAGGGATGCGCGTGAATGTGGTGACGTAGGGACGAGGACTGTTATGGTGCGTTCAGGCAACTCGTATTTTTCCGACCTGTGAAGTCGTACCAGTTCGATCTGGTACATAGACTGTAAAAAAAAGACGTACTGGTATGAGTTCACGGGTTGGAAGTTACGAGTAGCCGTTATAGTGACTTTCACAGGTAAAACAGGTCGGAAAAACACGAGTGGGTTGCCTGGAACGCTACAAAGTCGTAAGTTGTGACTTGAAGCTGTAATTTACGGTTTCAAAAGCCTGCCTGGAACGCAGCATTAGCCAAAACGACCGGATCGCTTACTTCTGCTTTAAATAAAAAAAGGACGAGTTGAAACAGGTCGATATTTGGCAAGAACCAGTGGATCACTATTAGATTTTCTTAAGAGCTGTTTAATGATTGCAGATTTATAGGCTAAGGGGACAGACCCCACAGAGAAGAAAGTGTTAAAGATGATGCGTGAAGGGCCATTAAGGATAAGAAAAACCTCCATAAACAGGTCAGATGGAATAGGGTCTGATGCACATATAGTAGCTACCAATACCACAGAGGCCATGGCCTCAGAAGAGATAGGTTTAAGCTGTGAGAGTGAGCTGGTGGACCAGCATGCTTTGTCAAAGATGCATTAACTATTCTCTACTACTGCTACTTCTACTCTCTCTCCTCATTCTGTTAACACAAACAGAGGGAGGGAGACACACGATGTTATGTCAACAGATGGCAACACAGTTTAATTCCAGTCAGCGGTCAGTGAAGCTGCTGGCAGATATAATGAAGAGAAATATGTCACAACACCCTTGTCACTGGGGAATATTAAATGAAAGTATACATGTGTTAATGTGCAGACATATTTATGTATGTCACAATACAGTGTCAGTGACCCTAACCTACAGTAACACCCCCACACCATATTGATTTTAACAAAGTTAATTAAACATTAACCTGCATTATGAGCAAAGAAAAAATGTCTCCCAAAGAGTACAAGCGCTGTAGTGCAGGTAATTGTGTAATATTAATGGTTCAGTCCATACAGTATGTCAGTATTTATATTAATATCTTTATATCGCTGCAATGATTTATTTATTTAAAGTTCTAGTAATCTCTAAAGTCTAATAACGTCAGTCCTCCTGTTGTCAGCGCAGTCACAGGCTCAGAGGAAATGGATTTTGGTAACAGCAATTAAAAACAGAACTAATGAATAAATTATATTTGATTGTTAAAAAAATATATTTAAAAAAAACACCCTTGTGACATGTGTCATAGTGTTAGTGAATTCCATTGGACAAAGTGAAATTTTATTTTGATGCCAGCACTGTATAAAAAGTCAGAAAACCACCAAGGCTGATACAGTTCATCCTGATGGAGGGTCATGAATCATGGTAATCCATCCAAAAGTTGATTTCACTTAAACCACAAATGTGAACATAATGGCGAAGCAAGGGATCACCAGGAGTCTTTTAGGGTTCATCTTCTAAGGACCATGATTTAATTAGTGTATTTTGTGTCAGTTCATTCAGTGTTTGGACTGATCTGACCACAGATAGACACTGTGTATTGATACTGAACAATAAAATGTTCAGTAGCACTCAGATCAGAAAGTGGCTGAGAGTATCTACTAGTAGTGCTGCAACATATGCTATTATCACACTAAGTTTGAACCTAGTTATCAGCCTACATCACAACTATAGTGGAAGATCTTAGTTTATTGTATTGTTGCTGGTATGACAGGGATATGATATGACATCAACAGGTCTTTTGGGAGACATGTAAAGCAAGGTGCCAAATCCCTGGATCATGCACTGCAACTGTGTGTCCTCTCGCACCTGTCAACATGTATGTCAAAATGGAAACCAAGACATTCAGCTGCTACATATAGCCTACACACACATACAACACATCCAGGCCAAAAACTGCAGTATTTGTTATAACAACTGTCAAGAACTCACAGGCAGTCGAGCACAATGATGCAGCAGCACACAGGGATTAGGCAGTCTCAGGCTCTTTGATACAGTCCAGGAGTCAAACCAGGCAGACAGAACTCAAGGCAGATCGTACAATATTCACTAGGCAATACCAACTAGATACAAAGGTCATACATTTGGGAAATTATCAGACAAGGAATACTGGAACGCTGCTCACAAAGAGGACAAGATGGACTGGCAACAAGGGGATGAACGGCTTAAAGGGATAGTTCAACATTTTGGCAAATTGGCCCATTGCCATAATCGCTATAGTCATAGCAGTAGGTTCATTACCTTTAATTGTAGGTGTAAGCTATTTTTAGTACAGCGGAGCGCAGCAGCAGGCTGCTCAGAGCTACGCTATGGAGGCTAAGGGAATTTCTTGGTTTCCCTCATCAAACTCATCAAATACAAAATCCCAAAACTCCACAGCGCTTTTGTAGACAAGTTGTGAGCTGCACAACCACCACGCTATGAGATAATGACGGAACGATACGAAACGGAGCCGTTTTCGAGGTAAATTCATACAAAACCGCTGATGCGCGTTGCGTTCAGGGACAGTTTTTCAGCAAGCAGTCCGTATTTACCCTGTATTTACCTCGAAAACGGCTCCGTTTCGTATCGTTCCGTCATTATCTCATAGCGTGGTGGTTGTGCAGGTCACAACTTGTCTACAAAAGCGCTGTGGAGTTTTGGGATGTTGAATTTGATGAGTTTAATGAGCGAAACCAAGAAATTCCATTAGCCTCCATAGCGTAGCTCTGAGCAGCCTGCTGCTGCGCTCCGCCGTACTGAAAATAGCTTACACCTACAATTAAAGGTAATGAACCTACTGCTATGACTATAGCGATTATGGCAATGGGCCAATGGGCCAATTTGCCAAAATGTTGAACTATCCCTTTAAATATGTGGAAGTAAATATGAAGACAACATGCGGGAGGACAAGACTATAAAACAGGAAATGAACTAAACTAGACAAAACAACATGACTGACTCAAACCCTGACAACTACAGCTTAGTGAACTTTTACATGTCTATGATTAGACAATCACAGTACTTAGCTGAGCTTACGTTATGTAGGAAAGAGCTCATGACTTTAGATCTCTGAACACAATCTGACAGTTTTTAGTCACTATGCAGCTAACATAACTGAAACAAATCGTCAAAGTGCTTAAAAGACAATTCACTTCAACATTTTTTTTGACAGTCCATCCCCCTGCACTGGTTTTCTATTATAAATGTGTCATATCTATAAAAAGAGATAACCCTGAAGACATGGTTGTGGTTATCTTCACAACAGTTTTCGCAGGCTGAATACAACTGGGTTTGATCATTAAATTGATCTCTGTGTGTAAGATGCTCCTTTAAGCCGTGAAGCCAAATTATCTGATGTAAAAGAAGGAAAGTGGGAACATAGCACAGCCTGCACCCTGGAGAACTCCATTTACCCACAGGTCTGCCTTCCTCTCTTGGAGCAAGGTCACCCACTACTGAGCTGTTTTCATTTTCTCCCGTCCTTTATTTCCCTTTGCTCTTGTTGTTTGTCTCCTTCCGTCTCTGTCTCTTTGAAACATTATGTTCAGTGATGGCCCTGCTCCCCATGAATTAAAGATAACGGTTTCTCAGTTTCACTGCAGCTCTAGTCCGCTCGCTCTTTGACAACTCCACAAACTTTGAGGAGAACTCTCTCTCGCACATTCTCACACTCGTCAATAGAAAATGCAATACTCTCGATGCCTTTTGCATCTAAATGATCATTTCCTCCACTGCTGACACTAGATAGGTAACCGAAATTGCTTGTGATGTTCACTGAATGACATCGACAGGTAATAAACCCGGAAATTGGATAGTGTGAGGTTCTGAAAAAGCTGTTTTCTCAAATGGCAGCATGCATAGCAGCACAGCTGAGCAGATGAATCAGGTAGATGAATACTCCCCAGCTCAAGTTCAAAATTGTATGGTGTGATACGTTTTTCAATGAGATCTGCAGTCCATTAAAATGTCTTGGACTCCTGCCAGAGAGACAACATCTCTATCTTGGTTTCGCCCTGTCTCTCTCTCTCTCTTTCAACTTTGCCTTTGTTCTCACCGTCCATGCCTTATCCTGGGACATTCATCTTATTCACATGGAGATTACAATTCACCACCAATATATGATTAATGTAGAGAAGGAAGAGAGCTGTCTGCCCTTCATCATCCATCCAGATTTTTTGCTTCAAATGAAATAAAGTGCTATTCTTATATTAATAACTGTGATTCTGTCGCTGTATGGAATAGCTGGTATGTTTTGAGTGGTGGTATAAACCTTGTTTTTCATTTTCTTTCCAGTCCCAGGTCTTCCATGAATCCTTCATCCTTTGGTTCTCAGTCACAGATTCTCCAGAGAAACACTTCACAGCATCACTCCTTTGTTTTTTCTGGCACCAGGACCCAGGGGCTTTCACTCGATCTTCTTCCCCTTTTAAATTCCAAGGGCAGGTGCATGGTAGGGCTGAATTTATTCATATGCATTACTTGGGTAAATAGAGTCTAATGCGTCCATACATGAGATCCGTGGTTTATCATGATACCCTTGGCTTTTAATGTCAGAAGAATGTAAAAGGTAGTGTACAGGTACAGGCCCCATGCTGGGGTCAGATCACAACAGGGATTCAAACAGGGCTGCTACATGTATTTGATCCATAAGCCTCGTCGTTTATCTGTCAAAGCACATTCAAATTCCAAAGATAACTCTGGTGTTAATATCTCTTGGAAAGCGGCTTTAGAGGAGCTTGTTCCATTATTCATTCATTATTATCATTACACACTTGGCTTGACCTATTTTTTTCATTTTTTTGGGGGGGGGGCTAAATTACGGTATGTTTCCAATGGCACTTCTTATTTAGTTTATGAAAGTAAACATTTAGCCAGCTACAGTTGATAACTGGAAGATATTTCAGGGCAATTGTGCAAATTGTTGCCTCCAGGCTACAAGTAATATGAATTATTCAAATATACAAAAAAAAAGAAAAGAAAAAAGAAATAAAGTATCAGGTAAATCTCAGAAGGACCCATTTTTAATTGAAAATCATGATGCAAGTGGCAGCCTTTTTTATTACCTTGTGCTGCTATACCTACCCTCAAGACTTAATTTTGGCGAAATTACTGTAACAAATGAATATTTAAAATAGTTATATCTGTGATGAGGGGACATTCATGCCTGCAGCAGTGAGCACAGTAATCTTAACAAAACCCAATGATACAAGGTTTAAGTACAGAGGGAGGACATAATTCAATAATACCTCTCTAATTTAATGCAATCCTTTACAGTTTTACAGTATTTTCTAAAGGTGTTTAACTGAGTTGAGAGGAGTGTGTTGGACTATGGAGCACACGGCTGTGGTGGTGGAGAGGCCATCTGAGCCTTAAGCCCACAGGTGAAAGGTGGAGTTGAGGTGTAGGTGGGTTCTGCAGGACAGATAGTGATGAAAAGGCCAGGTTTATGAATGAACCTCCAAATACAGACAGCAAGGCCAGCGTGAAAGGTGCAGCTAAACATGGCTCAGTCATTTGACCTCTTGTGAACTTCTAAAACAAGTAAGACTAGACAACAATAAATACAAGAATTCACTCAGATTTGCTTAAACACATCCTTTGTCTCTCTCTACAGACTCTTATCAGTAGATGCAGTTGACCCAGCTGACATTTAATTATACGTTTTCCGTTTTTGTCTGAACATTTTTAATGTTTTCCATTAGATTAAGTCTCACTGTTGACAGCACGATCAACATTTTCTTTTATTATCAATAGCCATTCAGTGAATGTACATCTTAAAAATGACTGTGTGCGCTAGTATTCAGTGTAAGAACATGTAATCCAGTTGTACTATCTGCAATATTGTCTTACAGATAACATCGACAATCCTCTACGGTTTGCTCAGAGCTGATTTACTGCAAATGCAAACCAATCATTTCCTGTTGCTGTCTCTATGTATTGAAAGCATTGAATGTAGGAGCTCTATTTTGAAGCAGTGAAAGGATGTATTTTGCCAAAAGCTATAAACACTGTATACACATAAATGGTGTTGAAAGAAGGTGTTCAGGTGTTTGTTATTCCAAGACATTTTGGAACTTACAGTAAGTAGGTACCACTGGTGTCCACCATGACTGAACTCTTTAACTTAAAAACTATGGTTCTAGCGGTTTCACACAGAAGTCAACACAAGCAGCGGGTTCTGCGAGGTAACAAGAGAAACCAGATTTTCTCTGCTGCGTCTGTGAAGCCAGCCCCGGGCTTCAGCTGGCCTTTGAGAAATAGATTTCCGTGGATGAAGATGCTCTTTTGGAGGAACGGTCACGCTGTGTTTGTCTGATCCTGCTTCCTTTGTTGTGTCAGCGCTGAATACAGCCCTTTACCCACAGTGGTCAAGACATTTGGCTCCGGTCGGTTCTCGGCCTTTCTACACAAGTACACACACACATACACACAACCCAAAGGCCAGTATTCTCCCTCTGACTTTAAAACTCACACAGGACACAAAAGCTAAATGCTCAAAAAAAAAACCCTGTCTTACTCAGTTTGTACAATTTTACCCTTAAAGGTATCCCAGGCACAGGAATGTTTGAATGCCTCAACTTGCAATTTTCTTCTTGAGGCATTTTATGAAAAATTGTTTGATGCATGAGTGAACTGAAGTCTCTATGGACACATGGACGACGAACACTGGAAACATCTACTTTGACATTAACCTGTCAACACAGCATACAAATCACTGTCAACAGTAAAATCCAGTCTGACAGCTGTTGTTACTCATTTATTTTGTAATCTCAGTGAATTCCAATCATATATCACACAGTTTTCCAGTGTTTTCTTTCTAGTTTTGATATATATATGAGCAGTGATTTTTGCGATTTACATGGCAGGACAGTGAGACCAGTGACAGTTGTTTGAGTTATCTGATAAAGACATAGCAGATTTCAAGTTCACACTCTGAGAAACCGAATCCTCTGAGGTTGTTACAGAAGTCCAGACAGCTTGATTTAAGGCTCAGTTTCTGAGTACTGAGCCTTAAAGTAGGCTGTGGAGGGAGCACGTTGACATTTAACAGTACTAATAAAGAACTGGGACCTGCTTTGTAATAAAAGAAAAAGACATGGAAATTTCATTTTATACAATATGGGACCTTTAAAATTATGAGGTCTCAGTCAAATAGCTGTATAATAACCTTCATCAATATTTGAAGACATTCTTTACATCTTTGCTTCTTTTCTGCCGTGCTTGGTAAAAATCTGCTTTAGTGCATTGGAAAATTAAATCAGGCAATCAAGAATCATAGAGTAAAAGATCATGTCAGAGAATAAAATATAGATATTTTTCTTTCACCCACTCTCAAAATTACAGGCTTAAGAGTCCGACTTCAGAGTACTGGCTATTTACCCACCCCTTTTGTCTTTTCTCCCCATTCCTCTGTCATCTGTCTCCTCCCAGCTGATCTATATTGTCCTTTCCTCTCCTCTGTGTACACAAAGCAATACCTCCAGGGAATAAATCTGTAAGTGAAGGTTTGCTTTGAAAATTAAAGTCTCTTATTGAATCAAATGAAGCATGGACTCAGGGAGGGAGGAAAGAAAAGGTCAACAGACTGAGAACATTTAATGAATATTGAATTCCCCACTACCACCTCACCCTTTCTTTCACACGAGCACACATACACCTGTGAGACAGGAAATATATCAATCAGAAGAATTTCTTATGTGTTTCTGTAGAAATACACAAAAGCAATAATGATATCAAATGATGTACTTGAGAGCCTGCAAATCCTAAAAGTGAAATATTTACTTACTCCAACTGTCTTTTCCAACTGAAAGTGGAGACCATAAAGAGAGTAATTGCTGTTTTTATTTTCTGCTCAGGGCTGCAATCCCTCTGAGCTGAATGCAAATCTGCAAGTGATTTTGTTTATGTCCATTCCAAGAAAATAATTTTTCCAGGCCGTGACCAGACTCTGAGATAGATGTGACAGACCAGGAGGGTTATGAACCTGCTTTGATATTATTTTGTCTCACATCTTAACACTGTTTAATTATTTTTTTTATGGTAGCAGTGTATCAGTGTTTCGCTCATAGGGACAAAACCATAGGTAGCCTAATTATAGTATCTCTCACCTCTGCAGTGCGTTTTAAACACATTTTGGTTGAATCTGTGTAGTCTTGAGCTTTGTGTTTATGAAGTCTTATTTCACTACCTACCTTGTGTCCCTACCTGCTCTTCACCTACGTTTCCTCTCTTGTGATTTGATTATTTTGTGTACTAAAATCTCTTTCCCCGCCTCTTGTCCCAGAGTTTTGTCTTTCCTGCCTGAACTACAGTTTTTCACCAGTTCCTTCTTTTGTACCAACTCTTATATTGTCTGTGTTATCCAGGTACTTTTGAGCCTTGACAATTGTTTCTTTTATCAGGCCGGCCTTTTCTATTTGTTGCTTGCTTTCACTGCTCTCATCACTTTGTTTCCTGGTGCAACAAATAGCTGTCTCTAGTAAAAACCTCTAAAAACACTACTTGTGCTATACACAGCACCAGATAGTGACTACCTGATGAATGCAGTGGAACATTTAGCAGCTAAATAGCCAGACATTTCCCTCAGGATGTGGTGGAGACTAAAGCAGAGCTAAAAAAAAAAAAAAAACACAAAAAAAAGTGAAAATGAAATGTGGCTCAGACTAGTGTCTGCAGGATGTGTTTTCTAAACTGTTCACTTTAAGGGGTAAAACATAACGTTTGTGTGCTCAGTGCTCTGCTGCCAGTTACCCCAAAAATCTATTATTGCACGTAAAATTAATTAACCACTGATTTGCTATATGAATGGGCCTGATGGGTTGTTTCCTATTTGATCTTTTTTAAATCAAAACTGAGCAGATTGAAAGACACAATATGACAAAAGTTTTGTGTGTGTGTGTGTGATCAAATTTTTATTTTCATTTTCATTAGGTCAAAAATATATTAGGGGATACAATATGGATTCTCAGAGAAAGACAATTAGCCCAGTACATAAGAACATAGTGAGAGTATTGTTGATAATAATAATTATGATGCAAATATGACAAAAGTTTTGTTTTAAGCACATACATTTTCCAATCTCAGCACCACTGTGACTTCCTTTGCTTTCTATCCTCAAGAAAAACATTGAGTATCTCTGAGGCCAGTGGCTCCATTTAACTCTGTTTAATGGCTACTCACCTTTTCGAGGGTAACCAGACTTTCTATGTCCTCATAAAATGTAGTAATGAAATTATCATAGAGTCCATAAATGTCAATGAGTGGTCTGTTCACTTTGAAGACAGTCAGTGTACAAAATATTACAAAACTTCGACCACATTAGCCTCAAGAGGGAGAGGAAGACTAGACGCAGGCTACGTTGACATTTAAATAGCCCAATGAAACATAAGGCAGGTTGACCCTTTAGATGCCAGCCATCCATGTCCATTTCACTTCAAATATTTTACCTATTTACCTTGATGAAAACGCTATGACCTTTACTAAATGATATTTATCCACTGTTCAAGTTGTCCTTGCTTAAATCTCCCTCTTCAACAGCAACCTCTGACTGCTAAGTTTTCACAAACAACTGATGTGTTACAGTCATGAAATCCATTCATGAGAAAATAATTGTCACATTATCTCTGGCCACATAGATTTGATTGTGGTGAGTAAATGCCAGCAAATCTTAATTTGTGATACTATAAACCTTCCTTCCATTTTTTTTACTTCTCCCATTTCTATGATTCGTTTCACATTTATTTTTAATGAATCCATAATTGTATTGCATATAGTGTGTAGCACTCACAGACACTGGTAACAGAAATATGTAGAAATGAAGTACTGAAAAAAAACAACATCTGGTGTTCCAGACAAAGGATATCAATGACAGAAAGATATTGTTTATATAGCAAATAAGCACAAGGTGCATTTATCTCCAGCCTGCATGCACGCTGCACCCTCCAGGTTTATTGCAAACAAGGGCCAGTATAACAGCTTAAGCACAGTTTAGGGAGTTGGGGGCAGCTCTCTCTTATTAATTAATTCTAATTAAATAGAAGCAAGATGTCCTTTATGCACAGATAATGGACTCCAGGGTTTTAAAGGACCCCAGTGCAGTGGTACCTTTAAGTTAAAGCAGAAGTGAGTGATCCGGTCGTTTTCGCTAATGCTGCGTTCCAGGCAGGCTTTTGAAATCGTAAATTACAGCTTCAAGTCACAACTTACGACTTTGTAGCGTTCCAGGCAACCCACTCGTGTTTTTCCGACCTGTTTTACCGGCGAAAGTCACTATAACGGCCACTCGTAACTTCCGACCGGTGAACTCGTACCAGATCGAACTGGTACCACTTCACGGTCGGAAAAATACGAGTTTCCTTGAACGCACCATAACAGTCCTCGTCGCTACGTCACCACATTCACGGCGTTCCTTGGCTGCACACACAGCCCTGCATGCCGTTCTCTCTCCTCATTGGATAAAAACTGTAGGATACGATAAATGTTTTCTCTTCGGCTCAGAGCAGAGCAGAGGGACTGAGAGACCCGTGTTTCAGTCCAAACACTCTATGTAAGTGATTGCTGTCGGAAGATATAACTATTTAAGACTTATATTAACACAAATATATCACTCACTTCTGCTTTAAATAACAACCAGTTACACCATCTGTGAGTGCCTGAACATATGCAGCCATATGTTATTTATTTTTTTTGGAATAAGTTTTATTTTAACTTTCTAGTCTTTGCCTTTACAGGACAGGTCTATTATCACAGCCCGGGGGTAGATTTTGATTACTGCACTAAAAAGGAAATGGAACCAATGAGCCTCTGGATGGTAGGAAAAACTTTCTTTTAAGAAGTTACAGTTCCCAGTAATTTAACCTGTAAGCAGTCTAAAGATTTAACTAAAAGACAGAAGTTGCAGCCAAATCTGTTAGAGTGCTTTAAAGTACAGCTACAGTTAATGTGGCCCTGATCGATTCTATTCACCTCCAGTGAAGCTGACTATACAGTACAGGTTACACTGCTGGCAACACAGTACATGGTATTAAACAGGCTACTGGGTGTACATCAACCATGTCTGTTTCTTAAAAATGCAATGCATTGACTTTTCATGCCAAAAGTTTTAAAATGGAGATCTCTAGCTGAAAGGGAGTCAGGGTCACCAACTTTAAAGAACAGGACCACTTCCATTGTTACATAAAAAGGTTTGGAGTTATAACATTAACATGCCATGGTTCATAATGAATTGATATATGCCACTAATTTGACTAATATCATGTAAGATATTTTAATTGCTGAGGTTTGTCAATATCATCAAGATGATGTTACTTGTCTCTTGGATAATATTTAATGAAATAACTCAATTTCACATTGGCATGTCAGGCTGGAAAACACATCAAAGTCCCCACTGCTGAAAGACTGAAAAAAGATTTATAATGCTCAAAATGAGGACAAGTGAACCTGCACACTGTGGGGATCAAGAAAAACTCCAGGCTGCAGGTAACCAAAAATAGATGCTCCTTTATTCTACAGCCATGCTCTAAAATTAGCACACACATATTAATTACTGGATATTTCTTTATGCAGCTCTTGCATACATTTGTTATGCTTTTATGCATCAACATAAACATACAGAATTGTTAGGAAGTTCATTATATTGGCAAAAAAAGGCTCTGAACAGAAGATGCACAGCTAATGGCAAACTATTTGATAAATTCAGGCAAAAGAGGGTCGAAGAGAAGGTGACGAATGAAACACTGACAAATGTGATAAACAAAAGTTAAAGTTGGACAAATAATTGTGCCCCGAAATATATAGTGTTATATCATTTTCTTGGCACTGACACTCCATCAAATCAGTAGCAGCTCTGTCTCCTACTGAGCCACACTGATGAAGCAGGGGTTGTCAGACCTGGGTCCGTCCTATACCTGGATATCTGGCACATTTGGACAGAATGTAGCAATGAAGAGACTAGCTGCAGCAAATTTCCCTCACTCTCTCTCTCTCTCTCTCTCTCTCTCTCTCTCTCTCTCTCTCTCTCTCTCTCTCTCTCTCTCTCTCTCTCTCTCTCTCTCTCTCTCTCTCTCTCTCCCCCTTTCATTCTCTTGAGATGTCTGGTATATCTTCCTCATCTTTATCAAAGGCCAGGTTGGACTAGTACAGACAGAATTGGATGAAAGAGGCAGGGCAGAGGCTTGGGAAATTATACAACAAATCTACCTCAACAGTGTTTCTAATCATTCTAAGTGACAGCAGGTCCAACACACTCTCTGAACTCTGCCAGACATCAGATGTGTATCACACTTTGGAAACAGACAACATCCAGCCATTCATTTACTTTATTATTTGCCTTGCTTAAGCTCTGTTTCTTTTGCATCTATCTTTCTCAGTCTATAGTCTGGTCCCATATTAAACCAAAATATTCAGTATATTAATTTTCTTTCTGAAAAATGAAGTGAATATGATGCTCTTGTGGTAACTCAGTTCAGAGTGACAATTAAAATACATATTAACAAGGACCTGTGAAAATAAATTCTCTTCTTTTTCTTCATCAGCTGACATGGTTGATGCATGAGCAGTCATTAAATATGCATTCAAATTTTTCAAAAACATTTTCTGCACCACCACGGTGCTCCTGCAAAATGTAGGCAGTCTGCTATTTTTTTATAACCTGCTGAAAGTATTCCCAGCTCTGCTGAAATACCATGAAGTGGCTGTTACAGGATTTTGAAAACAGTGAAACTTCTGTTAGACAGGATCTAATTCAAGCCCAGACGTTAAGTTAATGTGATGTCTGCTCCTGTTCTTCCCCTGCAGTTAAATTAGCACAAGTAATAAGATGATCGAAGCCTGTTTATTGCAATCACTTGGTCATAATGACTGTGTTTGTTCATGGTCAGTGATTGAATGTAAGCTTTATTTCATTACCACTCTACCTAACACAACCTGCTGAGAAAGCACCTGCTCTCTCAATCTATTTCTTTCTTTCTCCCTTTGTTTTTTTTTTCACTTTCCTGCTCTCTCGCTCACTCTGTCTCTCTCCTGCGTCTCACTGCTCTCACACTCCACTGCTGCCGGTTTCTCTCTATCCACCTAATGGAAGTCAAAGGGAGACAAAATGATCCTGTCATCAAACATGGTTTATATAACAGACGCGGTGCTGTGGGCTGTTTGCTGTGCCTTAGCCTCCCTCTGGCCTAATATCCCTCTGTCTGTCTTGACTTCCCACTCCAGAGACTCGCTGGCAGACACGTATTTGTGCAGGCTCACACACCCAGCAAACCAACGGCCACACATGAGCACTGCGATCTATGAAGCCACAATAATATGTCCTGTATTCCAGAGTAGCACAATAAGTTTAATAAAGTATTACACATCTGTATATTTTGTGTGTTTTCTGACTGGAACTTCATAGAAAATTATGATTTTATAACACTTATTATGATCAATCAACTGATTACATGGACAAAAGATCCATATTTAAATGTCACTCTGCATTATTTTATTTATATGAATATTAATTGTACACAATGATCCTTTGCAGCAAAACAAAGCCTAATAATGACACTGTTTTTTAATCAGTGTATCAAGGAATGATTAATATATTTTATTTATTTACTCATCAGGTAACTCACTCAGACATCTCCATCCCCACAATAGCACGCATGTGTGCATGGATCCTGCAGTCGTGCCAGAAGCTGAGATACAGTAGATGCGATGAGACACAGAGAACATCTCAGAACTTTTTTGCCAAGGTGGTGCTGACCTTTGCAGTGCAGCTCCGTCAACAGCAGAGCTCTTGTGGACATTTTTGCTTGTTAAAGAACAAACCTGTTGTGTGCAGGTGCAGTAACTAAAGAAGAAACACAACAAACACAGGGAGAAAAAGAGGAGTTAAGAGCCGGAAACGAGCAGGAGTCTTTTCCAGTAAGTGCAGCAGTTAGGGCTGATTCTGAGTTAATTGGGAAATGACGAAAACAGTTATCAGAGCATGTCTTCAAAATTCTCAAATTTAGAAGATGTTACACTGGGGTGACCACAGATGATAGGACTCAACAGTAGGACACAAGCCGTCTTCCCAGAGACAACCAACTTCTCTCAGATCAGATGTAAACTCAGCAAAAATCGCATCAAGAAGTCAAAGTCAAACACAAGGGGCCTAAATATACTAGGAAGGGGAAGACAAAGAGGCACAGGTGGGTGAAACCGATAAGGGCGGGGCAGACAGTTACTGTAGCAGCAGGAGACACAGTGGCAGGAAGCAAAAGATCTGAAATGAGAGGACATGTGAGATAACACAGGCAATTTACTTTTCAGCAGTGGTTGAATGATGTACTCAGACTTTGCACCCAAACAAATAGTTTCTGTTAAATGTAAGAGACCTGCATTTGAAATGTTATTCCAGAAAGAGTACACAGATTTTATCATCTAAAAATTCTTAAAGTACTGAAACTGTGCAGAACTTCCCCATTTCAGAGTGTTGGATTCATGTGGTGAAGAGACATGATTCACATACTGATCTACTTGGAGATCAATCAAATTATCAAATTCTTTATATTAAAGTGATATTTTGTATTGCAACCACAGTAATTAGTCACTAACTCAAGAAATAGATGTAGTGGATAATAAGTACAATCTTTGCATCTGAAGTACAGTGAATTAGCAGGAAATGGCTTAAGAGCATTACTTGAGTAAATATTACTTGTATTTATTTACCATCTACTTGTTTTGCGAAAGTTAAATTAGTGCTAAAATTTTGGACAAAATAAGAGCTCTTTTCTGTTATTTATTAGATAGATAGATAGATAGATAGATAGATAGATAGATAGATAGATAGATAGATAGATAGATAGATAGATAGATAGATAGATAGATAGATAGATAGATAGATAGATAGATAGATAGATAGATAGATAGATAGATAGATAGCCAATTATGTATTGCATAACAAAGACATTTGGACTAGCTTCTTGAGTGAATCACCCTCGAGATCAACTTGTGTATATTTGTTAAGTCGCCAATGTCTGAGCTCAGTGATCCCTGAGGAAGCATCAGTGAGGCAAGCAGCCAGACATCTACATCTCTTCTCAGCCCCTTTGAACAATGTGTCCCCCCTTCCTCCAAGGACATCCTGTGGCCAGTTGATAAGCACCGGATCTCCACAAGCCTCGAATCTGGATGAGTGAACAAATTCATCTTTGTCAGGAAGGTCACTTTTCGTGTATAAGCGAAAACAAGTAATACAGATATGTTAAAGTTGTTTGACTGTCGAAAATGTGCCCTATGTTTGACAATACTCAAAATAAAATCTGTTAATCTGTCAATATTGGATTTACAGTGTAGACCAATAAGTGAGAAAGATTATGCAGCTAAGTCATCTTGTTAAATCCTTTATTTCTGTGACAAATAACTGCAACAACTTTGTAGCTGTTCCACTGTGTCTCTAAATGTCAGACAAACAAAATGTCTTTTATCAGATGATTAAACTGACTTCTGCCTTGAAGAGACTGCTTGCTTTGTGACATGTTTTAAAGTCAGATCTTTTTTTCAATAATAGTTCTCATTAGATTTATATTTGCCAGGTAAGCGATGAAGGATTTCTGTGACAAATTAAGATTTGAAACTATGAAAAATTGTTGTGATGTGGTTCTGTCTTTTGTTCAGCTGTTGTGAGCTGCATGGCTCCCACCAACAAGCCCATCATTCATTCACTCCCTTTCTGTCTCTCACTTCAATTCCCTGCAATTCACTTTCACTTGAATGAGATTTATTGACTTATTACAGTTCTAAAACAATATTATGAAAGTGAGGGAGCACAAACTAATGTCTTTCTGTCTGAAGGTCCTTCTCTCTTCCTGTTCCCCTCTCTTTCTCCCAGTTTAATATAGTTTAACTGAATTCAGTCCAGTGATTGTGCTGTATTGGCATGAATGCTGTATAAACATTTTTTTTCAAGGCGACCACTTCAGCTGATCAATAATAAAAAGCTTGCTCCTATTCTGTCTCCCACTAAACCCAATTAGCTTGGCTGCAATGAATATGTGATGGATAATATAAATCGTTAATTCAAAATGCCATGTGTGTGTGTATGTACTATGTGAGTCTGTGTGCTCATTTGTTGCACTTCCATGGATTACACGGATAACTATCATAATATCTGCACAGTCGACCAAAAAGGCTTGTGATGTGTGTGGGTGTCTACATGTACATTGCATCTCCTTTGTTTTAACTCCTCCTTGGTCATGTAATGGACTAAGACTAAGAGCCACACATTACAAACAAATAACATGTAGGCTAAATGTCTAGCAGCAACATGAAAACCTTGAATATCCAATTTAAACATAGTCTGATAAGGCTGAGAGCCTGAGAGGAGGAATTTGCATAAATCTGTTCTGTGATTACCAATACTTAATTTTAGTGTATATTTCATTTAAAATCAAACAAATTGCATGATAAGGAATAAACAAATAGAGGCTGGCAATAGTTTGAATCTTCTATCAAAAATATGAAACCTACAAAGCCTTAAACAGTATTTGGTTTTCATTGCATATTTGAGGTATATTGATAATAAATAGGCTATTTATTTTCCTAAAGGGAAAAATATTCATTTTGAAAGACATGCTGAAAAATAAATCAAGTAGCCTATTTTATAAACAAATTAGATAACCATCGTTTTCTTCTTTTCTCTGAGAATATAAGCTAGTCTGATATCGTATCAAAGATATTGATCGTATTAAAACCCCATATGTGTTCCCCTGCAGCCACACAGCCCATCCCGGTGTGGATGTATCCAAGGTTGTATCGGACTGTCAGAATAGATCCATGCGTACCGTACGTGAGGATGTGAGCAGCATCCAGTCACGTAAACGCGTGGAGCGTTTCTATTTGTTCAGAGCTTTTGGAGCACCCGTTGCCAGGTAACGACGCAGAACTGCATTCCAAGAATTGTAGTTCAAAGAAGACAAGCCCTGTTTGCGCTACTATCAAAAGGGTTAGGACAGACAACTACATATCCCATAATGCAATTCTTACGGAAGTGCCCGCCCCTTTAGAGCACATGACTTGTGGTGCTCCGGTGAGCCACAATAACATACAGCCTCCACAGTGTTCTCAAGCTAGTTTTGTCGCCTAACCAGTGTTTTTTTCGTCTCCGTTGTGTCGTGGGTTGTGTAGCGTTGTTCCTACAATGAAACTGCTGTGTGTAGCCGTCGCTCTGTGCCTCGGTGTGGTTGCCAGAGCTGGGAAATACTCCCGGGATGTGAACGAGCCCAAAGCGGGCGGCAGTGATGGACAGACGGTGGAGTTTAGGATAGCCAAGCTGAACCAGGTGTGGGAGAAGGCTACGCGGGTACGTACACACGGAGGTAGTCTGCAACGGCGGCTACTGTAACAACTGCTAATAGGCTAGTAACTGCTAAGTAACGACTGTCGGTAATCAATGGAGCCAACCAAATACACCCTCTCTATGCACAGTTCATTGACAGCTATCAACCTGCATCATGAAGCATGGTACTACTACTGTAGTTAATTGGGAATACATAATAATCTATGGCTGAAGGCCTTTGAGGAGGTCACCCAGATGGTCCAGCAGGACATCTCTCTGGTGGAGATGTGTCCACTATTAGGGTGAAACTAGAGTTACAATAGGCTGCTTGACAGATGTATCTTCAGCTGTGTAAAGAAATGTTAAATGAGACAAAGGTTGCATAACTCCTCTCCAGTATACCAGAATGAATTCTTTACTCACATTGTTTTCATATATCCTGGGGTTTATTGATGGCTCAGTCTCATCTGCCCACACTGACTTGGGGCCAGATTACAGTCAATCCCTAATTTAGATGTTTGGTAGCAGTGGTAATCAGCCACCACAGATGAATAGTTCTTAAACAAGTAAAAACACCTCTCCAGTTCCTACCATACGTAATGAAAAGTGTCTTGCACAAGCCTCCAAACTTGTCCAAACTTTCACTTTTCCACCACTTAGCTGACTTGCTCTCATCCATATGGCAGAGGTCATTCATTGAGAAGAATATTATTTCATTGTTTTTGTCAATTTCCTAAAAGAACATGTATGAATTTTCCCCAAGATGTCAACAGCACTTTTAACTCATCCGTCTTAAAGTTAAGAACCATCATTGTTTCAGTTCATTTTCTGTGGTTGACCATGACAAATCCAGTTGGTTAGAAAAAACCCCAATGAGATTAGATGAGAGAAGTAACGCTGACATGAAAGTTGAGAAGCGATGCTGGGTTGAGTATTAACAGTTTCCTAACTTGAAGCAAAACAAGTCAGGATTTCCTCCTGTGATACCAAAGTAGGAAAAACTGTGTCTTATACTCCTGATCAAGGTCCTACCAGTCATTTGCAACTGTCACAGTGTTTTTGCTGTGTCAGTGTTTCAGCTTCCCTTTATAATCCGTTGTTTCATCACTCCTTATCCTGCTGTGTCCTCATACTTTCCCTCTCTGCTGGTCTTACTGGTCTTACATTGTCTTACATTGTCTCTTGTTCCGGTTCTGACAGATGCAGCTGTCCCCTGTTCGGCAGGCTGAGCTGCACAGTGACCTGAAGATCCAGGAAAAAGACGAGATGCAGTGGAAAAAGTTGAAGGCAGAGGGTCTGGATGAAAATGGGGAGAGAGAGGCCCAGCTCCGACGTAACTTCAATGGTGAGACAGTCTCTCCTCAGCAATGTCTTGTGTCCTCTCTTGGATCTAAACTCACTATGGAGTCAGTTTGTATACATACATATATACATACATAAACTCTCCCAAGCAGCCAGTTGATTCCCAGAAGAAATCTCTCATCCCTGTCAAGGTTGGACTGCTGCTAAAGTCAGAATCTCCATTTGAAATGAAGACTGCAGCTGATTCCGTATTCATGCAGTTTAATTATGTGTAGTGTGAGCAGAATTATTCCTCCGATTTTAAAGAGAGTCTCCTATTCACAGACATGTGGAGCGTGACGTGAATATTGCATTTCTGATGCTAAATGGCATACACTGAACACAGATACACACCTGATCTGTGAAGGATGTATCGACAAATGAGATGCAGCTCCTGTCCCTGGAGTTTCCTCAGATGGAGAAAGGTCAGGAACAGGCACACTGAGACAATCAAATCTTTAATCAAATCATGATTAGGCCTCCTACACCCTGGAGCTGCTGGTGTACAAGGGTCTGTCTGAAGGGATCTTCACCTCAGCAGCTGCAGACAAACACTTTGTATTCTGCCACCAACGGCCCATGGAAGCAGCAGTCCACCCCCCCCCTGGACTCCTCTTTTTCTTAACTCCCCAGTGGTGGAGTGACCTTCCAGCTCCTGGATGGATGGATGGATGGATGGATGGATGGATGGATGGATGGATGGATGGATGGATGGATGGATGGATAATAAGAACAAGAATAAATAAGAAAATATATTAAAAAATATATATATCTTTGCACACATACCCATACATACACGCACTCACGTGCAGAAGAGTCACTTCCTGCTCCTCTGTAGGCTAAATATAAATCAAATCCCCTTCTGTCCTCTGTGCCACGCCTTTCTGCCTGAGTTACTCTAATTGGGTTGAAAAATCAGTCGTCTGTCTCCTTTTTTTTATTTCTTCATGTATCTCTCAGTCTGAGGTGAGACAAATCCTGACACCTTCTTTGTTGTAAATTGGTTGTTCTGGGAGTGCGAGCTTATTTTACAGTCGGCGCTCATTGTAGATGAAAAGGGTCAAGAGTCTCAGTCGAAACCATAAAATGTGTATTGTGCAAGCCCGGTGCTGCCTCAACTTCTTCCAGCCTGTTTATGAGGATTTTTTAACTAGGCCCTTGCATGTGGACCCACTCCTAATGAAGTATCAGTAGTTAATCAGTGACAGTGATTGGTTACTACGGTGTTGAGATGATGCTGAATCAGCTCCTGCAGTAACGTTTACTGGAGCAGAATAATGAGGGCAGATCCTCTTCAGAGCAACGTCCAAAGTGTTAGGACAGCACCGGACTGATGAGGCTGTATATTGTGCTGCTCAATATTTTTTTGCACACAGCTGACAAACAGCGAACAGATTAGTTCCAGAAATGTGAAATACAGGGTCACTTTATCAGTTATCTGTCCCAGAAAATGTATTCCAGACAGTTTTTGGATCCATTTCTTTTTAATCTTCGGGCTTCTTTTGTTTTTGTAAGTGCCGGCACACTGCCAGGTTCTGAGTTATGGAAAGTGTTCTGTTAGGGGACTGAGTGGAAGTGTGAATAAGCATTTTCTTTTTCCTCTCTTGCTCTCACCTTTAAATATCAAGTTTTGGATGACAGAAAACCGCATGACAAAGAGCACATCTATCACCTACTGTGTTCCACTTATGTCACTTAGTTTGTTTTAAGGAGCTCTTGTCTGCATCCTCAAATCTAAACTTGTTTTTTTTTTTTTTTTTGGCCTGCTTGGCTTATTTTCAGCTGCCGATTCATAAGAGATGTATAGGGATGTATTTTCTGTTCTCTTTAACCTGTTTGGCCCACTGGAGCCTGCACAGCGTAGCGGATACCTGTATGAAAAAGCTCATAAAATGCTGTGGGGGTATTTTTTTCCTAATGTTTCTAAAGCAAGACGCCCTGACCGCACTAAAACAACACTTCAAGTACATTTTGTCAAAACAGTATATGTTCCAAGGGGCCAAATAGAGAGTCCGCCTGGTACTTTCCTCACTGAAACCTTTATAAAATCTATATGCTCTGTGATATTCTTGTCTACTTTGATACAGTTAAAGGGATAGTTCAACATTTTGGCAAATTGGTCCATTTACATAATCCCTATAATTTTAGGAGTAGGTTTGTTACCTTTAATTGTAGGTGTAAGCTGTTTTTAGAACGGCAGAGCAGAGCTGTGAGCTGCTCAGAGCTACTAATGGTATTTCTTGGTTTCCCTCATCAAACTCATCAAATACACAATCCAACAACTCCAAAATGCTCTCATGGACAAGTTGTGACCTGCACATTCACCACACTATGAGATAGTAACATTACAAGACACATCAGCGGTTTTGCATGAATTTACCTCGAAAACAACTCCGTCTTGTAACGTTCCGTTATTATCTCATAGTGTGGTGAATGTGTGAATGTGCAGGTCACAACTTGTCCATCAGAGCGTTTTGGAGTTGTTGGATTGTGTATTTGATGAGTTTGATGAGGGAAACCAAGAAATCCCATTAGCCTCCGTAGCGTAGCTCTGAGCAGCTCGCAGCTCTGCTCTGCCGTTCTAAAAACAATTAAAGGTAAGGAACCTGCTACTGCTTAGACTATGGGGATTATGGCAATGGGCCAATTTGCCAAAATGTTGAACTATCCCTTTAAGGAGTTGCTGATGCATTCAGGGGCATCTCTATACAGAGTCATTGCTATCATGGTGTTTTCCACTGTGTAAAGGAGAGGATAATAACAGTTTGCTCAGACAGAGGAACAGTCACAATGTTACTGACACTGGAGTTATATTCTCTAAAGGTCATCACTGAGACCAAGATTATGCATATTAACCTGATAATTGTTGAGCTATTCTTCGTTTATTTCAGGGTAGGTCTGTCTATGAACCTCACCTCCAAAAACCCTCCTGCTTAACAGTTTTTTAAAGATGTGGTGACTCACTGAGTTGCTGTCAGTGGTTGTTGTTCGCCTCTGGGTTATTTTTGATGTGAAAGTTTTGTTCAATTGATGAATATGTATGTCACTTTAGATGTGTATGTATGTTCCTCCTTACTCACTCATGTCAGCATCGTTTATGGCAGTGATAGCTAAACGTCTGCTCTGTTACACAGTGATCCTGGCCAAGTATGGGATGGATGGGAAAAGGGACACACGGCCACTGGAGAGCAACTCTCTGAAGGACCACGACACCAAAGAGGGAGACTTGTTTGAAGATCCCAGGCTGGACAAACTTTGGAACAAGGTGCGTTTGAATTTGTGTGCAAAGGAGGGAGGAAGAAGATTAATAGAAAGTATTTTGGGAATGATTTCATGCCCTCTTTTTCACAGTTTAGTGAGACACACTGTTGCTGGAGGAAAATCTGCCATAACAGCCACAAACCTTAAATGGGCCAAATCCAGTTCAGTTCAAATAAAAAAACATAGGCTCTAAGTTGATTCAAAGGGTTAAAAGCGGTCGTCCTCTGTGTCAGAATGCAGCTGTAACATGCAGCAGAGAAACATATTATCTCTTGTTTTTCAGCACAGCCAATTATTTTCCAAAGCGTGCGCATTGGTAACTATGAGAGAAGTTTTATTCCACCTCCATTATAATTACCCACATTGCACCTAGAGCAGAAAAGTGACAAGTGTTCTGTGATATTTTTTGGATGGCTAGGAAAATTTCATATTTGCAAGTTCCATGTGCCAGTCCAAAGGGCTCCATTCAAACCTTCCAGATGGAGCTGAAGTGTTGTGTTGTGTTTGGTGTCTTTTTTGCTGTTTTATTCAGGGGGGAAAAAACGGTTGTTATGACAGGTATATAATTCAAAGAGGAGGTATTTAATCTCTTGCTTTTTCACAGGAGAGTTTTGGGCTGTACATCCATAAATCAATCGCAGTGCCATCTCACAGTAGTTATGTGTTGCTGTGCTGCTGGCACAGTGTTTCAGACAGGATTGGATTCTATTTGTAATAAGTCAATCACCGACACAGACTCCTGACCCATCTGAGGGGCTGAGAGGGTCTGGGTAACCAACAGGACAAAGCCTGAAATATTTGATGTCATATGATGAGAAGTTTGAATAAATCTGTGGTTTGAAACTCTTTTGACAAATCTAGGCGATGAACAGCAACTCTGGATTTACCAGGTTGTGAGAGAGACTCTCCTGTGCAAGAGACATGGTGACACATGACGAGGTTATACAACATGTCCCAAAGAGGCTCCGACCTTCTGAGGCTGTGCTGTGTCCTTTAATCTGACCTCCGCCAGAGTGGAACACTGACAGCACAGTGTGGAGCTGCCTGTGTTGCACCTTATTCTCTTGACAATACACCCTTAAAATAAGATGTGCCACTTACTTGATGATGCTGTCACTTTCCATTTCATCATGTCAACAGTGCACCTGAACACAGCTCATTTTCAGACCAACCTGCCCATGGGCACACAGAGAAGTCCAAGTGTGTTTGTTATTTAAACAATGTGGGCACCCAAAGGGAAAATAAAATTTAGTTTTTAGTCAAACCTATTTCACACCACTGTCCTTGTCCAGACCTAGATAATACCTCTCACTCTGCTGCTTTGGACACTAACTCCTTCTGTCTCCCATGACTCCACCTCCACCAGGCCCAGAGCTCAGGGAAGTTCTCCAACGAGGAGTTGCTGAGCCTTAAGAGGGAGTTCCAGCACCACAAAGACAAGATCCAGGAGTACACCATCCTCATGGACACCGTCAGCAGGACTGAGGGTGAGCTGCATGAATCACTCCCTCTGCTCCCATGCCAGGCTGATGTGTCACGCCACCTCTGCTTAGTTCACGTTGGTATTTTCTGAAGCCAAGTTTACTTTAAGCCCTGTTGTCCTCTTTGGGGTTTTGTCTCAGTTGTATGAAATTTCTAACGGCAATGTGAGGAGGAGGAAAATGACTAGGGGTTTAACAGTGGCTAAGCAACTCTTACATTCTGAAACGTACTCCATTTTGAAATCACAGTTGGATATGTTTTTTGATACAGTGAAAAGAAAAAATGTGTGTAATTGTAAATCTGTACATGTATAACCTCGTGGCTGTAATATCAAATTGCATGATTTGCAGTTTCTTGAACACAAGAAATGCACACAAAGGCACATATTTCTTAAAAAAAAAAAAAAAGAACTGGGGCGGTGCGTGGTTCAGTGGTTAAAGCGGCCGCCCCATGTTGAGGCTACAGTCCTCAGCGCAGGCGTCCCCGGTTCAGATCCCACGTCGGGCAGACCTTTCCTGCGTGTCATTCCCCCTCTCTCTGCCTCCCCCTCTCTCACTATCTCACTATGTACTATCAAATTAAAGGCAAAAAAGCCAAAAAAATATACTTAAAAAAAACAAAAAAAAACGGAATAAAGATCAAATAGGAGACAGTGCTGTGGCTGCTGCTGCAAATCCAGTCTGAAGAGAAGCATTACACTCTACTCACGTAACACACCTGCTCCTGTGAGAGGGAAGGATGATAATTACACACATTACAGTCCCAAAATGTGAGCGCAGCAGGAACACGAGAGCAGAATAAGTCACTGGGCCACAGAGGTGAAGATATCACATGGCTTATACACACTCTCTCTCTCACACACACACACACACCCACCCACCCACACACACACACAGTGAAGAGAACAGTCACGGCCACTTGCTACCAGATATTTCAACATTTTGGCAAATTCGCCTATTGCCATAATCCCTATAGTTTTAGTAGTTCGTTCACTACCTTTAATTGTCGGTGCAAGCTGTTTTTAGAACGACGGGGCAGAGACGTGAGCTCTGCATGTGCGCGGTGTTTCTGGGCTTTCCCTCATCAAACTCATAAAATACACAATCCAACAACTCCAAAACGCTCTGGTGGATGAGGGAAACATAGAAATACCATTAGCCTCCATTGCGTTAGCTGAGCAGCTCACATCTCTGCCCCGCCGATCTCAAAACAGCTTGCACCGACAATTAAAGGTAATGAACCTACTCCTAAAACTATAGGGATTATGTCAATAGACGTATTTACAGTACCACAATGTTGAAATATCCCTTTAAGTTAGGTTTGCCTGTATGAAAAGAACCTAAGTGAGCTCTGTGAGCAGACTATTATTACTGTAAACCAGTGATGCTCAAACCTTTTCATATAAAGAACCTTGAAAGTGACACTAATTAAACAGTGGTCCCCATCTGATAAGACTTTTACATAGATGTTTCATTACAGAAAGAGTTTGAAACCCATTCATTGTGTCACTGTTAAACAGCATTTGTATAGAAATGACTCAGCTGTTTTTGCCTCTATCTGCTTTTGTTTACTGTCATAGTTATGGTTCTTTGAGCAGAATAATTTGTCATTTACATAGACAAAATTTGTACCACAATTATATTTTCTAGCCACCGGGGGAGCTTCCAAAACAAACAAATGTAAATTTATGTTCAGTCTAATGGTTATGTATGTATAAAGGGTGCAGATATCACACCGCAGGTTGCCACCCACTGATCAGCACTTGTCAAACCCCATCAGAGCTGTGAGTTTTGAGCCGAGCCGACTGCCACGTCTCTCCAGGACCCGACTGACACTCTGCAGCTGTTTCGTGCCAGAACTCTTCCGTTAGCGCTGCACACCGCTGTGTTGCTTGCCGCACAAAGCCCGAGGTGTTTTTCTGCCTGTCTGATGCATTTAAACATTGAGCCAATCACATGTTGTCTGGAGGGGAGTTTTCATGCATCTCCGCAGCACCACCACCACCACCACCTCCACCCCCTTCCTTTCAGAGTTCCCAAGTCTTTTCTTTTTTTTTCTCCCTTTTATCCAAATGTCAGCCGTCATCATTGAATTAGTGAGTCACTGTCTGCTTGGCCCTTGTTCAGTATTTAGCCCTCTCACCTTTTCCAGGGGTGAGACAGACAGGAGTCTCACAAGGCTTCACGAGCTGCTTAAAGCTCTTATGAAAGAATACATGGAGAAAAAGTCATCCCTGTGGAATGTAAAATGTACAGATTACTTTACAGCTGCTGCTAAACTCTATATTTAAAACGCTTCTCTTTCTCTCTTGTATTGCTTGACGTTCCTCTGCTCTTCTCGCTCCTCTTCATCCACCCACTCAACCCCGCTGGCTCTTGACTCCGTACCTGACTTGTCACCCTCCTCTGCTCCCCTTTTCTCCCCTTCTCCCCCACCTCCGTCTCAACAGAAATCCACAAGAACGTGATCTCCCCCTTGGACGGCGACACCAAGGAGCACGTGCTGCACCAGAAACACACGGAGCTGAAGGTGAAAATGAGAGACCTCAACCAGGGCTTCGAGCGCCTCCGTAAGCTCAGCCACGAGGGCTTCACTGAAGACAGCGGTGAGGGAGACACAACACACACACACACGGCTCGCTCGTGTGTTTCTGCATCTCATTCTCACTCTGCGTTTATCGCATCAGCTTAATGACTGGGATTGGTATTCATAATAACAGACTGTGCCGGATCACAGCATGTTTTGTGCTCTTAGTTTCAAATCGAGTTCCTAGAACGAAAGATGAGAAAAGGACTTATTTTAAGAGGAGTTATTTAAAGCTGCACTCTTCCAGCTTGTCCTTGCGCCGTGTAACTCTTGAGAAGTCGTCATCACTGTTGTTATGATTCAAATTTCCCTGCAGTTTCTGCTCTCTCATCTCTTGTTGCTGCGCTGCCGTCGGTCGAGTTGCGCTGCAGGTTCGGGAGCCGTGCGAGGTCTCAGCGGTGCAGGTTTCAGAGGGAGTTTGTCAAGAGTTTAGACGAAGATGCTCTTAGTGGTGATTCATCCTGACTCCCATACTCGTTCTCCACTCATTCCCCCTGCGGGTTGTTTCTCACTCAACCACGTCTTACAAAGTTACTAAACGCTCCAAATCTCCTTGTGTTTGCTTCGTCTGGTTTCGTAATCCGTGCAGTTTTGCGGTACATATGTAGTGGCAGCAACTCAGGCTGAGATGTGAATACAAGCAGTTTTTTTCCCTCTCTATCATACTGTGTGTGTATATACTAAATGACTGCACAACCGTGGTGGCTCGCTGTTGTGAAATCTATCTTATAAAACGGCCGCTGCGCTGTGGCTGCTCCTCTTCAAAGCCCCCCTTCCTCTAGAGAGTACGGGTATTGGTGAGGCTCCAAACTGTCTCCTCGGACTGTTTATCTCTTCATCTTTCCCTCTTTCTGTTCTTCCTCTGTAGAGTTTCGGGAACCCCGTGTGATTGAACTGTGGGAGGCTGCCAAGAGAGCAAACCTCAGTGAAGACGAGCTGGACTCTCTCAAGGTAACTCTTAAATCTCTTACGACAGCTCCCTGGACACCTCTGCTCTCAGCTGTTTGTAGATAACGGCTTTTTATTTTATCAGAGCACTGCAACTTTGCTGCAACTTTCTAATCAAGTGTCCTTTTGGTAACAGTATTACCTTTTGCAGTGTACTTTTTTTTTTTTTTTTTTTTTTTATTGTGCGATACCAGTGACAAACATTAAAGGTGTTCAGAAATGGCCGTTTGTCCTGTTTGTCGCGCCTCCTTCCACAAGTTTCCACGAGTTGCCGCACAAGTTTACCCGAGTAAGGAAATCTAATTTGATTGGTCGTTATCAAGCGGGCAGGATATTCAATGTTTGGGGCGAGACCGAGCTCGGTGTGTGTACTGTATGTGTATGTGTGTGCGGCTTGCTACGTTATAGCTTGCTTAGCTAGCGAGGCTAAGTGATGGACCGCAGGGATCCGGAGGAGGAGAGTGGAGTAGGGACGGAGGAGAGTTTGTGTCGGCGGTGGTGGACTAGTCTCCTCGTTTTTCTCAGACGTTTGATTGACAGATGACTGATCCAATATTATTGGCTGATGAATCATGAGCAACGTGACGCATAATTTGTGCGCCTGCATTATCCAATGCGGAAAAAAAACTACCCCACTTTCACCCCGGATTTTTATATATTAGGTGACTTTTGTAGTGTACCTGGTAGCTAAGTGCATGGTGAATCATTAAGCACAGACAGGATTGTATTTTATGCATGACACATTTCAAATGTACAGGAATTTTACCCTCCTATCTCTGCTCCCGTCACCCTTTGTCCCTGGAGCAGACGAATGCAGCGAACAACTCAATTTAGATTTTAAATTTTTGAACACATCCGGCTCTGAGATCACATACATCACAGGGAAACGCTCAGCTCCTATTTTCTCTGTGACATTTCCGCTCCAGTCACCTTTTGAGATGCCTATCAGCTCCCCTGCGCCGCTGCCATGTAATTGTAAGCGAACTGAACCCATGCCCTCTTTCCCTTCAAATATTTAGGAGGAGCTGCGTCACTTTGAGACCAAGGTGGAGAAGCACACCCATTACCAGGAGCAGCTGGAGCTGTCCCACCAGAAGCTGCAACACGTGGAGTCTCTGGGAGACAAAGAGCACATCAAAAGGAACCAGGAGAAGTACAACACCCTCGCCGAGAAGACGAGGGAGATGAGCTACAAGGTAAGGAAGGATGACAACGGCGTCTGTTAGCTCCCAACTCCTCACTCTGCCAGTGAACGCCACACAGCTGTAGTGTAAAGGCTCACTCCCTGCCAGCTGTCCACACTAATATGGCTGCAAAATGGGGACAGAATGAAAACCGCTACGGTGCTGGAAAAAAAACACAGTTCCAAAGAAATAGGGGACAAAGGTTAACAACAGCTCATATTGTTCCTCTGGAGTGACACTACAACATGAGGAAAGATGAAGAGCTCTGGAAGGAAAGCTTTGTTCAAACCTCATACCAAGAAAAGCTGTTTTTACCCTGCTGTAAAACACTGTAGTAAAGTTTACAGGTATCTACAGAAACAAATGAAATATGTGTGTGTTCATATTAGTACTTAAGCAAAATTTGGGCTGTAGCCGGTGAAGAGTCCACATTTGTTTTCAAAGCTGGAATTTCAAATATGCCCTACAGTACATTGCCAGTGGTGCATTGACTATTCTCCTCAAAAAAAGTTTGAAAAGGTTATTCAGTCAATCATTTCTCCCCTTTAAAGGAGACATATTCTGCCCCTCTTCCACAAATTAAAATAGTTCCCAGGTGTCTTAAAGACATGTCTGTGACATGCTTTGGTCAAAATACCCCAAAGATCAAACATCACAGCTCTTCTCATCCTCTCAAAACAGCCCTGTTCAGAGCAGCTGGTTTCAGTGCCTGTCCCTTTAAATGCAAATGAACCACTGCTTCCCAGGTGGGGTGGTATTATGCAAATTCGAAAACTAGTTACATCATTGCTAGACAACAGCTCATAAAAACACGTGGATTTCAACCTAGGGAGCCTGAACATTACAGATTTTTTTGTCAATTCTCACATTTTGGGGGCTGAAAGGCAAGACAAACACCCAAATATATGTTAAAGTGAAAAGTGAAATTTCCATAATATGTCCCCTTTAATAATGCCAATTGGTGTTGTATTTTATATTGTTGGAAAGCCCGATTAGTCGCCTTTACTGTACAACAAGGTACAACTTGTAAGGATTGTGCATTGGTGGAATGATCAACACAGCTAAAGGTGTGGGAACCCCCCCAAAAATGTGCCAAAATCTCCTGTAATATTCCCTTGTTGGTGTTCAGCTGATTTTCCTGTAGTATCACTGTATTTCTAGAGTGTGCTAATATTTCAGCTTTTTTATGTGACCAGTAGTCAGTGCAGAATAAATATCAGCACTATCAGTCATTTTTATATCAAGACTTACAAACAGCTTTATTAGTTCAGCATAGTATTCTGTGAACTTGTGTTTTACTGCATGTCAGACTGACATCAAATCAACGAGCATTACAAAAAAACGTTCTACAATGCCAGGGATGAAATGCCAGTTGCAGTATTGCTTACAGTAGCACAGGTTTCACTTGTTGCCAGTCAGAATTTATTCTTTTGATACTTGGTGTCTCACTGTCGAGTGTGTTTCACACATTTAACTGTAACATTCAAATTCTTCTGCCGAGGTAGAACGAGTTTGGTTATTGTAAGCTCTTATATTTAGACATAAAGAGACAAAGAAGGGCAAAAGTGTTGACACTTCTTTGTCTTGATTTCAGATGAAGAAACACATGCAGGATTTGTCCAACAAGATCTCTCGTCAAGGACTCGAGCACAACGAGCTGTGAGAGGTTCGGCCTCGCCGTCGTCTCGTCAGTGAAGGTTGAATGAACTGAAATAATTCCTTCTCCACACACGCATCATACGCTGCATCACCGTCCATTCCTGTAAAAAGAATCAGTCCCTTTCCATTGAACCTTTTTCTACTTTTCTAGTTGCTGATTGTCCAAATTGCTGTGTGAATGCACTGTAGGTTGTTTGTACAGATTTTTTTTATATATAAATCAGATGGACTTACTGAGAGAATGACCTGCTCAGATTATTAGGTACAGATCAAAAAGTAATGAATAGTTTACATACTCGTCTGGTACTCTGTAGCTCCATTTATTCGTACAGCTAATGACAGACCAGTGTGGGAGAAATGTCTGGTTATGGTTCAAAAACTGGAAGCGTATAGCTTCACTCCAACAATGCCAAATTCTGTGGAGGTGGTTGTTGACGGATGGACAGCAGCAGCTGACTCAGCCATAACCAGATGATGAAGCTCAGCTGAAGACTGATGGTGGTTTGGATCATGGAGCGCCGCCAACCAACTGCACACTGTACTTCATCTCGTCAGAATATTGGCTCGTTGGCATTCAGACCATTTGTCCACAGCCCTCTGTCGTTAGCGGTGAGAAAAATAAAGGCTACGTCACACGGGCTGTTACTACTGTAGAGACTCAAACCTCAGTCTGCTCAAGTATTATAATGTTACCACTTTAGTGCGATCGATATAAAATGAACAACGTTTTGCAGATTCGGGTAAGAAGCACTGAAACCATGAAACCTGAAAATGTAACAGCAATCTTTATTATTCAGTGAGATACAAATGCCAAGAACGTACAAACAGTGGTATTTTAAAAATATAGTTTCATATCATTCACGTTGTCCTGGCGTAAATAAAAGCAGTGACTATTTACACATCCTGTAGACAAAAGCAGTCTGTCCCTGTGGAGACATCAGCAGGCTGTTCTGGGAGTTCCTCACGTTCTGTCTTAATCCTCGTCTCCTCCTCAGACAGCGATGGGGAACTGCCACCATAAAAACAGATTACCGTCAAATATTGGACGATTTGTCCTGATATCAAGAGGGAGGTGAGACATTGGAACACACTGCGCTTTTCCATTCATCAATTCTTGCCCTCTCACGGACCAGAAGCAAGAGACATTGATTGCTGTGATGAATAATGTTAGTGTCTAGCTGATTACTCAGTCATGTCCTGCTTGGGCCACATGGGCCTAGATTAATGTAATTTGCACCCGAGATATATCTCTAAGCTGCTTATTTCAGTCGAATGCTTTTAAGCTCTTATGTGGAATGATTGCCAAGCAAGCTGGGACTCTTAGCAGTTGATTGTAAGGTGACAGTGCGATGAGAAGAGCTTTATCTCATTATGTGATCATACTATGAACCATACCTGTGATAAATAATAGTAATTTAAACAATGGGAGTTGAAATCTCAGAGGTAACAACAAACAGAGCCATACCCAAACAGTCTGAAGAGACAGCTGCTGTTTATCTGTCTCTCATCTGTAAAAATCAGTCATTTTGGTGCAGTTCCTTCATATTTCAGGACATTTAATACCAATATTCAATAGAATCTGAAGAGGCACATAGAAAAAAAGTTCCTCCATCAACAGTTGGCTTTGCGTACTGAAGTGCCATGCAACAAAAACAACAACATTTCTAGAGTAAAAGCGCAACACTATATCTAAGTATATGCAAAATTACAACATAGAAACAAAATATCCATAAACATCCATGATGGCAGCTGCATAAGAGACTTCCTAGACATTTTCTGTTTTCTTCTTCTCAGTGGAATGGATTGTTGGCGGGAATTTCTGTACACTGACACAACTGTGTGTGTTTGTGTGTTTTTAAGTGTGATGATCAACTGCATTTGAGCATTTTAGCTTATTCAGAGAGATGGAGAGAGTGAGAACTATCCTACAGTGTCATCGGTGTTGAGTGTTGCAGAGTCAGGTCGGAGGCTCTCGCCGCCTGTTCTCCAGCTGACTCAGTCTGTCCTCCCTGCCCTCAACGTGCTCCGCCCCCACTCTGTGAGCCGTTTCCATGGCACTGATGTCGAGGTGGGCGTACCTGACGGAGCCCTCTTCTGGTTTAAGGAATCAGTGGGAAAGGGGGAAGAAGAGGGAGAACGTTAATGTTTCTAGAGTTTGAAACATTTACTTTAAGTTGTCACATACAGGAAACATGCTGTGTAAAGAAATGTTCAGTGTCTTTGACCCTTTAGTAACTCAACCTTACACCATTTTCGAAAGGATTACTCTAAGTGAGGGCTGTTGATTTATCTGTAAAGCGTCTCATTTTGTCTGTGATTTAAAAACCCATGAAATTACTTTTACCTTTTAATTTGCCAATTCAAGCCTGATAATTTGAATACATTTAAACAGTTTGTAATTACTTTGTGTCACTGTATAATTGCTTCATTTTCACCATGCAGAAATATGTGATTATGCCCCATAAATTAGGCTCTCGAGTAGCAATAAAAAAAAAAATCATGTGTGTTTGTCATGAATAAATTGTCTGTACTGGAACCTAGCTGCTGCAAAAACACATTTTTATCTTTTTTTTTATTTTTAAGTTGATAGAGACAGATGCAGGTAAGAATAAATACACCCTGCCAGTAAGCAGCAAGTGCAGAACAGATGCAGACAGATGCTGTTTAAAGGGATATTTCAACATTTTGGCAAATTCACCTATTGCCATAATCACTATAGTTTTAGCAGTAGGTTCATTACCTTTAATTGTTGGCGCAAGCTGTTTTTAGATCGGCAGGGCAGAGACGTGAGCTGCTCAGCTAACACAATGGAGAATCATGGTATTTCATCAAACTAAATACACAATCCAACAACTCCAAAACACTCTCGTGGACAAGTTGTGACCTGCACATTCGCCATAATTATGTAACATTACGACACATGAAGCAAAGTATTTACCTCGAAAACAACTCCCTTTTGTAACGTTCCATTATTTTTTCATAGCGTGGTGAATGTGCAGGTCACAATTTGTCCACAAGAGCGTTTTGTAGTTGTTGGATTGTGTATTTGATGAGTTTGATGAGGGAAACCAAGAAATACCGCATGCCATGCAGAGCTCACATCTGCCCTGCGGATGTAAAAACAGCTTGCATTAAAGGTAATGAACCTACCCCTATGATTGTAGGGATTATGGCAGTTGGCGAATTTGCCAATATGTTGAATTATCCCTTTAAGCAAATTAGACATACCTTGCTGGCAAAGCATCAGAAAACATTCTTTTAACTTTGAGGTGTCTCTGTTTAATAACTTCCATTAGTGTGCAGTGTCTCCTTACTTCTACCACACATAGAGATGCTGATAATCATTAAATCTGCTGATAATGCATTAAGCCTATGTGTGGTAGAAAGATGGGATGAGAACGCTGACATTAAGCAGTTATCAGAGAGGTCACAGATGGAAGAAAGTGCCAGGAAAAAGACAGACAGAGATCCAAGATGGCCGTTTACGGCTTGGTGTTCTTACTGAGTCTGCAGAGTTGCAAAGTGTTACCTCTGACAGCACTGTGTGGACTGGAGGCCGGGGCTGAGCCAGGCTCCTGCAGGTCCAGCTCCGTGTACAGGAGCTCCTTGTTGGTTTTAGCCAGCAGGGGGCTAATGGGGATGTTGACATAATTAATAGTGCTGTCACTGTGGAGCCCAGCGTCCAGGAACACAGACAGAGAGGCGTCATGTGGAGACTGGATCGCACCTGAGGGGAAAAACCAAAAGCAGAGGCATTAAAGAGGTTGCACAGAGCAATGAAGTGTCAATATGTCATCAGAAAGTCACCCCTGATCACAGTTTCTCACAGATACTCAACCACACCTGAAAATCTAAATGTTTTCAGATCATACACAAGCCAATCAAAGTTAAAAACAGTACTGGTGTATATAGACAATATACTCACATACAGGTATAGCATTTTACATTATACATATTATGTATATGTAAAATGCAAAAGTTTGGGCACCCCTAGTCAAATGTCCGTTAATGTGAACAGTTCAGCAAGTGATCTCCATAAGGCTGATAAGCATAAAGTTACTCTTTTTCAATAGTTTAAGCAATATCAGTGTATTAATTTTGTTTTCTACAATTTTAGAGTGAAAAAGGGAACCAAAGCAGCAGCCTGCAAAAGAATGAGAAACCCAGAAGACTTGAGCTCTCAGATAACTTTGTCAGACAAGATATTTACTATTTACACACTGTGATATAGTTTCCAAAGGGGGGGGGGGGGGGGCTACTAGGTATTAACTATGCAGGGTGGCCAAACCTTTGCTGTGGGCCCTTTTCCTTTTCTGTCATTTTAAAAATGTAAAAGATGAAAATAAAAATTATAATTAAATGTTTAAAATGTAAAGGGAATGTGTCATCTGCAACTTTTGGAGATCATTTCATCTTCCACCTGCTGAACTGTTCACATTAACAGAAAATTTGACCAGGGGTGCCCAAACCATTGCCTGCCAATGCCTATGCATATGTACAGCAGTTCTGCTCTCTGGTTACCACACAGTGCTGTCATCCCTCACTGTCTTTTCATCAACAAAAACACATGGTCTCAAACTGTTGGTCTGAAATGACAATTCCTCCTCTTGTTCCTCCCCCTCTTCCATTTCTCAGATTTTCTTTCCTCCATTGTTTCTTTCAAACTTCAGCCTTCATCAACCTGGTGTCATCACATTAGCAGTAGTTAACAGTTGCAACTGCGTCAAACTTCTGCAATGTGTTCATCACCATTATGCACCACTAGCACAAGTGTATCAGAGCTCAGTGTGTTTCAGTGCAATTTTGTTTAAACTAAATTAGTTCTGTGAAATGAAAACTGTTTTAGTCAGAGTGATTTACACATTCAAGTTCAGACAATAGATTTCAATGTTTTAGCAATTTAGAATAACTGTAAAAAGAAAAAAACACCTGTAAACCATTGGTAATAATTGATCAGAAGTGAATTATTAATCATCTTACCAGCGGCTGACGCTGGCCTGTACATGCTGAGTGTGGTGGGTGGAGGAGGAGGGGCAGATGGAGGCCGAGAGGGCAACGACTTCTTCAGACCTGCCAGCTTGTTGCCACCGTCCACACAGTCCTCGTGTTCCTCCCTCACGCTCAGAGGAGAATCTGAGAAGCACAGGAGGTTCAGACACGTTTCAAACTCACAGTCGCACAGCAAAAGACCAGCAATGGCTTGACTTCAGAGTAGTGACTCAACAATGTGTGAACACTGCAAAGCAAGAAAGTTCTTCATTATAAATTGCACTTCAGTTAAAAAAACAAAACAATATGTAAATATTCAGAGCAAGGAGGAGTGAGGTTAGAGGCTTTGTTCCAGTCTCGAGCTTTCAGCTTTTCTTAAAACCCGTCATCAGGAAACCACAGCGACGGTTACATCACAGAAAGCCGACAGTGGGTTTAAGTAAAAGACCGTTGAAAAACCAAGAAAACTGGAGACTAGAACAAAGCCTGAGACATTTAGTTCTCCTGGTTCATTATTAGCTAAATGTAAATTTTGAATCTCAGAAATAAATGACTCATCATGAAGCATAATGGCCCTTGTCAGTGTTTGACGTTATCTGACAGTTACTCATACATAAACACGTACGCAGCACAGATCCAACTGTCTTTTATGTCGTCTGACGGTTTCATCTTTAACACTGCATCATTTTATTAAATTCTACTGTTAAATTACCTACAGCTGCCAAATAAATGCAGCGGATGCTATAAAGTGGCATGAAGGGGAAATGTTCAGGTACTCGGGTATGTCACAGTTTGACTAATCATATAAGCACAACGTTGCATTAACAAACACACCTTGTGTATCAGCAGAAGGTGAAAGGCCGGCTGGTGGTGAGTTGACAACCTAGGGAAGTGAAGCACAGCTACATTATTTCAAAGATTTTATATTGAAACACTTAAAAATTTACTAAAATTATGTAGGTGTTTTATTCCAAAACCTGCAATGTAGCTGACATGGCAACACTTCATATTTTAAAGGGATAGTTCCACATTTTGGCAAATTGGCCCATTGCCATAATTCCTATAGTTTTAGCAGTAGGTTCATTACCTTTAATTGTCGGTGCAAGCTATTTTTAGAACGGCGGAGCAGAGCTGTGAGCTGCTCAGAGCTACGCTACGGAGACTAATTAAGCGTAGCGTTAGTTCTGGCAGGCCATGACGTCAAGCTCTTAATCAGCACAGCATAGCTGTCGTCACAGGTGCAGATCAGCTGATGGCTCAGCTGACTCTCTGTGGCTGCTTCCTATTGGGGAACTGCATTCAGAGCACGCTATTTAAACTGCTCTAGCCCGACGTCACCTCCCTTGCTGCTGCTGCTTCCTCTGCCGGCTTTTTTGCAACCCACCTCCACCCCAGCTCCTCCTGTCATTGTATTCATGTTGGTTGCTCTGCTCTGTCTGGGTTTTCTTTGCTGCTGCACTCCCTGCTTATGCCGTTCATGATGGCTCGTGAAGGGCAGGGAGGTGCTCTTCCTGCCTCAGGCTTTCCACGCAAGCACGTGGAAGAGCAGTGGGTCCCAGAACAGTACCATACCGCCAAATTAAACTTGTGCAAGTAAATAAATATTATTTTGACATAGTGGTCCTGACAGAATTGGAATTTCTTGGTTTCCCTCATCAAACTCATCAAATACACAATCCAACAACTCCAAAATGCTCTCATGGACAAGTTGTGACCTGCACATTCACCGCACTATGAGATAGTAACGTTACAAGACGCATCAGCGGTTTTGCATGAATTTACCTCGAAAACAACTCTGTCTTGTAACGTTCCATTATTATCTCATAGCGTGGTGAATGTGCAGGTCACAACTTGTCCACCAGAGCGTTTTGGAGTTGTTGGATTGTGTATTTGATGAGTTTGATGAGGGAAATCAAGAAATCCCATTAGCCTCCGTAGCGTCGCTCTGAGCAGCTCGCGGCTCTGCTCCGCCATTCTAAAAATAGCTTGCACCGACAATTAAAGGTAACGAACCTATTCCTAAAACTACAGGGATTATGGCAATGGGCACATTTGCCAAAATGTGGAACTATCCCTTTAACACATGCCTGATGTGCACAACATGGCATCAATTTTGCATGGACAGTCTTAATTCAATTTGATTATACAGCATGTATCCCCATACTGCACATAGGTCAGGTGTATTAGATCTGCATCTTGGAATGTGGGTTGCCATGAATAAGTAGCATTTGGAGGGTTTGGAAGTTGTGATTTAGTTGGTGAATGGACTGTTTATTGCATCTTTAATGCGTCTTGTACAGGACTCTTTTACTTTTAGTTTTAAACAGTGTGTTTGTACATCAATTGATCTATTTCTTATGAGTTCAGGATTTCATTTGCAGGAGGAAGAGTGTGCTCTGTCTCCTCTCTGGTGTCTCCTGGTCGTAAAACAGGCTGATAAAAATCTCACCTGAGTGAAGCATCTGTTCCTCGCTGACCGCCACTGCTCTGGTGTGATGTAGTTGTCTGAACCATGATTGCGCTTGGGTGGGGAGACAGGAGAGGTTATTGTCGAGGTAGGGTTAATTGGTTTTCACTGCAACATTCAGGGATTATTACAGGTTAAGAGTGAAAACAGCAACTTTTCAGACTGGTGGAAGAGGAAGAAATCCGGAGCAGCGGTGGGCAGAGAGGTCTCATAAGAGAAAGAAAGGGCAGTGGGCGAGGGCATGAGAGAGAGAAAACAGGGTGATGAAGAGCCGAGAGGACAGAGCTGGCGTCTTAAGAGGTGGCAGACAGGAGACAAAGGGGCGGCCGGCTCAGACATGACAAATCTCTGATGTGTCCCAGTTTTACATTTTCTCCTGCCCACAGCAGCTATTACCACGACAGGAACATTATCCGTCACACTGTCTTTTCCAGTGGACATAATACAACGTGTGATATCGGACGGTGTCTCATTATCCAACGTGAAAGGTACGTCTCCTTTGCCACATTGAACTGCTGACACTTCACAGCTGAGGAATGATGAATAAAGGAATCTCATTTGTGCTACATACCACAGGATTCTCCCCTCGCAGGGTTTCTGTGGGTTTCATCACTACTCGTTAACTTTCTCTGTCCCCTTTTGCTCTCCCTCTTGCCAGCACACACATATAATGAGTTCGCACATGCGCACACACACACGCACACACTCCTACACAAGCTGTCAGAAATCACAAGACATGCTGCTCCCTCTCCAGCTCTGATGATACTCTCCTCGCTACAAGGGGGAAGCACTTTTCACAACCCATCAGAAAATTAATTAGACACAATGTGGAGCAGTCTCCTCTGAGAGCTTTTCAGACCAAATTATCAAAGGGAAAACAACACCGGCTCCAGACAGGTTTCTGATGGAAACCCACAACTGCTTTATTTTTTTTTTACAATTGCTGTTTTCCTATATTTGTGGTTAAGGGCACTCAGCGGGGGGCTCTGTCACCTCACACTCAGAAAAACCTGGCCTTGATTCAATGTGTTTGTTTGAATCTTATCTCGCTGTGTCTCCACGCCCTCTGGGTTTCAAACCAAAGACGTCCAAAGTCAGTTGGACCAGAGACTAAACTGGTCTGACTGTGGAGGCATGCTGTGATTGCAGGAGGGCGGCCAACGCAGTAGGGGACAGTTGCAACAAATCCAAAACATACTGCAGTGGCTTGCGCTGCACAGGCTCAGTTACTTTCATGATGCTCTCATGTCTCATACAGAGCTACACAACACAACAGACCACAACAGTATGTTTCAACATCTTTTGTTCTTCTATCTGATCAGATGCACTCAGGGTTCCATACTTTTTCCAGAACCTAATTTCCAGATTTCTTGGTAAAAAAAAAAAAAATTCAAATAATTTGTGACATTTGAGTAATTACTGTAAATCATGTAATATATTGTGTAATTTAATTTGATTTTATTAATTTATTTTCATTATTCAGAATTTGTATGACATTAAGTCATCAAATTGTAGCTAGGTACAATATAGCGCATACAAAATAATAAACCCAAATTACTTAAAGGGGAATTGCCGTTTTTTACAATCTGGACCTTATTTCTAGCATAAAATACGATCATTTACTCACCCAGATAACTTTGGTGTCATTACAAGTCATTGCGACAAAATTAGCTCCTAACCCTAACCCAAGAGCCGCATATCCATATAATGTAAGTCTGTAGGGCACCAGAATGCAGCCTCTAAATAACACATTATCTGCCGTGAAACTCGTTCTTTTCACCAATATTTTGTTATGATACGCTAGTGCTATTCCCCTCTGAGTCCGGGGTTAATTGTTATCAACATCCGGGGTCTGTAGGTTGACCTACTGACCTCTGACCTGGATGATGTCATCTCTGAGCGCGGCGCGGCGTGGCTTTTTTACCTGAAAGTTGCTACTGCTAATACTATGGTTCGTTTCTGCGTATTTCCGAATTGTCAGAACAAAATGAGCAGCTGGACGAGGTTCAGTTTCCACAGGCTTCCTCTCCACAACCTGGACTCACTAAAACTAAAATGAACCTGAATGCCGAAGCGGAATGATTATTATCAGAATGAGCCGGGCAGCGCTCAGAGATGACAGAGGGGAATAGCACTAGCGTATCATAACGAAATATTGGTGAAATGAACGAGTTTCACGGCAGATAATGTGTTATTTAGAGGCTGCATTCCGCTGCCCTGTAGACTCACATTATACGGATATACACGGCTCTTGGCTGGATCTAATTTAATCGGAACGACTTGTAATGACACCAAAGTTTCTGGGTGAGTAAATGATCGTATTTTATGCTAGAAATAAGGTCCAGATTGTAAAAAACGGCAATTCCCCTTAAGATAAGACCAAACCCAGGTAAGTATTAAGATAAATATGTTTCCATACAATAATAATTCCATACTTTCCATACTTGTGTAGGAACCCTGTGCACTACACATCAAAACACATATTACATAAATTAATATCACTACGATATTGTGAAAGCATTTTCCCAAAATATTATGCTTACTCTGACAAAGATGATTTGTAAAATTTAATCTATCTATGTTTAGAAAATGAGCAGATTGGTTAAGTTTTAATATATAAAAGTTTAGTCTCTGTGTAATTGAGTAAATTGCAAAAAAAAAAGCCTGTGTTGTAGCCCTCTGCAGTCTGCCCAGCACTGTTGTACAGTGTGGGCTTAAAAAGTAAAACAAATGTTAAGAAAATATTTTTCTCATGAAACTATTATGGTGTACTTGTAATGATGTACAATGCTGATGATCGCTGGTTTGAATCACAGTCTGTTTTATAGAGAAATTATAACATTGCTGCTGTTCTGCCCCTGTGCTGAGCCCTGCTCAGCATTTTGCAGTGTTATCATCCTTTACACGAGCCTTTAAGGCATCGACTACTGTAAATCACAATTACAAAGCTAGCCACCCAAGTGACTCATTAGGCTGAATAGCAAGTAGCAGTGTGTGTATGTGTGTGCGTGTGTGAAAAGGGCAGATAATTGCTGCTTGAACTACTGGTGCATCAGTAGCAAACACTGCAGAATTGTACAAAGAGGGCAAAAGTTAAAATGACTTCAAAGGGCAAACAGAAGAAAAGTGCATTAGAAAAGTATGACTTTAAACACACCACGCAAATGTAGTACAATTTACACTCAGGCCCACAGACCACCAAGGTAAACCCACATCTCTGGCATTAGCGACAAAAAACAAACAAGCTTCACTGAACCAACATTTGCAGAGCGATTATGTTCCTGTCATTGTGTTTATACTAAGACACTGAGCTGCAGCAGGTTCTCTTTCAACATTCGTTTCGGTATCTCACTATGGGACACGCCCCCTGCGCTTGTCCCCAGAAGCAATTTTCCACTACGCCAGTCCTGACTGGCAGAGAGACGTGACGTCACCTCCCTGGGAGGGTCTTCCTCCTCCCTATAAGACCGTGGCGTCACGTCGGTACTTCAGTCTAAAACCTCTTCTCGCTCCTGGAAGCACCTCTCAGACGGCAGGTTCAGCTAACATTAGCACACTGGCCAAAGAGCGAGCTAGCACCTCGGTCGCCGGCCGCTAACGCATTAGCTCCCTGCTCTAGCTGAAAAGCTACGAGAGCCAGCTAGTCTGTCCCTAACAGTAGCTGTTTTCCTGTACGAAGCGAAGCTAGTCTGTACCCAAACAGTGGCCACCTAACTTAGCTAGTCTGTTCCCAAACAGTAGCCCCACGCTAGTCTGTTCCCAACCAGTAGCCCAAGCTAGTCTGTTCCCAACCAGTAGCCGCTCGCCTTTTAAGAGCTGAAAAAACCCCGTTTCCTCACCATGGACGGGTCCGTACCGGCAGCCAAGCCCTGCGCGTGCGGAAAGAAGATCTCCGGGGCGGATACCCACTCCACCTGCTCGGCGTGCCTCGGGCTGAAACATGCTCAGGATGCCATGGCAACCCCGGTGTCGTGTGAGCACTGCGCGCGGTTCTCAAACAAAACCCGCCGCCGCAGGCTGACACGGCTGGCCAGCTTGTCAGCGACCGACCCTATGATGGGGGTATCCAACCCCCCACCACAGGAGTCGGAGGCGGGGCCCTCCGGGGGAAACACCATCCCCACGGACGCAGATTGGGCGGATCAGCTCGACGCCATGGCCCCGCTGATAGACGGCGCCCCAGGTGAAGACCTGTTCGCAGAACAGGAGGACATCTTGGACGTCGTGTTTAATTCCGACTCTGGGGACGAGTCCATCAGCCTCGGCTCTGACGAGGACGACTCGGACCTGGACGACTCCTTCACTCCCTCGTCGGCTGCAAAGTCGACCACCGGGGAGCAGGCAAGTGGCGGCTCCCCAAACCCGCCCGCCGGCACCGACCTGCACGATGTCTGCAAGAGAGCGGCTGCAAAGCTGGGCATTGAGTGGCCAGAAGCCCCCGCCGAGACCTCCACGTCCCGGTACGAGGGTAGACGGCTCCCCAAGGCCAAACCCTCCACCAGACAGCTCCTGCCGGTGTTCCCGGAGTGCCTGGAGGAAGCGACCCGAACGTGGAGCAATCCACTGACGGCCAAGAACGCCGCACAGGGAGGCTCAGCGCTGGACTGGGCGGGCATGGAGGAGAAAGGCTTCTCCCACCTTCCCCCGGTTGAACCCCTCCTGGCGTCGCACCTCCACCCCGGCCAGAAGCCCACCATGACGGCGGCGGGCCCCGCCCTGCCGTCCAAGGCGGAATGCTTCCAGTCCTCCCTGACTGAAAAAGGCTACAAGTCCGTAGCCATGTCTGTGAGGGCTCTCAACGCGTCATCGCTCCTGCTGGCCTACCAAGCCGACTTGCAAGATGAGATGACAACCTCACCCTCCGCTGCTGTGTGGGAAGAAGTTTGCGTGGTGACTGACCTCTGCTTACGCCTACACAGGTGCGCTGTCCAGGCCTCCGGCAGAGCCATGGCCCTGATGGTCGCACAGGAGAGAGCTAGGTGGCTCAATCTTTCCAGCCTGTCCCAGAAGGAAAAAGCCCACCTCCTCGACGTCCCGGTGGACCCGAGAGGCCTCTTTGGACCAGCTGTAGCCACCATGCAAAGAAAGTGTGAGGAGAAGAAGAAGGAGGGTGAAGCACTCAAACTCTGTCTACCCAGAAAGATGCCACCTCCTCCCCCAGCAGCTCCGCGGCAGACGTTCGCCCAGGTTGCAGCCCGGCCGGGTTACCGCATCCCGAGACGTCAGCCCCAAGCTCAGGCGGCCGCCCAGAGCAAACCACCGGAGCTGAAAGGCGCATGGGCCAAGAAGCCGTTCGCCGCAAATGTGACGCAGGGGAGCCAGCCGGCCCCAGGAGTCACTCACGGGGGAAAGAAGAAGCGACGCGCCACCTAGGACGCTGTCCACGGAGGGGGATGCCGGGTCCAGCCAGACGCCCGTCTCCCCCCCCTTGAAGATGTTTCTGTTCCGGCCCAGTTCAGAGAGGCCGTGTTCCGGGTCCCTGAAGAGACACGCAGCAGCCGCCCCGGCACTCGTGGTCCACAGCCGCCCGAAGAGGAGGAAGGTCCGTCCTGCAGAGAGCCTTGCAGAGAGCCATGCAGAGACTTTGTGTTACACAAGCACACACCAGTGCAGAAAAACACACACACCCCCCTCATTGTTATTAATAAAGTTGTTATCAACTGTGCATCCAGGTCCAGAACCAAGGGCGCAGTCAAACTTATTAATGAAAACAAAAATAAAACAGAAACATATCATGGCTGTAAAGCCTCACATAACGCCACGAGGGGGAGCCATAACCCCACTCGTGACGCAGCGGGCCAGTCTCCCTGCTGTGCAGCAGCAGCACAGACTGAGCATCGCAGCGGCACCACCCGCTGTGCGGCCCAGCACGGCGGCGAGACCACCGTTAGGTCCGCTGTCGGAGCGAGCCCAGCAGTGGCGTGCATGCGTGACATCGGACTGGGTGCTGAAAACCGTAACCAGAGGTTACAGGCTCCAGTTCGCGTCCACTCCGCCCAGGTTCAACAAAGTTTTGCAATCACAGGCGCTAGGGGACAAAGCTCGCATATTGCAGGAGGAAATCAACTCCCTGCTAAACAAAGGAGCTGTCCAGATAGTACCTTCAGAAGAGAGACAGAGCGGTTTCTATTCAAGGTATTTTCTGGTCCCCAAGAAAGACGGGGGTCTGCGGCCCATATTAGACCTGCGCGCCCTGAACAGATACATGAGACAGTACAAGTTCAGAATGTTAACGCACACGGCTCTGATACGATTTGTGCGTCCAGGCGATTGGTTCATATCCATAGACCTGAAGGACGCATACTTTCACATCCCTATTTACCCCCCGCACAGAAAATACCTCCGATTTGCTTTTCAAGGCATAACGTACGAGTATTTGGTGCTCCCATTCGGCCTTTCATTAAGTCCGAGGGTGTTTGTAAAATGTACCGAGGCAGCCATCGCACCTCTGAGAGAGGTGGGAATGCGCTTGGCAATGTACATAGACGACTGGCTTCTCGCAGCTCAGTCCCCACACCAAACCCAGGCTCACGCCACACTGCTCATGTCACATCTGGCCGCTTTGGGTTTCACGGTGAACCGGGAAAAGAGCGTTCTGATCCCGACTCAGAACATCAAATTCATCGGTCTATCTCTGGACTCGGTCGCGTTCAGAGCACGTCTGTCAGCGGAGAGAGTGGAGGCCTTTCAGGCCTGTCTGGCACTTTTTCGCAGGGGGACGAAGTTAAAGTTCAGAGTGTGTCTCAGGCTGTTGGGTCTTATGGCATCGGCCCTGGCGGTCATTCCGCTCGGTCGCCTGCACATGAGACCTTTTCAGCGGTGGGTGGCATCACTGAAGCTGAACCCGTCGCGCCACAGACACCGTCAGGTTTCAATCTCCGTGGCGTGCGTCATGGCGCTGCGCCCTTGGAGACGCACAACTTCTCTGACCACAGGGGTTACCATGGGAACCATCCTGGCCAGAAAAGTTATTACTACGGATGCTTCTCGTTCAGGCTGGGGAGCCACTTACGAGGGCAGGATAGTAAATGGCACGTGGAACTCACAAATGCAGTTACTTCACATAAACTGCCTGGAGCTTCAGGCTGTGTATCTGGCTTTGAAACACTTTCTGCCTCTTCTCAGAGGACAGCATGTTCTGGTCAGGACCGACAACACCACAGTTATAGCATATATCAACAGACAGGGCGGGCTGCGCTCGCGCCGTCTGCACATGCTGGCACACAGACTGATAACGTGGAGCTACTCCCACCTGTTATCGCTGAGGGCCACTCATGTGCCGGGCATACTGAACCTGGGAGCAGACCTACTCTCCAGGGGCGACCCTCGCTACAAGGATTGGAAACTCCACAGCGAGGTGATTGCCCAGGTTTGGAAGAGATACGGCAAGGCGAGAGTGGATCTCTTTGCATCAGAGGAGAACGCTCAGTGCCCCCTGTTCTACTCCCTCACCGGCCAGAGCGCTCCGATGGGGCTGGATGCTTTGGCGCACGAGTGGCCCCGTGTCCTCCTGTACGCTTTTCCCCCGTTAGAGCTGATCACTCCTACTCTCGCCAGAGTGCGAGAGAGGAATCTGTCTCTAATCTTGATAGCCCCCCGCTGGCAAGGGAAGAACTGGCTAGCGGAGATATTTCAACTCCTGTGCGGTCAGCCGTGGCGTTTGCCACTGCGCAGAGACCTCTTGACGCAGGCGCGCGGGGAGATTTTTCATCCTTATCCGGAGCGCATGGCTCTATGGGCCTGGCCCGTGAAAGGCTGAATTTGTCCACCGCTGGGCTCCCGCAGAGCGTCATCGCCACTATTCAGGGGGCAAGGGCTCCTTCTACGCGCGCCGCATATGATGGCAAATGGAGCGCGTTTGAAGAGTGGTGCGTAAAAGCGGGGATTTTGGCTTTTCAGAGCCCCGTGCCGGTTATCCTGACGTTCCTACAGGAGCTGTTGGATAGGGGCTTGGCTTTCTCTACAGTCAAGGTGTATTTAGCCGCCATATCGGCATGTCACATTGGCTTTGGAGACAAAACAGCGGGTCAGCACCCCCTGGTTTGTCAGTTCATGAAAGGCGCACGGCGCCTTCGACCTGTGTCCAAGAACTTGGCCGCTCCGTGGGATCTGTCCATGGTTCTGGATGTGTTGTCGGGCCCGCCTTTTGAGCCGCTGCTTCAGGTGGAGCTCAGAGAGCTCTCCCTTAAGACGGCTCTGTTACTCGCGTTGGCCTCGGCCAAGCGCGTGAGTGACATCCATGCATTATCGGTGAACCCGGCTTGTATGCAGTTTTTAGCAGGGGATTCTAAGGTTCTACTGAAGCCTAACCCTGCGTTTGTGCCGAAGGTTTTTAACCCGGCAATACCATATCGCCCTATTGAGCTGACGGCGTTCTATCCTCCTCCTTTTTCATCGCAGGAGCATGGGCGCATGAATACGCTCTGCCCGGTGCGCGCGTTGCGCGCCTATGTGGACAGAACAGCTGGATTCAGGAAATCAGAACAGTTGTTTGTGTCATGGGCTGCACCAACCTTGGGGAAGCCTCTCACGAAGCAGAGGTTGTCACGCTGGATTGTGGAGGCTATTGCCTTGGCCTATGAGAGTAAGGGTCTAGGGCCCCCCTCAGGGCTGCGCGCTCATTCCACTCGTGGGATGGCTGCGTCATGGGCATTGTTTCAGGGCGTTTCTATGGAGGAGGTGTGTGCGGCTGCCAGCTGGACTACGCCTCATACCTTCTCCAGATTTTACAGATTGGATGTTACTGTACCCACGATGGCTCACACTGTGCTGCAAGTGGGTTCAGCGACGGATGGAGGGCTGTCTATGTGATTTATGTCACGTTAATATCTGGTCCTCGAGATATGCTTGTCTGAGGCAATACGGGAGTCTCTATATCCCATAGTGAGATACCGAAACGAATGTTGAAAGAGAACTTTAGGTTAAGAAATTAACCCCCGTTCTCTGAAACATGAGTGAGGTATCTCACCAGATCACCCTCCTTGCCTGGAGCGAGGAAGAGGTGTTTTTTGCTCAGACTGAAGTACCGACGTGACGCCACGGTCTTATAGGGAGGAGGAAGACCCTCCCAGGGAGGTGACGTCACGTCTCTCTGCCAGTCAGGACTGGCGTAGTGGAAAATTGCTTCTGGGGACAAGCGCAGGGGGCGTGTCCCATAGTGAGATACCTCACTCATGTTTCAGAGAACGGGGGTTAATTTCTTAACCTAAAGTTCTCAGCTGCTCAGTGTACATCCATCCCCTGTTTCTATCTATGTTCTGCCTCCTTTGAACGTGGACCTTGTGACTACTGTGAAGAGCATGTGAAGTGCTGCCTGAGTGCTCTATTCAGTATCATTTCTTTTAATCAAACATTTTCCTTGATAAAAGTCAAATGGTGTAAAACTAACAAAGTCCTCCTCAAGGATCAGTTCTGGGACTTCTGCTCTTTGCCATAAACACCACCTCCCTCGGCCCAAGTATCTGCTCACATGTCCTCTCATGTCACTGCTATGCAGACACACCTCGCTAGCTATCGTTTCTCACCAGATGACCCCACTGTCTGTGAGTGAGTGTGGGTGTGGGTGTGAGTGGATCTCTCTGATATGTCCACATGTATAAAGGAACGCCACCTTCAGCTCAACCTCTAAGACTGAACTCCCTGTCAGCCCAGTCAGTCAGTCTTCATTGCTTTATCTCTGACCCCAACAAAGGTCAAAGGAACCTGGGTGTCATGTTTAATGACCAGCTCTCCTCCGACGACAACAGTGCATCTGTCTCTCCATCGTGCTGCTTTGTTCTTTACTGCATAGAAACTTAAAGGGATAGTTCAAAATTTTGGCAAATTGACCCATTGCCATAATCCCTATAGTTTTAGGAGTAGGTTCGTTACCTTTAATTGCTGGTGCAAGCTATTTTTAGAGTGGCGGAGCAGAGCCGCGAGCTGCTCAGAGCTACGCTACGGAGACTCTCATCGAACTCATCGTGCATCAGCGGTTTTGCATGAATTTACCTCAAAAACAACTCCGTCTCGTAACGTTCCGTTATTATCTCATAGTGTGATGAATATGCAGGTCACAATTTATCTACAAGAACGTTTTGGAAGTGTTGGATTGTGTATTTGATGAGTTTGATGAGGGAAACCAAGAAATCCCATTAGCCGTAGCGTAGCTCTGAGCAGCTCGTGGTTCTGCTCCGCCGTTCTAAAAATAGCTTGCACCGACAATTAAAGGTAACGAACCCACTCCTAAAACTTCAGGGATTGTGGCAATGGGCCAATTTGCCAAAATGTCAAGCTCAGTCCAGGCTGTTCTGGTCTGTGCTTTGCTACCTTGTCCTATCAGAGCTGGAGCCCCACTCCTCCAAGAGCAAACCCTTTCCTAAACCCCTACATGCCTAACCTGCACTTAAATGCACTTTTGGTACACTTCTTGTACAGTCTCCTTGCTTTTGTCGTCCTCAGTTACACTAAAATTCCGACTGCGCTGACATTTCACTGAAGTCCTTCATTTGTGACTCACTCATCAGACAAATGTAAATGTAAATGTCTGACTGTGGTTTCTTGACTCTAATTCAGCAAAGCGTCTGTGACAGCAGGCTCTAACTCAGTAACATCAGCGATATCACTTGTAGCAGCTCCGGCTCTTTTTCTCATCCTTCATAACCAAACCACAGCTCCACCAAGGAGTTCGTCCTTGTTATGAGCACAAGGGATCGTTACATAAAATCCCCCTTTTTATTAGTACAAGAATGAAAAAAATACGACCGTGGGCTTAATAGATTCCAACAGACGCATTAAAGAGAGATTAGCATCCGTGGGAGCAAACCCAAGAGTTTGAATAAGTGATTAGCATAATCATCTGCAAACATTTTGTTTCATTTCATTATTCAATGCAAATGTTGGTATGAAAACAAAACTCCTAGAGAACTTGAAGATTTCTCTATAGTGTTGAGCTTCGATGACATATTCATTAATCACTGTTTATATTTTCTTGGATTTTACTGTAATATAATGTAATTAACCAAGTATCCTCAGGGCAATTAGACTGCAGAATTATAAATACTAGAAGAAGATTTTCTCTGCTCCTTTTAATAGAGGCCAAGGGAAATACACTACTCACAAAAAGTTAGGGATATTTGACAAGAATATCCCTATAAAAAGTTCATGCTACAGTGATATTCTATCATTAAGTAGAAGGGTGCAATGGTCATGTCTTTATCTCAAACAAAAGCTAACAACAGTGTTGGCTGTAGCACAACAAAAATCTCAATGTCTCAGTAACTTGATCAACATTCAACTCCACCGGAAGAGCAAACCTGGCTTACTTTTTTGACGTTCGGAAAAAGGTGGATATGGTGTGAGTAGTGCCGGTACCTGTGTTTCCTCACAAACCAGGCCTTCAGGTACCATCAGGGGTCTAGGCGTGGACCTCCCCTCGCTGTCCACAGAGGGCGCCCTCTCACTGCCCCAGGAATGCGCCCGCTGCATCATGGCCTGGCGCTGAGGCCGGGGCAGCGTGGGGCTGCTCCCTCCGTCCACGCTGCTCCTGCTGACTCGGCCCGGCTCGGGGGGAGCTCCCTGGGCCGATGTTCTCCTAAAAGACAGGCTCTGGAGGAGACTTCTGGGGGTGTCGTACCACAGTCTGAGCAGGCTGGGCATCTGGTACTCCTCACTGTGCCCGTGATGAGATGCACTAGAGCTCGACCTGGAGGCACACGAGCCAGAGGAGGCAGCAGAAGTGTACTCTGGGGTAGGTGTGGATGGAAAAGGAGAAGGAGAAGCAGGAGGAGGAGGAGAGGAGGGGGGGAGAGCAGAGGGAGGTGAAGAAGGAGGAGGAGGAGGAGGAGGAGAGGAGGGGGGGAGAGCAGAGGGAGGTGAAGAAGGAGGAGGAGCAGGCAGGCTAGCCACAGAGCCAAACTCTTCTCCTCCTCCCTGGCTGGCCGTGTCCAGACTTCCCGTACACGAGGAGCAGCTCCCGGAGTAAGACGACTGGCTGCCTGCTGCTATCCCGATCCCGCTGTCTAAGGAGCTCTGCCGCCCGCTGTCGTGGAGACCGCGGTGATGGGGCTGGGCGGAGGAGGGTCGGGGCCCGGGGCCTCCCATCACGGCAGCGTAGAGCCGGTCATCCGAGCTGGTCAGGGCCTTCAGCGTGGAGGAGCTGGACGCCGTCTCGTTGGAGAGGTGCGGCCTCGCTAGTGGCTCCATCCTAAACGTAAGTCTGCTTCCGTAGCTCGTGTCCGATTGGCTGGAGGAAGAGCTGGAGATGCTGCTGCGGTCGTCCCCAGCAACGGACGTGCTGCAGCTGTAAGTGGAGGCTAAAGAAGAAAGAAACAGAGCTTCAAACATTTTAAATTTATTCATCCTTTAACACCAACCAGAAAGTTCAACTGTCATTTCAGAACGTTTAATTTATTATGAATAAATCATGTTTTTAATTTGGCTCTGGGTACAAAACTCCATGTCGACTGTTCTCATTTCAGGTCGCCCACAGGTGTTTCTATAAAGTGAGGACTGAAATGAAGTTTTACTTTCCCTCACTGAGCTTTAGAGTTAATCAGCTAACAGTGAATCATGACCCTCTGACTACACTGAGTTTCACACCTCTGAATAATATATTCACATAATTGAAAATAAGTGACAAAAACTTGCCCTGAATGTCTTCATAAACACAGACCAGTGATTAAGCCTTTACGCGGACAGAATGTCCACAAGCCCGAGCATACAGATGAGCGTAATGATGAGTCAGAAATTCATGATTTCTAGCAAAGTGCTGAGGGGCCCTGAGATAAAGCGTTCCCTGGCTCAGATACATTACAGAGTGCTCATGAGCTGCTTGCTCATACATACTCAGTCATGTGTACCCAGAGGTGAGGTGTACAGAATCATCTACCTGTGCTGCTCGCCAGGCTGCAGTGAGACAACATGCTCAGCCTTTTCTCCAGCTCTGACGCCTCTTGACTGATTCGTTCCTCTGCTGACGCGGGGTCAGCGCTGGGATCCGCTGTGTACACACATGACACACAGTACAGAGACATTACACAAACAGTAGAAATGATCTTCCTTGAGTTGTTACACTGTAGGCAGAGTTTAATACTAAAAGCTCTGAAGGTTAACATACTGTTACTGTTTAATATCAACATTTCACACCACACTGTCCCCTGGACATGTGTTTAATACATGATTCATATGCTGAAGATGTAATAAGTTTAAGCATGCAGTAGCAAATACCAAAATCCCCATTTGAGATATAATACATTGTTTTTCCTGGGGGCTGTTTAACACAGCTGTTGAATTCTGTGGAAGTTGTTTATAAAATCGGAAAATATTAAATCTCTGAAATGGGGGAATTATGGGAACTGGATTGCACTTAAATAGCACGTTTCCAGTCTCCTCTCAGCATTTCACTATACTTTCCACATTTACCCACTCACACATGAACGGGATGCCTTAACCCCTGATCTATTGATTACTGTAGAAGGCAGTCAAAGAAAAGCAGGCCATCCCATCATCAATAATATACACTCGCATACAAACTTTAAAGTTATTAACTAAATGTCCCTGATGAAAGACGCGGCATAAAAAAATATTGCACTACAATCAACTGAAATGGTCTTTAAAATTTGAATGAATCCCCTGCAGATATGGTGAAAAGCACACATACTTTGGTATACTACAATGTAATTTAGAAATACACATCTCACAAAACCAAGCCAGGAAACTGTGTCTGTGTTCAAACATCAAAGCAGAAGATTTAACAGTGCTACTATATGCATCATCTGTCTGACATATGTGTTTCCAACTGGCAGAGCAGCTTGTAAATTTAACATCTCCCAAAGGAGGTTATAGGCGCCTGCACTATCTGTTGAAACATCAATTTACTGCAAAATCCTGCCAATTACACACTTAATGCCTGCTATATATACATGCTGTAGAGGCGGTTGAGTGTAGGAGGTCTGACGGTTTGCATTTGCCGGTGTGCACACACTGCAGTGGGTCAGGGTGTTTGTGTGTATAGGTGTCAACAACCTAACCCTTGGATCACTGCCTCTGGACTGCAGCAGCTAATGCTAATGTGCAGATGCCAAGTTTCTTCACTACGCTATGTGAAGTGTCAGGTAACATTTGCTAACGTTGCTAGTCTGCACTAATTATAGGTGCTTCACAGCACAGAATGTCGCGGGGTTACAGTGGGCCCCAGAGCGGGCTGACATGAGTTGGCTCACAGTGGAATCAACTCTGATCATTTTTTAACCCATATGCTGCTTTTTTTTCCCCACCAACTCTCCTCACCCACACAACTGTTTGGCCATGTTGTTCTCTGTCTAATTCAGCACAATGGCCCCTTTACATATTAATGCTGCAACATACAAGACATAAACCATACATTGGTATGTTGTTTTTGTTATATTTTAACATATATTCAACCATTGCATTGTATGAACAAATACAAAGCATTTTTATACAAGATCGCTATAGGTTGATAGTAAATACTAATGCCATTAAAGGGATAGTTAAACATTTTGGCAAATTGGCCCATATTGCCATAATCCCTATAGTCTTAGCAGTAGGTTGGTTACCTTTAATTGTTGGTGCAAACTATTTTTATAACGGCGGAGCAGAGCTGCGAGCTGCTCAGAGCTACACTACAGAGGCTAATGGAGTTTCCCTCATCAAACTCATCAAATACACAATCCAACAACTCCAAAACGCTCTGGTGGACAAGTTGTGACCTGCACATTCACCACACTATGAGATAATAAACGGAACGTTACGAGACAGAGTTGTTTTTTAGGTAAGTTCATGCAAAAACGCTGCTGTACGCTCCCGTCAGGGGGAGTTTTTCGGCAAGCAGTCTCTGCATTTGCCTCGAAAACAACTCTGTCTCGTAACGTTCCGTTATTATCTCATGTGTGGTGAATGTGCAGGTCACAACTTGTCAACGAGAGCATTTTGGAGTTGTTGGATTGTGTATTTGATGAGTTTGACGAGAGAAACCAAGAAATCCCATGAGCCTCCGTAGTGTAGTTTTGAGCAGCTCGCGGCTCTGCTCCGCCGTTCAGCTTGCACTGACAATTAAAGGTAACAAACCTACTCCTAAAGCCTGGTTTATGCTTCTGCGACCCCTACGCAGACCCTACGCCGTAGCCTGACGCGCACCTCCAAAAAATCCTGACTACGACGCAAACCGCAAGGACTGTGATTGGTCCGCTCAGAACGTCAGTGTGGTAAATTCACCCGTTCAGCCTCGACTGGTCGGACGGACCACCTCTGCAAACGTCTTCTTCGTTGCCTGCGGCCTGCGCTTCAACATCTGGAATAAAAGCGTTTGTTTTTCAGTTGCCATTGTTTACTGTGACCGGAAGCAACGCGTTCCCTCGACGCAGAACTTCGAATGCTCAACGACGGCGTCGGGTCTACGCCGTACAGTAGCTACGCCGTCGACGCGACGCAGAAGCATAAACTACGCTTACGACTATAGGGATTATGGCAATAGGCCAATTTGCCAAAATGTTAAATTATCCCTTTAAAGTAGAACCTATAGCTGTGTGGTGGAGTAAAAAGCACAATTATGTTTTTTGTACATGTAGCAGGAAAAAGGAAAAACTTCAGTGCTCAGGTACGCTTGTGGACTTTTTGACTTTTTGACCTTACCAAACCTGTTGTGTTTGTCTCGTGCATTCGCACAAGGACGCAAGCACAGACACACATGCCTCTTAATGGTTTTACATGCAACAGCACAGAGCACAATGGAGGAGAAGAGCACTTGCACAAAACAGAAAAACAACTTTTCAAAATGTGAAAAATATTGGATTTCAGATGTTTTATATGGAAGGAAATGTATTGAGTATGTTTGTTGGACATCAAGGAAACACACAATGTGTTTCAGTGAAATATACAGAACATAAAAGAGAAAACCTCACAGTGCACCTGTGGAGTTTTTGACCACCTGAAATGGCACTGTGGAGCTTTTTATTTCTGATTGGGTGCCCATTTTGTTTGCAGATGTACAAGGATGCATGCTGGTGACACAACATACATTCCCGCCAACGGTATGGCTGTAATGTACTATGAAATACAGCAACATGTCAGGGAAGTAACACTTTACTTGACACCTATCTCTATAATAATAATAATTAGGACTGACCCAAAAAAATCGAAGCTTCGAAGCTTCGTTCGTTGCCATGGAAAATCGATCTTTAAGTCCATGACCAGCCGTCGAAGCTTCGATTAAAATTAATTTTATGTCCAGGAAGCTTCGATTATCAAAATATGATAATCGGGTCAGCCCTAATGCAGTTACAGTATAGCACTGTAGTTTTAAACACTCAAAAGTGTTTATAATGATAGTTATACACCTTTATAAGCCAATTATATCATATTATAACTATATTTATAATGCATTATCGATGTGGGCAATGTCAGCGAGTTACTAACAGTTATTACCTATTATAATACATGACCATATAAGTCATGATAAAATGCTTTATAGTGTGTTATGATTATTGTTATAAAGCATTATGATCATTTATGAGTGTTTATAACTATAGTTATAAAGTGCTATAACTGCATTATAACTCATTATAAGTATGTATAATGTGTTATAGAGATAGGTGTCAAGTAAAGTGTTACCAAAAAAGGTTCAAATAAGTCAATGTTGCCAGAGCATTTAGCACTTTTCTACAATCTACACAAGGTGCACGAGTGTGAAAGTTAATGTGACTTTGGAAAACTCCACAGGTCACCTTGAGGTTAAGGGCTTGAGTTCTACTGCACAACTACACACTCGCTGTTTAGATACACGCAGCGAGCCCACACAGTGTGTTTAAGAAGACAGGCATTTGAGATGAGTTTCTGGAGTCCCTCTGCACCAGAGAACTCCCTGAGAAGCAATAAATAAATAATGTTATAGACATTTGACTTGACAGGAAAGTCAAAATCTAATGGAGGGGAAAACTAGGCGCAGGTCAAAATAGTCAGATGCTGTTATATTCAAGAGATAACAGACTATGAGAAAGTGTGAGGTGTAACTCAACACTGGCAGTAAGTGATGCTGAAACGTCTCTCTCCTATAGTCAGCTGTTGAAGTATTAAAACATATACAAGCTGGAGGAAGGTGTAGGTTTCCCTCCATGTTGGCATCCACCTTTATGTTTAGCAGTTTCACTTAAGTGCATATGTCAAAACCCAAAAACAGACCCTGAGGCATGTGAGTGTGCACAGTATGAGCACATTCCCCCAGCAGAGAGTGTTTATCTCCATGTCTCCTCAAAGGTATCATAGAGTTGTCACATCCTCTGCATGTGTCGTGTTCAACTCTTTCTGACTGTCATGAACCCGTCTGTCTCCACATTCATGGTCTCAGAAATGCCTGTGAAATTAGCAGTGTGTTACAACGGCACACAAGTCACACACAAAGGCGTGACCCCTAAATCCACGTGGTGACCCTCAGGGTTTTAAGCATGTGCTGTTTCCGTTAGCATGACACCGGCACAAATGCTAAACATGCACACTAAACAGGCAGTAAACCTTTCTCTTGGAAGTCACAGAGCCGCATACCAACACGGCTGATCACTTCAGATCACAACAATGGATGTCCTTCGCAAATACTACGGTGGATACATCCCAGGTAGAATACCACAATTTCTGAATACATTGCACTTTGATTCTTTCGTGCACTCATGATTCTGTTTGAAGTTTTGTGAGTGTGTTCACCTGGCAGGGAAGGTCGCAGGCCATGTGGGGCCCTGCTGGGGTTGATGCCCCTGACGATGCAGTCGAACAGATAACTGATCTGCTCTCCTTCTGAACAGGACAAGAAGAAAACACCAGCCCCTGGGAGAAAAGATGGGGAAGAAGCAAACAGCAAATGTCATCAGATATAAAGTAGCAAAATTTAAAAAATGGTAAGTCGCGTGGCAAAATAAAATGTGTAATATTGAGTAAAAACTACATTTTGAGGAAGGCCAAACAATATTGGGCGAGGTTGAGAAGGCTGCTGTAGAGCCACGGCTGTTCTTTGAGCCAGCCACAACCTTTTCTTCTAAAGGTTACATAAAAGGTCTATCAATTCATCCGCCTCTCTCCTATCAAGCCTACACAAAGGTGGGAGTCTGCAAAAACATGAGACAAGCTAACAAAAAAAGAAAGAAAGAAACATCAAAAGATAGTGGAGATACTGCAACGACAGCCCTTACTCAGTTCAAAACAAAAAAAAATCATCTTTGTTCGCACAACATTGCACTACTAAACTTAACATTTTACTTAGTCTACTCTATTTTATTAAGTGTCCATCAACTACATTTAAAGTGGAGCATTATTTAGCTCCCCAAGCTGAAAAACTGTTCTTTTTATGGCCTGATTCATCACTGCACATTAAATCTAATTGAGGCCTATTAGCCCCATTAGCCTTCATATATTTTATAGTATTTTTTTGAGTCGGTGGAAAAGCTTGGACTACTTATTGACTCATCAGCCCAGTCAGTTTCACATTGAGCAAAGTATGAAAATAACAGATAATAATCGCCATTAGCTGAAAACCAGGAGTTCATACAGTGAATATTTTACACCAACGGTATAAAACATGACTGAAAGAAGACGACTGGCCTGAACCGAAAAGACTTAAGAGACTTTTGAGACGGAGACAAAGACATGGACAGAGTAACAGTGGTTTCCAGTCTCTGAACTCAGCTCAGTCACACATTTCCAGGGATTGGATAAAATAATAGAGATGCTTTACAAAGTGTTGTCTTTCACAGTAGCACTTCAATAAAGATGATTTTCTATGAATGCACATCTCATAGCCTGAGGTGATTACTCGACTGTGGCCTGAATGATCTGCTTATTTCCCATTTTCTTCACATTTAGCTGTGTGGATATTTCTATGGATTTCACACCAGAGAGTGTAATGGGGTCTTATATTTTATCCTCACCATTTACATCACTACACTGATGGTAAGCAGCCTCTCACTTCAGCCTCCAAATGACCATTGGTTCATTACATTGACTGTATAACTCCCTAATGTATCCTACACTTTGCACAGAGATGCTTATGTTCAATTTGCTTCTAACAGATTGAACGTAGAAACATTTGTACACAGAGAAGTGAAATGAGAACTGCAGCTCGTTCTGCTCTTTCCTTTTTATCTGGTGTGAAGAAAAAACATTACCAGAGGCCTTGAGAGGCTTTTTCCTTCAATTTTGGAACATTTTTAGCCTTTATGGGGCAATGTCATCATTCCAGCATTATAAAAATAATGCGAGGATCTGTTGGGATGAAATAAGCTGCATTTCTCAATTTTCTGTAATTTTCTCAGAAGGCATTTTTTGGCAGTCATACCTGCATTTATTTTTGATTTGTTATGAACACCAAGGGGCCTGGTGGAACTGGACCTCATTTATTCCTCACAGATATGGAGGGTTCAGCTGCGTGTCTTAAAGGAGACAGATCCTATTTTCTTATTGTACTGTCAAAGTAGCGATGAATTGTATTAATTAAATACACCGCAAAAACAAATCTTACCAAGAATTATATTTAGATTATATATATACTGTATATATATTATTATATTTCTAGTCAAAACAAATCTCATTATACTTAAAAATAAGAAAAAGTAACTTGTTTTTAGACACTTTTTACTTATTTCAAACATGTTTTCACTTGAAATAGTGGAAAAATCTGATAGTGGAGCAAGTTTTTCTTCCTTATTACAAGCACAAAAAACTTGGCAGATTTTCCTACTTATTTCATGTGAAAATATGTTTGAAACAAGTGAAAATGATCTAAAAAAAAAACAAAAAACAAGTTAATTTGTAGGTGATGATTATTATTTTAAGTGGAAAGCCATTAGTTTTGACTAGAAATTAGACATTTTGACAAGAAAAAAGACAAATATTCTTGGAAAGATTTTGAGTTTTTGCAGTGTATGGAGAAGAAGCAGCTTTTCTGTCGGATTACACCGCGAAAACAAAACGTCCGACAGTTGGGGACTGACATTCATCCAACTGGTTCACACAGGCAATCTGTAATAGATCGAAGGCAGCTGGATCTTGATCTTCAAGATGTTACACCCCGTAACCAAGACGATTCAATGCTGTGTGTCTGACAACAGGTGGAGAGTCAGAGACACTTTAACCTCTGTGTGTTATTCACACCTAAATGTCACACCAAAGTTGCTGAGTTTGTCTTTTACTTTACACTTGTAGAGACTCAGGGATCAGGACCAATAAAACGCTGCACGACATAATGTGTGGTAGTGTCACAGAAAACACAAAGAACAAACAACCCCACACGTGCAGTGGCATACTATTGCACTACGACATGAAATGTGTGACTGTGTATGTCTTTATGTCCACTGTGGGATATGGAAAGATCGCTGACATAGTCTGTCAGCTTAAAATTGTTTTTATCTAGATCACAAGCTCTGACAGCCATCCAAACCCCACAGAGGATCATCTATTACTGTGTCTGCATGTACACCCTGAGATGTGTGTGTGTGTGTGTGTGCGTTGCTGCAGGGTTGCCATGAACACGTGAGGATGATAAGCAAGAAAATAAATATCTGTCCAGCTAAGACACAGGCTCTGCTCCAAACATCATCCATTACAGAACATGGTGACCTCATTATCAGATCTCACGGAGCACTGATATGACTTTATACTGATTCACTGCTGTGAAGTGTGTGTGTGTGTGTGTGTGTGTGTGTGTGTGTGTGTGTGTGTGTGTGTGTGTGTGTGTGTGTGTGTGTGTGTGTGTGTGTGTGTGTGTGTGTGTGTGTGTGTGTGTGTGTGTGTGTGTGTGTGTGTGTGACGCTACAACCAACAGCACCCGCTCCAACACACATCCATGTATCCTCCAGCTCAACTGATCACTGCCTGGTAGAAGGGTCTGCACAGCAGGACGACCCACCACCGTCCCAGAGGACCAACTGGTTGTCTGTTAGGGAATGTGTGTGAGTGTGTGTGTCCATGGCGGTTAAAAGGCTTGTTGTGTCACTGTGGTGAACATCCTCAACTCTGCAGCTAGAAACTGTATCGTCTGAGGCGCAGCTGCAGCAGACAGCACTGCGGCAGTCAAGGGTAAAATATTTTTATACAGCAGCATTAGATGACCGAGAGGCCCACTTACCGATCTGCTCCTGCAAAAAGGCCTCGAGGGAAATTATGGAGCTGAGAGGGTAAAAGAGTTACTTTATAAAACATTGGTTCAAAGCACTTCTTCTGTAATTATTCTGCACCGTGCATTTACACATCTCAGCTTTAACGGTGGTCATGGCCGGGCCGTCCGTTGTACACATGCTCTGCCACTTTCCTTCTTTTCAAGTATGTAAAACATGAGTGTAATTAAAGAATGTGTCTTTGCAGGGGTTTGTCATGTAGAAGCACATCAGTATGTGGGTTTCTATGTATTCTCATCTTTTTGCATTAATCATCTCGGCCCTCTCAGCTTCAAGACGCCAGCAGCAGCTTCATTAGGAGACATGCAGATTTGTGATCACATATCGAAAAATATATGATTGAGTTGAACTGATTAGATGATTTTAAATGAAATTAAAGAAATAAAAAAAACAATCAGAAACATGTTTTATAATTGATTAATCATTTCATAGGTTCATTGTCACAGTAATCCAAATATCTCTAGGTTTTGGACATCTGCTCCTTGTTGCAGCCCCTTAATATAATCAGGATTTAAAGTATTGTATAAATTAGCATCTATTAGCTTTGTGTGCAGTTTAGCTGATTTATCTGCAGGTGGTTAATAGAAAAGTTGTACTGCATTATTTAACACAGGTAGGCACTGACCACAACAGGAATGAATCAGCAGCACCTCTCTGGGCACAACAGGCGTGTGGACTGGTGATGGCTGGAAAAGCACCAGAGGATCTAATGACATGAATAACAAGCCTGTTGAGTTTAGTTAGGTGGGACAGCGAGTCCAGATGCATAATACAGGAGCCTTCCTGCCGGGTCTGTGAGAAAAGTCACATTTTAAATAGACTGGCATGACGAGAAGCAGTCAAACTGTGGAGAGGTAAAAGCCTGAATAATTTTGACTCTGGAAATGTTTTGGTTGTTGGTTTTCTCTGACAGTTTCTGTAAACAGTGGGACAGACGGCTGGTGATTGAGAAAACAGGGTGCATTGTGTTTGTGATAAAGAAAAAATAAAATCAGAGAGAGTGTGTGTGACTGGGAGTGTACTTTTTGGTGTAATGGATGAAATGTGACTTTAAGTAGAGAAATTGGTTTGTAAATGCCAAATAGAAAATCTGCCCTGAGTGAAACCAGACAACACTGTGATGTGTCACCAAATACAAATAAACAAGTAAAATGTAAACTAACACCCTGTTTTACCTCACACTCATGCCAGGAATGTCACTTGCCGATTGGACTCTCACATCACACTCTGTTTCTGCAGCCATGCCAAGATGGCCTCTCTCTGCTGCCCCTGTGACTGCTGGGTAATAATATGCAGATGAGGTGAGGGAGAAGTCTGTGATTGGCTGTACAGGCAACAGCAATTTTATGATTGGTGTGTGAGCATGTCAGGGAAGGCAGGTATTTATAGATGTGGCTCATGAGAAGCCTGAAATCAGAGCCTCTGGACCTCATGGTTATTCCTGTAGGGGCCATGAGTCTGTTTGCACACACACACACACACACACACGGAGGTAAATGTACCATAATTGCATATGGCAACTCAAAAACACCAACTTCAAAACAAAAAACCTCTGTGAATAGAGTTTGCACTATGTAGCAGAACTGACAAAAAGCGTATTGGCCTTTCACATACATACAATCATGAAAACAGCAGCTGTTTGCACGTTAGTCATTAAATCCGACATAATGTAAATTACAACAGTGTCCCATTCAACATTTTTTTTGCTGCCAATGTCTCTATGTCTCTGTTTAACACTTTACAATAAGGGTCCCTTAATTAACGTTAGTTAGTACATTATAAAGCGTTAATGAACTGTTTACAGATATATACAATCATTATTATGTATTACTGTACTTAGGATTAGGAAACACATGAATTAATGTAGCCTATTAGGAAGCAGTTAATTAATGTTTACTACTCAAAGTTAGTTAATAAATTTAAAAGTTGAATAATGTAATGAGTTATCATTATGTATGCATTACTCAGCATTAATTAACACATAAGTTCGTGCTTAATAATGTACTAACTAACGTTAATTAAGGGACCCATTGTAAAGTGTTACCCTGTGTCTCTGTGTCACACACACCTCCCCACCCTAAAACACTCACTCCTCTCATTCCTCACATTCATGTCCACATCAGCTGGACATTCAGAGGATACCTCAACCCTGGCAGCCAGACACACACACACACACACACACACACACACACACACACACACACACACACACACACACACACACACACACACACACACACACAGCATTATTTGGTAGGCAGGCGTACTGTACAGTGTGGTTGGTTCATACATAGAAAGTCATTTCTATCACGGATAGAGTTACTCTATAAACACCTGCAATACATCACTGATTTTCATATGAGCTACAGTGACTGTGCAGCATGGACAATGTTATCGGTCTCACATATGTCCATGACAAAAATTAAATTAAAGGGAATTTTTTTTTTGCATGAATTTACCTCGAAAACAACTCTGTCTCGTAACGTTCTGTTATTATCTCATAGTGTGGTGAATGTGCAGGTCACAACTTAATAATAATAATAATAATTCATTTAATTTATATAGCGCTTTTCAATAACCCAAAGACGCTTACAAGGACACCAGTTTTTTTTTGGAGTTGTTGGATTGTGTATTTGATGAGTTTGATGGGGGAAACCAAGAAATCCCATCGGCCTCCGTAGCGTAGCTCTGAGTAGCTCGCGGCTCTGCTCCGCCGTTCTAAAAACAGCTTGCACCGACAATTAAAGGTAACAAACTGGCCCATTATGGCAATGGGCCAATTTGCCAATATGTTGAACTATTCCTTTAATGTTTTTCTTTTACCAATGTCCTGTCCTTAATGGCTTTAAAATCACTTCATAAATACACAGCATTTATATACAACTTGTAGCCTAATCATGTGGCAGGAAACAGTCTCCATTTAGTCACCTGCAGCATTTCATCAGATCACATCTTGAACCATGATTCTCGAAAATCATATGATATGATCAAAGACAGAACAACAACAACTAGACCTGCTGCTCACTACACTGAACCTACACCTACACTTAAACTTCAGCTCTGACTCCAATTTATATGGGAAAACGGGCATCTAATATCTGGACATTGACCAAGTGAGAAAATATTTTTCCCCACTCTGAAACCAGTATATTCCTCTGTCAGACATCAGTAATCTTTACTTGCAAAATGCACACAACAGTATTTACACATGTGAAGAGAGCAACAGTGTTAGCCGTGACAGATTTCTTCCTGTTTGTTGAACACTGAGAACATTTAAAGTGGTGCTTTTATTCTGAAGGACTCACATCACTGAAGTCCCCGGTTTCTCTGATCTTGCATCATTTTCAAGCGCAAAACAACAACACAACACAGTCAGGAATGTGAGCGTAGCTCATCAACTATAGCCGCTTTTCGACTGGTAATGCTAAATCGATGTTGTTTATGGCCGCAGGCTGTTTGTGTAACTTCACAGGGCAAAAAGTCCATCAGTTACTTACAGTATCCACAGCGAGTCCCCCCCTCAAACACGAAGCCATTTGGCACAGCACCATATCGACGCAACGCCGACAACTTCCAGTGGCCAATGACGACAGGGGGGAGACCTCTAGTGAGGACCAACAGGTTGTTGCACAGGTGGAGAGACGCGGGGCCACTTTCCAGCTTGGTGCCCGGTTCCACATTGACACTGAACCTATGAACTGAAGCACATAGAGACAGACAGATGAGAATAGGATAGATAGATAGATAGATAGATAGATAGATAGATAGATAGATAGATAGATAGATAGATAGATAGATAGATAGATAGATAGATAGATAGATAGATAGATAGATAGATAGATAGATAGATAGATAGATAGATAGATAGATAGATAGATAGATAGATAGATAGATAGATAGATAGTTTCATATACTTCACCAGAATGGCTTCAAGAAAATTGAAGATTAATTTATCATAAAACACATTCATCACACAACAGATGAGGTGCAACACACACACACACACACATGGCTGCAGAATGTAAATGATGGCTGTGATAATGATGATTAAGCAGTTCTTTAAGCTCTGCTGGCTGCACTTTGTCATCACTCAGTTTGTGCAGATGGTCGTTACTCAGTGCCAGGTCTGCCTCACTCTCTCACAGTCACACACACTGTACAGTGTCATATATGGTGTAAGTCAGTGTCTACACAGTATGTAAGATGTAAGATGTAGTGACATTATAGTTAAGATGCATGACATGATGTGATTATCATGAAGTGCAGGGAGAAAATATGAAAAAATATAGTAAGAAATTCAAGTCATAGAATAATGAGAAAACCAACTCTTGCAGGCAGGAAATGGGTGCTTTGAAAAACGTTAAGAGAAAATGCAGAATATGCTATCTGTAATTGGCATGAAACTGTTTTTTACATTTGGGGTGAAGAGGCCATGCAGCAGTGCTGTAGCCAAACCAGAGGAATGAAGACTTTTGTTTGGTAAATAAAGCTGCAGTGATCAGCAAGAGGAAAGAACTGTCTGAATGACTGATTCTCATTTAGCTAACAGTGATAGAGCAATCATTTAAAACAATTTTCTGCTTCAGAAACCGTAACTATAAAACTTGTGGTTCAATACTTAACAGTGGGTGGCTTTTTACATATAAAATAAATATAACTGAATATACTGTAGGTATTCCGTGTGGAGTGGAATGGACCAAAAAGAACAAAGCTATTGTTATTAAATGTTCTCCAACATCAGCTCTCCATAGAAAACTTCATAACTAAGTGTAGCTCATTATTTCTGGGCTGAGATAAAACTGTGAGAGATTCACACAGTGACAAAGGGATGGAATATTTGTGGATACTGTGATTAAGGGATGGAGCCACCAAACTGTCCTGCAGGTGACACTTTGAGAGCAAGAGGAAGAATTACTTGTTTTGAAATATGAGTTCTGACAGTACTGGGTCTGCCCACAGTAACTCACAGCCCGGGTGTGAAGTGCAGTTAGAAATCAGTCAGGGCTTATTTAAATATGTTATTAAAATTCATGAAGGCTGAAAGGGCATTTATCAATAAGACTGATAAAAGAAATCAGAACAGGTAAAAAGTTATTTTACAAGTTTCAGTTTTTAACTGCTGCAAACCTCTAACTGAAGAGTAATAGCCACATTTTTAACAATACAATTCTTAACTGAAACAGTAGGTAAAAGAGCACTTAATTAATTTATAACTGATTGCACACCAGAAAATGTGCAATCATAAATTAATCTATAAGAATATGATAGGCTAGATAATTCAAACTAAAAATGGGTTTCATTAAAGCAGCAATGAGTGCATCATCTAAAAAATACATGAATGTAATCATAAATAAATAAATACTAGAATTTTAAAATCTATTTGAAAATGCTGTTTAAAAAGAGACATAAATAAGTCTTCCCCGTGACATTTTGGGTCTTGTGTTGGTAAATCAATGTAAATTAGGCACAGGACGTAAGAGAGCCTCATAGCTTCTAATTGTAGGAGCGACTCCACAATTCAACAATATAAAGTGGGATTGAGTTTCTGCTGGCACACGTGGGTCTTACCCACCCCTCTCTCCCCTTTGCCTCAGAGAACCACTTTTCACTGAAAAGAAGTGTGTGAAGTCGAGACAGCAGAGAGATGAAAGACAGATTGTATCCGTGTGTGTAATTCCCCCTGTCATTCCTCTGATCCTCACCAGCATATGACCTCCACTGGCTTCTCCTCAACCTTTACCAGTGATTGTGGGCTGAGCTTCACTGCTGCACATCCTCACCCAAATCCAGCCAATCAGAGGGCAGGGTCATTTATGTGGTGATCTTGTTCGGTATTTAACTGTCAGCCAATGAAGAACTGACAAAATTATGGTTTGAATGCACATAGCAGGCCAAGTAATCATATTTTATACTATAATAACAACAACAAGGAGCAGGGCGCTGATTTGCTGACTCACAGTCAGTCAGTCAAACTGGCCTGCAGCAGCTGCTGTGATCCGTGTCCCTCAGACTCATCCTCTGCTTTCACTTTAATTCAGAACCAATGAACTGTACTGTATGATACTAAGAGTCCAATCACAGTCTGTTTCCTATTCACACTTACAACTGCTCAGTGGTGTAAACAAACTTGATAAGGCCGGGTTGGAATTGAAAAGCTCTAATTACAGACCAGCCTAAATAAGGGGACCGGTGTTGCTGAAGCTTCTGTTGAAGATCAAGTCATATTTGATGAAAAGACTTGATTAGACAATATTTCAAATATTCAATCTGATTCAACCAATGACATGGTTCCCCACCAACACATTTCTGTTGACACTGCAAAGAACTGATTGAATTAAATTCACTTAAATTAAAATTCCAATTTCAAAAGCTAATTTTTGATGTGTCATATCCAGCTGCAGCTTCATCAACCAGCTCTCCCCTTCAGATTATTACCCCTTTATAGATCACATCCTTGAGCAGCTGCTGGGCTTTGCCACATCCACACATAGGATCAAACCACTGACCTTCTCCCAGGCTGTAGCGGACACGGGCATCCCAGGCCAGCAGAGCCTCTCGGCTGTTGAAGCCAAGGACCAGCATGTGCGCGAGGCAGAGTATGGTGAGGGTGTAGGATACGCCATCATACCCTGGACCTGGCTCTACACCACAGATGCCCTGAGGGTGCAGGGGAAAAATTCATTAAAAAAACTGACTCAAAAGAGCTCCTTCTCTACTGATTGAGGTCACATGGATTTCAGCAAATTAAATTCCGATATCAGGTGTGAATACTTTTGCAGCCACCGGAAGTGGCAAACTGAAAATGAAACACAACAGTATCTCAAATATCACAGAGTGAGCTGTCTGTCCAATGACAGCTGGACTCGTGGATGTTTCAGCAGGTCCTGCGACTGGTGTCTTTGGTCTGATGCACTTTATGGACATTAGATCAGTTGATACTTACTAATAATTTATCCTTGTTGATAATTTTCACTTTATGAGCCCTTTAATCCTCTGCCAGTATAGGATTCATGTGCAGAACCATCACATCACTGAAAGTGCTGGTTTTGACTTTTTTTTTTCCTCCACAATATCTTTGAGTTTAAAGCAGCATAGCAAAAAGAAATAGTCTTTGGCATTCATGCCATACAAGCATATAACAACATGCTTCTCATGTTATTTAAACAGATGATACTGTGTATGCCAATTAATGTCCTATCGAATGATACAATGTAAAACTATGGGTGTCTGAAAAAAAACAGAAAAGAAATAAGGACAATAAAATTAAAAAATAATAAAAATAAAAGATATTAATAATCACAATCTTGGAAACTGCTATATCCACAGCAATTATAATTGATTCGATTGTCTATTATAAGTCTAAGTCCTTGTCATATTCAATGAAGGGCCTCCATATACTGTACATTCAAATATGTGCTGTTTAGCCTTCAGTATGTAAGTAACTTTGTGTTTGTTTGTTTTGCATCTATCTGTACATGGGTTGACTATTGAAAATGTAACAAATTGAAGCAGAAAACTAGTGTCTATGAAGCATGTATATCCGACGCACACAGGAGATTGTATCCATGTATGGCATTTATGCAATTGCGTCTTTTGGCTCTTTGTCAGTTTCAATTGTTTTGTTTTTCTCACTACTGTTTTTTTTTTTTTTTTTTTGAAAACTCCATAAAAAACAATTTGAAATCAATGAAAGTGCTGGTTTCAAAAACCTAATTTATACTGTGGCAACTTGCCACTCATCCCAATATGACCCAGCTGAGTTCATTGTCCATACGGTATTTACATCATCTGGTCAAGCCCAGGTGCTGGGGCCATCAGTCTCATGACAGCAGCAGAAAGCCTGAGGTGTAGTACAGTATATGATGCAACACAACCACAGAGCTATAAACGAAAAAAAACCTGCCACCCATGCAGCAGCTGAACGCACCTCCAGTGTCACATTGAGCCTCTCCTTGTGGCCGCTGCTCCTCTCCTTCCCCTTCTTCCTCTCCTTATACACCAGCAGAGACAGACAGTCTGAGAGAGACAACAGGACACACAGGCACAGAGCGGGGAACTTTATATATTAAAAAAAAACTGACAGGCTTAAAACTCCATTTTATGATTAATAGCAGAATGTGAAACAACATCAGTGTCACTTTGTTTTCTGTAATCCTTCTGTGTGCCAGCCTGTGTTTATGGCACAGCTGTCATAACACATCCTAAAACAATGAACTGATCCACTAGCACAGCTGATGATGAAAGTGAAGCCACAAATATACTCCACACACACACACACACACACACACACACACACACACACACACACACACACACACACACACACACACACACAGCCAGAGAGAGAGAGAGAGTAAGCCTACATTATTCCCACCACTCTTGCCAGTTTCTACAAAGGCATTACAGTTCCATATACATAATGTATGGTTGTATTGTGATTTCATCTTTAGTGAAACTCCAGTGAGACTTTAACACATGCAGCTTTGATATTCTGCCCAACTTGCAAAGAGGAACCTCTGTTGTGACTCTGGCAGTGTCACATTTTATGTCTATGTCTTTCAGGCTTTCAAATAATTAACTTCAAATCCAAACGGCACTTAAACCCCCTCAGGAGTTGATATCCGGACTCTTAATTTGAAGGATCCTGGCAGGACTCGGGTTTTGGCTGCGCAACGTTAAGGTGATTTTGGTCATTTATATGAAACCAACGATCAGCTGATGTATTGCGTAAATGTGGCGCGCGGCCAAGGCATTGGCGCGCGGCCAGCAGTCTAATTGACAAATTGTGATTAGTTAAACAGCAGAAAATTGGATGGGATTAATGCTGAACGGTGCTGGTCTCTGGAAAATGCGTTAAAAACCCCGGACAGCGAATATAAAGAGCAGGACATAAAAATAGAAGCCACGGCGCACATAGCCTACCTGCGACCGGAGAGGGCTTCCGAATCACGACCCACCGAGTCTTCCACTGTGGAGGAGTGAAGCAAAGAGTCAATAAGTCACCGCGTGGATCCCTGCGCTCGTGCCGGGCAGCGTGGACACGTTTACATGGCCAGAAATGTGAAGAAAATAGTTGGAACTGACCTTTTTTCCATCTCTGAACTTGACTTGTCCCTCCGCGACAACTGTATCCGTCATCTTCTGTCATGGTTCCGAGCAGCTGTGTGTGTGTGTGTGTGTGTGTGTGTGTGTGTGTGTGTGTGTGTGTGTGTGTGTGTGTGTGTGTGTGTGTGTGTGTGTGTGTGTGTGTGTGTGTGTGTGTGTGTGTGTGTGTCGCCTCCCCCAGCCCGCAACGAAAGAGAGAGAGAGAGGGGTCACTTTTCAAAATAGCCTTCACAGCGCAGGCCCCGCCGGCAGACTGCTCTCTCTCTCCCCGGCCATCAGACCACCGGAGCGGGCAGAGGCTCCGTCCTCCTCCTCCCCCCCTGCGGAGCGAGTTAGTACAGTTGTCATCCCGTGTCAAGTGCTTATTGTTTACAATGGAGCTAATTCGATTAAAAGCGCATAACTCGCGCACCTTTCACTTAACTGGTGAGTCTGGCACTCGGCCGGGTGTTAGACAGGGATTCAGGTTGCCTTAATGCTTAATCAGCGGAGCCTCGGTGCTGTCTGTGGAAAGCCAGTTAATCTGGAAACGCTGTCTGAGCAGTAATCCCAGGTTCAGATGCCAAATGAGCAAATTAACCTCAGATCCACAACAATAACATTAATGATAATAGGCTACATGATTGCTATCAAATAAACTATTTTATTTCTATTAATGTTTATGTAGGCTACTTGTCCATTGAACAGGCCTACAAACCCTGAGGGCAGAGGAGGGATGTAGGGGTTTACACTGGTGCTGGTGCATTGTGGTCTCACAGCAACAGGGTCCAGTGAAATACAGACTAAATCCTCCTGATGGTTTCCTTGACCTGTGGTTTCAGTGCAGTGGGGCTGGTATTTACTTCCACAGCCTCCACAAATCCAGAGGCAAGGACCGGCTATTCATGGAAGTGCAGGTGAATTTCATTAACCAGATGATTAGATTTAGCGCCAGGGAAAAAACAACAAAGCTTAATGTTGTTAAAAACAGTTCTTGCATCACCATTGTCCCAAAACAGATTAGTTTTATGTTGTTTTATATTTATATTTCTTCTTATTTATTATTTTGGGGGTAATAAATCTTAATTATACTCCATTACAAATACTGCTTTCTTTTTAATCTGCTATTTATGATCTGTCCTATGCATTTCTTTGCTGTTGTCTACTGCTGCAACCCTGTATATTTCCCCACTGTGGGGCCAATAAATGATTATCTTATCTTATCTTATCTTATCTTATCTCTTTCATCATTTGACTCAACTTCATGGAAGTGAAATACTAATTATCTGTAGTGTAAGGGTGTGTCACAGATGTGTGTTTATGTAGAGAACCAGATTTGCATCACATGATGTCCTGCATGATTAGCCTACTGTAAGTAGTGTAGGATGACACTGACAGGTATGACACCTGTGATGCTGGTTCATGCAAACTGTTGTGAATACTGTTTTTAGAGGACAAGAATTCAAAAATACTTTATGATGGAATACATGAGCTGCTACAAGCTTTTGTCTTGGAAAACCACTGTTCATTAAATGGATAGACATGGACTTGATAATATGTTTGTTTAGGTTTGTTTGTTGTGTTCTCTGAGGTGTCTCACTCACCAACCACAAGTTACACATGAGCAGTTTTTCCAAATCCTTTGTGATCACCTGCATTTTGTACATCAATCAAAAGTCATGCTTTGTAACACAGTAGTGGGAGGAGGAGCTACTCAGACCATGTACCTAAGCAACGGAAGCAGAACTACTATTTATTCCAACATAAGTTTATTTACTAAATAAAAATGATAATCAGCACAATATACTCTCCATACTCATTATCCCTAGGTCAGGTCAATACTGTATTCCTATTATATGATCATTAATTTGTAAATTGAGGTATTGCACTGCAGTTGGTTGAGCCACTCTGTAGAAAACAGTGCTTTATTTTAGTTTTTATTTAAAAATGCATCACCAGGAAACAAATGTCAGATACAGTCTAGAGTAGGTAGAGTAAAAAGTATGTCTGAAACTGAAACATAGATGATTAGAAGTGTGAAGTAAGTGCAGTAGAGTGAGGTAGTAGGTAATTGTACTAAGAATGAACTTGTAGTGTGAAATTGGGACACAGCATCTGATTAATCTCAGCCTGCAGTCTTCAAATAGCAGTCCTCAGTGGGGAGTCTGGGAGCAGCTGCACTGTTGTCAACACAGAGCCATTTACCTCGGCTTTAAAACCTCCACAGTGTTTCAGCTGCTGCACAGAGAGAGAGCAGCAGAAAAGCACGTCGTCAGGCCGGACCCTCTGTGAGTCAGCTCAACGCCCTGCTCCTCAGACAAACGTCGCCTTCAAATTGCTGCGGTCTGCGTGACCTTTGCCCTCACTCTGCTCCAACTGTCTCTTGGCTTTGACCATAGACGGCAAGTCTGAAGTCTGGTACACCGTCGACCTCATCCTGCCGCCACGGTAACGCAGTTCCATGGCCACGCCTTCCCACTTCCTGTCCAGCTCTGTGCCCTGGGCCCCCCGCAGGTCTCTGGACCCTCTGCGGGTTTGCCTGGTGTCTTCTGCGTCAGAGCTGGTTCCGATTTTATCCAAATCCAGAAAACGTTTTGTGGTGGTGTGGTTGGAGCGGGATGAGGGTGACTTGGACTTGCGCCGTGAGCGAACAGGCCGTGGAGGAGGAGGAGGAGGAGGAGGAGGAGGTGATAGAGAGGGAGTGATGGGGTTGGACGATGTTCTGCTGGGTGTTTTAAAACCTCCCCCTCCTCTTTCCCTCCCTCTCCATCTGTCTCTGTCTTTACCTGAGGAAGAAGAGGTCACTTTAAAAAGAGACAAATGGAGAAGACAGAAAAAAAGGAACACCACTCAGCAGCACTGCAAACAGTCGACATGCAGGGAAGACTCACTGATAACACAATATACAGAGAGGGAATGTTCTGCAGTGAGAGGCAGAAACAACATCTTCACTCCTGGTTATGTTTAAGTGTGTGAAGAGGAGAGTGGGAAATTCATCAGAATATTTACATTCTGTCAGATTCAGTAAAATGTCACACCCTGACAGCCAAGACCACCATGCAGCCAATTGTTCCAACAGCACACACAGAGAGAGAGAGAGAGAGAGAGAGAGAGAGAGAGAGAGAGAGAGATTGGATGCAGCAGGAACTAAGTGGATGTGACAGATATTCCCATGGTTCTTTCCCGTGACATCATGGGAAAGAAGGTTAGGTAGTGCTCAAATGTGTGTGTGTGTGTGTGTGTGTGTGTGTGTGTGTGTGTGTGTGTGTGTGTGTGTGTGTGTGTGTGTGTGTGTGTGTGTGTGTGTGTGTGTGTGTGTGTGTGTGTGTGTGTGTGTGTGTGTGTGTGTGGAAAGAGATTCCTGCCTTCATCTCGATACAGACTGCTGCCATCTACTGGCTCAGAGGGAAAGAGACGTCAGTGATTGGTGTGGTGATTAGCTCTCCTTCCTAAATGACCTCAAACAATCACATCAACACCATTATGTTTTTTTTTTCTAATCATTAAAATCAAGTCAAGATATGACTTTAGTGCCTGCAAATCTAATGGCATTTCCATCAGCTGCACCTATTATTGTGTATTAACCAACAAGTAAGCACAGTAGCACCCCTAAACTAATGTTAGCTCAGAGTACCTTATGCCTTAGTAGCTACAACCTCTGCTGTTGAGACTGTGATTGTTGAAACGACAACAACGCACAATACAAAGGTGTGTGTGTGTAGTGCCAGGATGCATACTGCAGTGTGTCCAGACCACTGAGCTGCTGAGTGCTGGAGACTAATCCAACTGAACTATTGTTTTTCTGAGCTTCATGAGCGTTATAAAGAAACAGAGTGGCAACCACAGTGGAACGATCACATTTGGGGGCATTAGAAACTGTTGTTGTTTTGTTTTTTTAACTCCACAGCCCTCTCTTTTTGTCACCTGCATTACCCACAATGCACCTCAGCCGTGATTATTTGCAGGGTGTGTTGCTGGTGTCTCCTCAAGCCTCTTTAGTCTCACACAGAGCCTGGGAGTGGGGGACAGAGGAGTGGTCAAATCACTTCTGTCCAACTCCACACCCCCGGAGTTTGTTCGGACCAGCTACCTCATCAGCATACAGACACAGAAATGAAGAAATAAATGAAAACAGGAATAGTATTTTCCATTTTCAGAATGAATTTCATTTGGATTTGTTTGCCAGTTAATTATTTATTTATTCATCCATTCATGTACACTAGCGTCATTTTTGGGCCAACAAAACAGACTAATGAGGATAATCAGAGTTGCCTCGTTAAGGCCTTCCACTCCCTTGATTCATCTACACAGGTGTTTTCACTTATTTCCTGATTTTTGTGCATGAAAATGTCCAGTGACTAAAGGACTTGTGGTTAGTCCTCAACTGAAATAGAGCAATGCTCTCTCCCTGTCAACCTCGGTGCACCGTGTCTTTACTTCCTCTTCTCACCAGCAGATGGAGCCATCTGAGATGACAAGCATTAGACGGAAGCAGCAGGAGGGAATTATTATGTTGGCCTGAAGAAGAGGGCAACGCTCCCAACAAGAGCTGGTGAACTGAAACACAGAGAAGTGTAGTCGTGGAGCAGCCTCTGTGAGCAGTGTTGTCCTGTACAGTTACAGCAGACAGGAGACAACCCAGTGGATCCTGGACAGACTGGATTAATGTGAAAAAATCTTAGCACTTGTTTTCAATTGTCATTATCAGCAGGATTTTACAAGATTATGTTGAACCAAATAAATAAAGATCCTGATCTAATTCATTTACAGGAGAAATCCTAATTACAGATCTGTTTTTTGGCCCATCACAGTCAAAGTGGAAATTTGGGGAATTTTTGTGGTGTCTGTGAATGTAAGAGAGAAGGATACTTTACATTTCTCTGACTGTTTTTGCACAGATTTACTTGTGTCTCATTATATAGAGCAGTTAAAAAAAAATCTGTTTCTGTTCTTGTCACATGTCGGTCCTGGAGGACACACAAGATAACCATGTGATGTAAAAGACACACATACAGTATACACACACGCATGTAGTCGCACTGTGTTTGACTATAAACCTCAGCATGTATGAGCGAGTTTGTGTGTGTGCGTGCGTATGCACATATATGTGTGTGTGGATGTGGACCAAACAGAACCTAGTTTTGTTCGTGGGCTACCAAAGAACCCAGCATGACAAAGCTTGCCTAATAAGGCATTGAGCAGAGGGGAACCCATGCATAGCTAATAGCCCAGTCCCCCAAAAAGCCTTTATGCCCCGAAACAAAAGCCCTGTCCTGCAGACAAACACACACACACACACAAACACACACAGAGAAGAGGCAATAGAGAGAGGAGAGGAATATCAAGTAAGACAAATAGGAGAGTGGTTGTACAGATGGAATGAGGTGGGCAAAGGTCAAAAACAAGAGAAAAAGTAAAGTGAAGAACCAAACACAACTCTTAGCTGCTGCTGAAAAAGCATTTCAAGCTGGGTGGTCAAATAAAGAATAAAAAAAACTGGGTCTAATAAGATGAATTAATATCAATAATATCTAGGGTAGTTCCTCCCAGTGATGAAGTGATTAGTTGATTAAAGCAGCAACAGTACACAATAGATAGATGTCTCTCAGTGTTATTCATTACATTATTATTTTCTCATTACTGAGAGTCACTAACGGCTCATTTCAACAGATAAATATTCCAATCTACTGCATGATGAAGAAAATGATAACCAACTGCTCAAATATTTACTAATCCTGGAGGCCAGAGATGAAATAAACATAAGAACCAGACAGCTTCCAGTGATATTTGGTTCATCTGACATTTGCAGTTATGATCTACGTCTGGTTGAAGAAAAATAAGTCTAATTTGTGAAAAAGGACCTTAGATTTCATGCAGCATATTTAAGTCTTAGAGTCTTTTAGGACATTTCTCCAGATTGATGAGTTTTGTTTTGTTTTCGTTTTTTTTAGTAAAGACTGGCAAATTAGTTTTTCTAAAATCAGATGCTTAATGATGTGTAACAAATGTAATGGTAAGGGGCTCGGTGATGGTGTTTTGTTTCACATGAAGAATCAAGCTGTGAGCATGTAGATAAACACTCTATCCTTCAACTCCTGCTGAACAAATGTGGACAGATCTGACATTCATACTCCTAACAGATGTATAAAGTGAGGAGAAGACAACATATTGGGAAATACTGAGAGTCTAAGAAGAGAAAGGAGGCCGCTCACATGAGGCTCTACAGAGCAAGTTCAACCTCTAAAACATTTATTTGATCTATTTACAGACAGTACAGTCAACTGAACAGAGGAGAATTTATTTCTATTGTGACACAACAGCATGGCTGCATTGCAATTTAACCATGACTACAGCAATACAGTGGTTTCACAAAGGATACTATGTACAAATTAATACTTAATAGTAAAAATGAAAAGGACGTGGGATAAATTAATATTTTGTTGAGGATATAGTAACAGTAAAACCTTTAAAAAGTGAAACGGTTTGACTTGTTAGTCCAAGTTTTCCAGCTTAAATCCTACAGAAGAGATGGAGCTAAAATCACTGTGGAGAGAGGAAAAAGAAACACATGCTGCTGTGTGATGTAGCCAAGAAAAAAAAAAAAAGGAGATGAAAAACAGAAAACTGCTCATGTAGAGTCGCTGCAGAAGGTTCTGGATGGAACGCTGTAGTCTTTTAGGTTTTCATGGGTGACACGAGAAATGCCTGAGGTGAGCGAGTGCGGTGGAGACACAGAGAGTACTGTCTCTGAGACGACGCTTTAACAGCTGAGCAAAATGAGTACGTCCACGGTGCCGGAGAATAATATGTTTGTGTTTATGGGGCTCAGGGCCCGCCGCATCGGTACGGAAGGTGAAAGGTTAGATCTTAAGAATGTGTAGAGATGTGTAAAGTCTTGATTGTAGTCGGTTAAAGTGCATTGTTAAGATTCTGTACACTGGGGAGAGGGGGAGGAGGGGAGGACGGGAAGGGAGGGAGGGAGCGGGGAGCCGGAGGAGGGAATTTGGCACTGGTCACCAGCAATTCATCCTGAGCCCGTCCTTGAGCTCACGTCTCCAAAGAAAAATCAGCACAGCAAGTCCACTCCAAAGTTCACACAGATACAAATCACACAGGAAAATCACAAGGCAGGTTGTGTCCAAACTTAATGCATCCATTTTTCCTCTCTTAATGTGCCCCATCTGTTTTATCTTAAGGCTGCTGTTGACTTACAGTAGACGCTGGCCTGAAAGTAGTGCATACATCACTATATAAACTCACTGACTCACTCCATGGTTTAACTACAGGGACATTCATCTCTATTGTATGTATTGTACTTTTTACATTAGTTGCTTGTATATTTACACTGAAAATCTGCATTGAAATGTTTCTGTCAATAGCAGTAGATTGTAGAAAGTGATGCAGATTGATAGAGGTTCTAGCAGTGAGGTGAAGGAGGGACGGGAGGAGATCTGGATGCATTCTGGGGCCGACCAAAGAAGTGGCTTATAGGAGGAGCTTCAAACCGACTGTGGTGGGTCAGTTTGAGCTCGGCGAAAGTTCAGAAGTTTTCAAGAGTTCACACGGGGGAAGTACCTGAGCTAGGCCGACCGTCCTGTGCTTGTTGTTGGGGTCGGGGTCGGGGTTTGCATGGCAGGGCTGAGGGAGTGACGTAGTTGAGGCTGGGGCTGTTGATGTCCCCCTCTCCCACTAGAGTCAGATCAGACAGGGTGTCCTCCTCCAGCATCTGGACCGATTCTCCCCTGCCAGAGTCAAGGAGGAGGCCGCGCTGGGCGCCCTGGGACGGGTGGATGGGGGAGATGGTGCCAGGAAATGGAGGGGGTGGTCTGGCCTTCCTCCCCCCTCCACTCTCAGTGCCCAGTGCAGAGTCCAAGCTCTGGGACTGATGGCTCACATTGAGCAAGTGGTTGCCACCTCCTCCTCCTCCCCTGTCGTTGCCGTTCGCCTTATTGCCCCGGCGACCGCTGCTAGGGAAGCTGCCGTTGTTGGGGTTACGGGAATTAGGGGTGGAGCAACTGGGCTCAGGGTCATAGGGAGGAGGCACAGCTTGGTTGGTTGCCGCGGGCGACAGGCGCAGAAAATCCGGGAGCTGCAGGTCGCTTTTGTTTAGCAGGCCTCGCTGGTCGTCTGCTCGGTTGCTCTGAGCTTTGGATATGAGGTCGAAGAACTCTGCGGGCACAACGCACGCACACACAAGAGAGAGTGCATACCCACATGCACATGGTTGTGCATGTGCAAAACACACACACACGCACACACAAACACAAATGAATAATCGCCCAAAACAACATCTTGAAGAAATGTACAACACATTGTCCGTAATTCAGAAAACATGCAGCAGAGGGTTTGTATTAATCAGTTAGACAAGTCAAAGCTACATTCAAGTGTGAGCAGAGGAGACTGTGCTACATGTAGCTAGCTAGCTTTGAAAGCATTTGGTGCTGCTTCTGCAATACTGCAGACAGGCAAAAGGGTTAGTGTGATCACAGCAACACAGCTACAGAAACTAGAGAGAGAGAGAGAGAGAGAGAGGTTGTTCAGTCTTTACCTTCAGCTTCGTCTATATTAATCTTTTTCTGCTTTCTTTTCTCCGGAGCCTTATGGAGAGAGACAGAGTGGTTGGGTAAGGCTTGGCCTCTTGTGTCAGGGCTGTGCACAGCCTTGCCATTTTCCCCATGGGGATGGGCTGAACCGGCTTTCCCTGACGGCCTGTCCTCCCCCTGGGTGCCACAAGGAGAGCGGAGCGGGGCATAAGAGCCCTGATGAGTCATGGTGGTGCAAGTATGGGCACAAGTAATGACAACAGATGGCGACTAGTGCTACTGGTGGTTAGGATGGGGACAAATACAAATTCTAAAATACGAATAATTTGATGGGGGGGAGGGGACACTGTTTTTGAGAGGGACAATTAAATTAAATGGTATGAAAATAATAACAAAAGTGAAATATTAAAGGGATCGTTCAACATTTTGCCCCATTGCCACAATCCCTATAGTTTTAGGAGTAGGTTTGTTACCTTTAATTGTCAGTGCAAGCTATTTTTAGAATGGCGGACCAGAGCCGCGAGCTGAGGTATTAACGAACGTTATGAGACGGAGTTGTTTTCGAGGCAAATGCAGAGACTGCTTGCTGAAAAACTGCCCCCGACAGAAACATGCATCAACGGTTTTGCATAAATTTGCCTCGAAAACGACTCCGTAGCTCCTCATAGCGTGGTGAATGTGCAGGTCACAACTTGTCCACCAGAGCGTTTTGGAGTTGTTGGATTGTGTATTTGATGAGTTTCATGAGGGAAACCAAGAAATCCCATTAGCCTCCGTAGCGTAATTCTGAGCAGCTCGTGGCTCTGCTCCGCCGTTCTAAAAACAGCTTGCACTGACAATTTAAGGTAACGAACCTACTCTTAAAGCTATAGGGATTTTATGGCAATGGGCTAATTTGGCAAAATGTTGAACTACCCCTTTAACTAATTCTAACAAAGCTATCTATTTGATCAGCTCTAACTAAAAGACAGGTGGCGTGTTTCATTCAGACAACCACAAAAATCTATGCGCCGTGTGCACAAAGCATCACCAACATGAAGGCTAACAGCACGCACAACAACACCAGAGGGACCTACTATCTACTGCTAAAAGCCACTACTGTCCCTGAGGTGGGATTCATCTAGAATCAACCAAGAAACCAGTAAATGACCAATTCAGATCGGTCATTAATCAGGAAAATCCCAGAGAGGAAGAAAATCTCAACACTAATCCAAAGTGCCACCTCCCCAGAGGGGGCTCTGAGGAGCTATAAGCCCCAGAAAATGCTCTGCAAGGCCGGGTGAGAACCACCTGGCTTGTTATGGAAGAAAGAGACCCAGGAAACCAGAGAGCAAAGTTGATGATGCATTCAGCCACAGACAAACCACACTAACGGGACACGAGGAACCCTGAGAATGTGACGAGAGTCTCTGCCCCACGGCAACAGTGCACATAACAACAGTCACACACAGCCCCCAACACTGCCAGAGACACACATTGTACATCTGCGCACATCTGGGACACGTTGCAAACAGACATGGGTGATTGAGGACGGCAAAGAGAGACACTTAGTAGCGTGACATCGTCAACCAGGAAGTAGAGACATTTTGTGGGTTACGGAACATTCCAGAGCAAGAAGAAAATGGAAATAAAAAAGTTAGAGGAGGTCTTACTGTTGCCGATGGGTTTCTGCTGGTAGAGGCCGGTACGTGGCTCTTAGAGGGAGCTACTTTCTGTTTGTCTGCTGGATCAAAGGCAGGATTTAAAGATTCTGATGCAAGGGTGATAGGTGAGACAGCAATGCAAATACAGTTTCTATGTGCTATATGTCATCTTCTAGAGAAACTGCATGTGTTTCTCACCTTTGTCAGGAGTGTTTTCTGCTATATCTAACACCACCCGCAGCCCGTCCAGGTTGGAGATAGGAAGACCCAGATCTAAAGGCTCTGACTCTCCGCTCTGCATCACACACACACACACACGATATAAGCTTAAAGGGATAGTTAAACATTTTGGCAAACTGGCCCATTGCCATAATCCCTATAGTTTTAGGAGTAGGTTTGTTACCTTTAATTGTCGGTGCAAGCTATTTTTAGAACGGTGGAGCAGAGGCGCAGGCTGCTCAGAGCTATGCTAGAGGCTAATGGGATTTCTTGGTTTCCCTCATCAAACTTATCAAATACACAATCCAATGACTCCAAAACGCTCTGGTGGACAAGTTGTGACCTGCACATTCACCACGCTATGAGATAATAACAGAACGTTACGAGACAGAGTTGTTTTCGAGGATAGTCTCTGCATTTGCCTAGAAAACAACTCCGTATCATAACGTTCCGTTATTATCTCAAAGCGTGGTGAATGTGCAGGTCACAACTTGTCCATGAGAGCGTTTTGGAGTCGTTGGTTGGATTGTGTATTTGATGAGTTTGATGAGGGAAACCAAGAAATTCCATGAGCCTCCGTAGCGTAGCTCTGAGCAGCTCACGACTCCGCCGATCCAAAAACCGACAATTAAAGGTAACAAACCTACTCCTAAACTATATATACAGGGATTATGGCAATGGGCCAATTTGCCAAAATGTTAAACTATCCCTTTAAGGTCATTACAGACAGTGGTCAGTCTATCTACAGACAGACAGCAGGTTTAGGGACTTACAATGCGTGCCACCAAGTCAGCGAGGTGGAGGCCGTATTTGGCCACCACAGGCCTGAGCACTTCAGTCACTGGCTTGGTGGGTTTGGCTTTCAGGCCCACAGACCGGTTGATAGGGACTAAATCAAGTCTAAAGAAGAGAAGAAGAAAAATTAAGTTTTCTTCCACTAAAAGTGTATGGTGATTTTATCTCTCTCTCTACATATATTAGAATACAGTAAGTTCCTGTACCTGAAGAGAGTGCGTTTTTCTAGTCGGAGGTCCCGAGAGCACAACGTCATACAGTCTTGGTCCAAAACAAGTGGCTGAAACAGAAACAGAACAAACTGATCATGAAACAAGATGACTACCTGTAAGTGTCCTTTTCCTCTGAGTTAAATGGAACAGGAGAAGATGAAATAAATGAATCACTGATAACTCGTTCTCTCAGACCCCTGGACTGATGAAATGTGTCTGATGGTTGCTGTAATAATCATTTATTAAAGCCACATTAATCATTTATACCGATACTATTTATAAGCATGATGTTGATACAGATGCTGGTTTTCAACTTGATTCATTGTCCATGTAAAAAAAATTTTTTTTATATAGCATTTTCTTAAACAGATTTACAGTAAGTAAAATGAAATGGTAAGAGAAAAGAAAACTTGAAATTCTTGTGCGTATCATGAAAGTGTAGGACATAAAAAAAACAACATCACAATCAGCACTGAGTAAAAGGTTCGGTCAGCAAGAGAACATGTAGAGATAATAATGGGGCTGAAACTAAAAGATAAAGCGTAGCGATAAAAACACCAATAAACACATTTCCAAAGGCTGAGACCAAGAAACTAATTTAAAGAGACATAAAAGCAGACAGTGAGTTACAGTGTCTGATCGGATCTGGATGGGAGAGAGTTTCAGAGAACTGGGCCTCTAACAGCAAACTGTCACCCTTTATCACAGGCCTAGACCTCTGGGTGACCAGCAGACCTGCATCCACACATCTCAGGTGTCCTTTGGGCACATAACCGTATTGATAAGTCCAGAGCTGTTTCAGGCTTTAAAAGACAGTAATATACAGGTGCATCTGAATAAATTAGAACACAACTGTCAGGTCAGCAGTCTTCTCCATAATAGAGTAGCTCCTGAACCAGACTAAGAGACCATTTAAAGGCTCAGGAAACATTTGCAGGTGTTTGGAGTTCATTAGCTGATTAGAGTGAGACATCATTAGGTTTTTGATTTACTGAATTTTGAGTTTTCATTAAATGTAAGCAATAATCATTACAATTAAAAGAAATAAAGACATGAAATAGTCCAGTCTGTGTGTAATGAATCTATATAATATATGGGTTTCACTACTTGAATTTCTACTGAAATAAACTAACTTTTACTTGATATTCTAATTTATTGAGATGCACTTGTATTATCATAATTTGGAATACCTTCTCCCCTCCAACCAGGAAGAGGTCTATAGCTGCCAGGTTGATGCAGAGCTTCTCACAGAGGCCCAGCAGCAGGTCCCTGATAGACACTCCGGCTCTTAGTGGCACAGGGCAACATGAGCCGTCCGGCAGGCTTATGTTACACTGCCTCATGGGGGCACTGCCCACTCCACGCTCTGTTGACACTGATACTGCCCCACGGGAAACATCACCCTGGATGAACACAACAGAGACAGATCCAGAGAGAGGAGGGTTACCAACAATACAACAGTTTGTGGCAAAGGAAGCAGAGCAGAATGAAAACAAAAGAGGGTGGTGATAATAATATAACACTACCGTGCCCATAACTGTACTGTATATAGAGTGTCTGACCTCATTCCTTCCCGACCCTGACGTCCCAAGCTCCAGACTGGCTCCTGATGACAGTGAACCCTGGGATTCCCGGCGACCATTACTACCAGAGAAATCTGAAAGACGATATACTCATCAGTGGTGTGTGGGAGAAAGACAACCAGGGAATTCATTCCATGTCTCTTCATCAAATACCAACTGCAGGGCTAACCCTTCAGTTTGATGCTGAACAATTTTTTTTTAAATATTCCTTGTTTACGTTGGATTCCAGAATAGTTTCCAGGAGAGCTCTGAAGGAAAATCACTTAAAGCAGAATCACTTTTCTGTGATCTGTGTCTAGAAGAAACAGGAAAAGCTACTGACTGTAGTTGAAGTCGGCCAGCTCTCGCTTCTTGGGTCCTTTGCCAAAGCTCCTGTTGCGGGACCATGAGAAGAACATGCCTTTCCTCCGGTCTCCTGAGTCATCCCTGCTGTCCTCGTTCAAAGACCGACCAGATTTACTCTTTTTGTCCTCCTATAGCACACAACCAAAATGAATTAGGGTACAGACAATTATACAAACCTGTTTAAGGGCACACACACACACACACACACACACACACACACACACACACACACACACACACACACACACACACACACACACACACACACACACACACACACACACACACACACACACACACACACACACACACACACACACACACACACACACACACACACACACACACACACACACACACACACACACACACACACACACACACACACACACACACACACACACACACACACACACACACATTTGCACACTGACAATCCAAAAAATGAATTTCCTAAAAAACTGTTCAATATCACGTGTGCCATGTTAACCTTCTTGGGCGTGGACAGGTTGGAGCGGTCGGAGCCGGTGGTGCTGTGTTTGGAGGTGGGGCTGCTGGGGATGTGGTAGGGGTCTGGCAGGGGCCGGCCCTCCACCTCCGCCAGCATGCACTCCTGGTACAGCAGAGACTTGAGGAACCGTGTGTAGCTGTCAAACTTCATCAGGTTGAAGATCTAAAGGGGTGAAAGAGAGGGAAAAGGAATGATCAGAGGGCAACAGAGAATGTAAGAAGGAATGCACACAGGAACCAAAAAAAAGAGAGGGATGAATGGGGAAACAGAAAAAAACAAAGTGATTGAGACTGGTAGAGGGGAGGCAAATATAACCACTGGTAAAAGGATTAAAGAAAGGAAGGGCAAACAACAAATTAAAAAAGTAGGGAGTTCAAAAAGATCGAAGAAAAGAGCAGATGGATAGACGAATAAAAGAAGAAAAACTAAAAGAGAAAACTAAAAAGCAACAGGGGGGGAACTAAAAATAGTGAAGATCAAAAATACTTTTACAGATCTAAAATCACACTAGCAGCTCCTTCAAGCTGTTTGTATTCTTGGGCGTCTACTGGTGATTACATCACTATGTCAAAAAAAAAAAAAAAAAAAAGAATCTATGTATTGTGTTGCAGAGATGGTGAGCATAGTAACCAGCTGGTCCTGGCCCATCCTGTGTCATGATGATACCAGTTTGTACCTGAAGAGGCGATAGCGAGTCACTGCAGCATCCAGTCTGTCCTCAGTCCAACATGGGAGGATGAAGAAGTAGTTATTGTGAGTGTGAGTAGGTTATGAACCTGTGTTACATCTTTCCTACAGCCCTGCTGCTGACGCCGCCGCTCCAGCTGCCCTCACTCTCTCTCTCACGCTCCTCCACCTCTCATGGCTCTACTCCTCTCTACTCCTGACACCACTACGTCCTCCACATGTCCCTGACTGGGCAGATTTACTGTGGTGGAGAAAACCTTTTCATTGTTTGGGTTAAAGGGATAGTTCAACATTTTGGCAAATTAGCCTATTGCCATAATCCCTATAGTTTTAGGAGTAGGTTTGTTGCCTTTAATTGTCGGTGCAAGCTATTTTTAGAAGGGCGGAGCAGAGCCGTGAGCTGCTCAGAGCTACACTACGGAGGCTAATGGGATTTCTTGGTTTCCTTCATCAAACTCATCAAATACACAATCCAACAACTCCAAAACGCTCTCGTGGACAAGTTGTGACCTGCACATTCACCACGCTATGAGATAATAACGGAACGTTACGAGACAGAGTTGTTTTAGAGGTACATTCATGCAAATTCAGACAACGGCGGGAATGCGCATCAGTGGTTTTGCATGAATTTACCTCTAAAACAACTCTGTCTCGTAACGTTCCGTTATTATCTCATAGCGTGGTGAATGTGCAGGTCACAATTTGTCCACCAGAGCGTTTTGGAGTTGTTGGATTGTGTATTTGATGAGTTTGATGAGGGAAACCAAGAAATCCCATTAGCCTCTGTAGTGTAGCTCTGAGCAGCTCGCGGCTCTGCTACGCTATTCCAAAAATAGCTTGCACAGACAATTAAAGGTAACAAACCTATTCCTAAAACTACAAGGATTATAGCAATGGGCCAATTTGCCAAAATGTTTAACTGTCCCTTTAAGTGTGTTTTTAATGTTTGCTGTGGGAATTCAATAGGTCTTACATTAATCCCCAGGGTGGCGCTACAGGACAAAGACATAGTGTCATGAAAACTAAATGTGTTTGTCCTCTGGTGAGCATGACTGTGCTTCATTGAACCACAATCTGTCTTTTAGAAATTGGTATTTCTGGTGTGAAAGTGACATGGTGTGTATAGGCTGTATGTGTATGAACATGTTAGTCTCACTCAGAATCGTAAGTTAATGTAGCCACAAGGTCTTCACAAGTTTATTTTTAGAAAAGCTAATCTCAGGCTTTGATGTGTGTGTGTGTGTGTGTGTGTGTGCATGTCATTGAGAAGATGTGTGTGAATGTTTGATGTGTAAAAATATAGAGGTTGATGGTGAGGATATCGTTCTAGCCTTGTGACTCTTATCAGAGTTTGAACATCTGAGCTCAGCTGCTGAGATCAATAGAGCTTTTCAGAGACCTTCCTCCTCCCTCTCCCTCCTCAACACACACACACACACACACACACATATAAGAAGCCATTCACATCTATTAAGCTAGATAGAGGGCCATGATGAATGTTATTTTGTATGAGCCGTGCTCTAATACTAGCACATTTTCAATAAGAGTCTGTTTTGATTCAGTTTATGAGTAATAATAAAATGCTCCTTCGGGGAACGCCTGGCTTCACTTCCTGCTCACGAGGAAGGTCAGAGGTCAGCGTCATCAAAGTACAGAAGCTTCCTGTTTGTCTGAAGTGGTTTGTGGTTCCCTTGAGTTCGGGGTTGGAGTGTGTGTGTGTGTTATTAGTGCGGTGCTACCTGCAGTTGCTGCTCCTTGAACATGTCGGGTCGGGGCGCGGTGAGGATGTCGTCGGCCAGTTGAGCCTGACTGTCGATGTTGACCGGCGTCGTAGCTTTACTGGACAGGAAGCTGTTGAAGATCTCCCTGGCACGCTGAGAGAGCTGGAGGTGGGAAGTTCAGGGATGTGGAGGGTGGAGGAGAGACAAGGATGAAGAGAGACGATTAATACATTAAAAGATCCGCTCTTTGTTGCTTGTTCAGTGTAAATGGATATGTGCTGTGACGAGACAATGGCCTCCATGACTGTTACCTGCTTCTTGTCATTCTCAGGAACGTGGCTGAAGTACTCACACGCCTGCCAAAACAGGATGTTCTCCTCACTGAACTCTTTCTTTAGAAACTCCTGTAGCACAAGAATCACATGTGGATCGAATGAGGCAAAGACAAACTAACATGGACGTGTGGTCAGAAGACAGAGGTGTCTACAAGATCACAAGTTGGTCAGCTGATTAGATCTCTTCAATGTCAGTTGTTAATTGACACCTGCTTACCACCCTGGAATTTTTAAATTTTAAATTTTTACATGAAAGCAGATTTGGTAACACTTTATAATAAGTACACACTATTAAACATTAGTTAAGCATTAAATACTGAATTCATCATTTATAACACATGAAGACTCATTAGTATGTAGTTTATAAACACAGTTATAAATGTTTTACTCATTGTTGATGAGCACTACCTATTTGTAAACTACATACTAATGAGTAATTCATGTGTTATAAATGAATAATTCAGTATTTATTAATGCTTAACTAATAACTAATGCTTAATAGTGTGTACTTAGTATAAATTGTTACCGCAGATAGCTGCTACCTACGGAAGCCGAGAACGGCCACGTCCATAATATTTTTTTTATTATCGTTTTCTCGTGATAACGACTTATTATTTCGTTATCTCGAGATAACAAAGTCCGTTTTCTCGTGATAACGACTTATTATTTCGTTATCTCGAGATAACAAAGTCCGTTTTCTCGTGATAACGAATTAATTTATTTCGTTATCTCGAGATAACAAAGACCGTTTTCTCGTGATAACGAAATAATCATAGAATGTGTCGTTGACATGGTTGCCTAGCAACATGTTTCCCCGGTGCAATCGCTTCTGCTTACGGGGAAGTAGCAGCTGGTTAGCCGCTGTATGTTCGTAGCAGGAGGCTACTAAAGCGAGTCTGTTGGAAACACTACACATCTACAGATCTAACGTAACAGAAGAGATGTTTTCGTGGGATAATTGCTCAGAACCATGTGTAGAACTCAAATCAGTGAGCTGATTAATGTGATCACATCATCCTGACTTCAGCCTTCAAGAGCTGCCACTAACGTTAGTCTGCTCTGAGGAGCTGTCAACAATGAAGTACCGGTAAGTTACACTTTAACGTTAGTTTGTTTACTGAGCTGGGTTTATTTAAGGGGCTACAGGTTAGCATAAACACATGAGAGTTGACTAACTTACGTTATGGCAGCTTCAGCTAAGGTAATGTTAGCTAGTTGCTGCTCAGATAAAGCTCATGAACACTGCTGTCTTGCCAAATTAACATTAGCCTACATGTCGGTGGTCGCAGGCAACAGGTGTCTGATGGTTCGAGATAAGGTTGTGATTTCTGACAGCAGCAGCCAGTAGCTAACGTTAGCTTAGCTGAAACAGGATAGATGGGACCACCGGCCGGTAGCCCCTTAAATAAACCCAGCACAGTGACGTTATTCAAACTAACGTTAAGTGTAACTTACTGGTAAGTTATTGTTGACAGCTGGTGTGGACAATAACCACACCAGTGAGTAGAGTAGACTGAAGCAGAGCGATAGATATCGCTCTGGACTGAAGTTAACTGCCCCGAGCTGAACAGTAGCCTCCTGTTGCTAGGCAACCATGTCAACGACACATTCTATGATTATTTCGTTATCACGAGAAAACGGTCTTTGTTATCTCGAGATAACGAAATAAATTAATTCGTTATCACGAGAAAACGGACTTTGTTATCTCGAGATAACGAAATAATAAGTCGTTATCACGAGAAAACGGTAATAAAAAAAATGTATACGGACCTGGCCGTTCTCGGCTTCCGTAGCTACCTGAGATATGACATACTAAAAACCAGAGTTGGGCACATTACTTTCAAAAATTAATTAGTTATAGTTACTAGTTACTTTCCCCAAAAAGTAACTGAGCTAGTAGCTGAGTTACTTCATTATAAAAGTAACTAATTACCAGGAAAAGTAACTATTGTGTTACTTTTTTTTTTTTAATAAAATGCTCAAATATGTCAAAATTACTTGGATTCGTCCCTCTAACCCACTAACCATAACCATAACCATAACCTCCCGTTTTTGATTACACGTTACTAAAAAAAGTAGCGACGTTACTAATGACGCTATTTTATAACGCTGTTATTCCCATCACTGCTAAAAACAGATTAAAACAAATGAATCAAATAACAACTGGTCAGCCTAACATGGTGAACAAATTGATAAAACCACATTGAACAATGTAATTCAGCTTTGAACTCGTCTGTAACTTGTCTGTCTCTTCTATTCAGAAAATACTGGATACTGGATGAATTTCTGTTCTGTCATCCGACAGTCTGAGATGCATCATGCAGCCGACACAAACTCTCTAATACTTTTGATATTGCTGTTTGATACAGTCCAGCACCAGTCATCGTACCGAGAAGTAGCGGACTCCCACGGGATCCTGCAGCAGTCTCTCGAAGCAGACAGCCCAGCTGGCCACTCTCCTCTCAGTGTGGCGCCGGTGGCTCTGGACGCTGGGCAGGCTGGCATTACTGTTCAGGCTGTTGTCGCTGCTGCAGCCCTGCAGCTCCACACTGTTCAGTTCTGTCCACACACACACACAGAGACACACACACACAAACAGTCAGTGACCTCAGTGGGGCTGGGAGTCTTAAAGTGTCTGAATTAGAATTTTTTTAACAATTGAAGCCTCTGATTATTGATTTTTGTTACTTTTTTCTTTACTTGCACATCCAAAAGAGCAGAATCATTGGATGGCTCACATTTGTTAAAATCTGGATAATGTTGGCTTCAATCCAGACAATTCAAATTGTTTTTCCAATATCATTCGTGTCTGTGTCTCTGCTTCCTCGCTGTGTGCTGCACCTCAGGGCAGCTCTATCAGCGCCAGGCCAACGATAAGACCAGAGCAGCAGCCAGACCAGTGACATGTCCTCCACCCACACTCGCTCCTTCTTAATAGTTTGGTATATGAGGCTGTCTCCTTCTCTTACCACAATAATTCAGGGCTGGGCTACAAGATACAACTCTGTACATCACAATATAGTAAATATATATAAGAGAGAAAGAAATAATCTCACTGTTAGGCATTTTATCAGAGAACATTCAGTACTACAACAATAGTGAGAGCATCATTACACAACTGCATAGAAAGTCATCAAAGAACACTGCTGAGAAATAGTACTCCTGCTATCATTTATCAGAGTAACAGAAGTGTCCAAAGCAGCTACAAGTGCAAACAAACTAGGGCTGGGCAAGTGTGGCAAAAATCAAAATCCAGATTAATTAATTAATTTTACATCAATTACGATTAATGAACCGATCAGTGACATGAAAGAGAGCAAATTATAAACAAAAAAGGACCCGTCAGCTTGTGTGCGTCTTGTGCATCTGCGCCAAATCTGAAGCAGCGGTGGCAATAATTAGCCAGTACAACCAGTGGTGTGTTTTTCAGGGGATGGTGCATTAGTAGGGAGAGAATTAAAGTGGGAAAAAGCAAGTTAATCAACACGGGCAGGATTACGCCGGTTAGAGGCTCTAAATGTCTCTTTTGATTTTTTTTTTTTCGATGAATTGCCCAGGGGCCTGTTGTTCGAAACCTAGATAAGGGATTAAGCCGGGATATGTTGGTTATCCTGGCTGAATTTAGCCTCAAGTCGGTTGTTTGAAAGCTGGATACCTTTATCCTGGTCAAGTTACTATGGTGATTTATTCTCTGCAGCTAGCCTGCTCCAGACCAGGCTAACAGCCAGGCTAAGTTGATTCTGTTGTCTTTATCTGTGAAGTCAGCAGTCACTCTGATCAGAAATCAATGTTTTATACAGTTATTCCATGTTCTTATGTACATATTGGCCTGATTTCTAAACAAACTAAATACATTTACAATAATCAAAAAACATGAAACATTTACAATATTAGCTTATTTTTCTTTTCTTTTTTTCATAATTAGGCCTATTCATGTGCTTCTCACACTGAATCTTTGCATCTGCCAGCGCTGCCTGCTTCTTCAAATGCAGGGCATAAAGATGTCTGACAGTTTGTGAAATCTGTAAAACACATTAGCACAGAATTGTGCACACTGTTCTTCAGTCAATACTCACTATTTTATTATCTGTGACCCATCTATGATATTTTCTATGACCACTAGTATTACATGGCTTCTCATAAAAAGCAATGGAGCAAAAATAGCAATAGATTTATTTTTATAAAATATGTTACAAAATACAGTATATTGACCTAAATATTGGTTGAGGGAAGAAAACAAGAATACAATTGTTTGAGCAGGCACCTTCCAAATAATTTATACACCTCATTTGAACATTGTTATTGGCAATTTATTGAAGCATCAGACTGCATAATGTTCTTATATTTAATTAATTTTCACCTGTTGCACTTTTGGCCACTTGTATTTGTGCTGTATGAACTTTAGATAATAAGAGATTTGTGCAATGTATCAACTTCCACTGCTCATCATTACGGCAAAGTGCACAGCTGTTAATTTGTGAAAGGAACTTAAATTGTGATTATAATTTTGGATTAGGCTACTTCCACATTCAATCAGTCCACAGTTGTCCGCTCTCTCTGAGCTTTACGACAGCGGTGGTGCTTTTTTTTCTTTTTTTCTAAGAGGTGTGTCACCTTACGTCAAGATCCGCTGTTGATTGGAGGAAAGCAGCCACACCTGTCCTCTCATCAGTGAATCTGTGATCAATGTCTGTGGTCTACTGACAAGAGAATAAGTTACACCTGGCTTGACAAAGCTGCTCCTCCTCAGCCTGGCTCGGCCTTCGAACAACCAATTAAGCCAGGATGAACTTGGGAGACTTTGTCCAACCTGGCTTTTCCACTTATCCTGGATATCTTTATTCTACTTTCGAACAACAGGTCCCAGCCCTAGAATAAACTATTTGTTAAGCTCTTGAATAGTGCAGTCAGTGCATGGCTGCTCAAGTCCAGGCCCCGTTTCCCACCTCCTATGTTTATGTTCCTAAAGTGCTACAGACTTAAAGATAGAGAGGCACACAGAGGAGATATGAGAATCACCAGAATAAAGCAGCTTCAGGCCCGATGAACTAGTGGGCTGCTAAGTTGAGATAAAACAAATACAAGAACAGCCAGAGGGAAGGCATCACCGGTCAGGTGCCTGGGACGACGCAAGTCCTGTAAATAGACTGAAAGAACAGGATCCTGCCCCCAGCTAAAGTCCTGAATGATTTCAAACCCGGAAACTTTGCTATTGATGGATAATTCCAGTGTGATTTCTGTTTAATGTTATCACTGAGAGTTTTCACACTGACGATATCTTTCAGCATTTTATTTCCCGTAAGTGCTCACCTCATTCACCCTCATTGAGTTTCTAACAGCATAGTAAACAACCTCTGAGACCCCTACTTTAGTCACACACCACCTTAATGAAGCACAGAGAAAAGCCAATAATACAAAATCATGGCATCACCAGGCTATGAACAACTGAACATCGTTCCATAGTTTTGTGTTGTCATGTCGCTGTTTTTGCTGATTTACACAAATCAACCACAGAGTTGTGTTCATCCAAACCAAGGAAGCTGAATACTGACAGATAATGAGATTTAAACCAAGTGAGAATGTGATTTTGACTGTAATTTAAAGCAGTACTAAAGAACTTTCAGTTTTGGTTGAGTTTGGCGGCGCCTGTGGACCAAAGCGGTAGTGTTTTGCCTGAAGGAAGACTCCATTTCCCATGAACACTAGCGTGAAGCCCTGTAAATATCCTGCATTAAAATTAACAGAAGACATCAAAACTAAGTTTCTGTTTCCAGTGGATCATTTCAAAGTGAAAACACAAACATAATCCATTGCTAAAGTGCCGTTTTGCCTGTTCCCTCCTTGTTGTGACTCGCAAAAGTGAAAGTGAAAGTAAAGTGAGAGCCGGGTTCCTACCATGCTCCTCAAAGCTGCTTAGTGCCAGAGAAAGAGATACAGACCCCCTCAGACCACGACAGAGGTGTCATTCAACTTGTTGTAAGTCGATGTATCATCACAAAAGTTATGAAAATATTTTATGAAGGTTGAAAAGTTACTTAGTGCTGGTTTAACAGTAAAAATGACAATGACATCCCACATGAACACAACATGCTGTATTGAGGACAGCTGCAATTATTTCACACGAGAGATGGTTTAAAGTTGATGGATAACGGACAAGAGGTGATGTCACTTCAGTGAACCAATCACAACACAGCAATATCTGGCACTTTAAAAATGTTCTTTTCCAGGCTGTCATGTGATACATCACAGCATACAGTGTAATGTTGTGTGCCTGTCAGTCTGTGACTGGGAAATGCAGACTTGTGTTACACCACAGGCGTACAACAAACTGTCTGAATGCAGCTTTTCACACGTGAAAAATCATAACAGGGGATATTTATCATTCCAAATGTTTAATCTCCTGCTTATTTTGACATGGAATGAAATATATCAGGCTGCTGCGCCTTGATAAGAACGTGTTCTTAGCTAACTTGCCTGGTTAAATAAAGGTTGATGATGACGATACCCTTATTAAACAGTGGTTGAAAACAACCCAGACCTGCTCTCATGGGTAACCTCTTCGTCTTTTCTACTTTGTGTATGGACTTTTAACTGTGATGTGAAGTGGGGTTTATTTTTTGTAAGATTTCTACATGTTTTATCTAATTGTCATGATGTAATGTCTGTATGTTTTTTTTAATGATACCTGCCTTAGGACAACGTATGAAATTTAGCAACTGTGCTAACTCCGGCATATTTATATTGATGCTTCTCGCTGATATGTTGATTCATGTGCATTGTCCTAATCAAATAAATAAATAAATAAAATACAAAAATTGAACCAAGTTTTCACTAAATAACTGAGTGCATCCTGACATGTAGATTTCACGACAGATACATTTCACAGTGAAAATCCAACTGAGCTCTGAGTGCACTCATTCAGATTCCATAACAGCATACAACAACCATAAAAATATTCTGAGAAGGAATGAATTATAAAACAAACTTTCCTATTATAGAAATTATTCCACAGACAACATTACTACTTTTGCATTGTTTTTAAAAGGCACAATTCAGTTCACTCTGATAAGAATACGAAGAATTACTTGATTACAGTGCAGCAAACCCTTAAAGACTAAACTTAAGATAACCGGATATTCAATAAAGAAGGTTTATTGCTCCTCCTCTGCTAAACTCTGCATTTCCTCTAGTTTAAAGCTTAAAGCTCCAGCTGTCACCTCACCTGGGTAGAGCTGGTAGGAGCCTGTGTGATGCCAGCGAGGCAGGTAGCGAATCCTGAGGGGGATCCAAGCCCCTCCATCCATACTCTCCCTACCAGGGCCCCTCACAACCTCAAGCACACCAGGTTGAACACACAGTCCAAGATAGGGCGTGTACACACACACATACTGTACACACACACTCACACTCACACACACTCAGGTGACGGCATCACAGGAGGAGAGGAGAGAAGGAGGGAAATGAGGAAGAAAAGATGAAGGGGACTGAAGGAGAGAATGAGAGAGAAGGGCCGATGGGGGTGAGCAACCAGCTGACAACCTGAGAGACCACACACACACACACACACACACACACACACACACCTCTATGAGCTCCCAGGCAGGTAAGTGATACAAGCACAAGCAGGGATGATAAATAATTCAGAGTCGAGGGCGGAGGTAGCTCACAGCACACTATCACACACACACACACACACACACACACACACACACACACACACACACACACACACACACACACACACACACACACACACACACACACACACACACACACACACACACACACACACACACACACACACACACACACACACACACACACACACACACACACACACACACACTACAGTATTGATGAGAAGCTTGTTAAAGAAAGGCCAATACTGAGGCTAATGAGGCCTGCAGCCCCCATACAGCTGCACACACTCACATGAGGACAGGAGCGATGAAGAGGGGAGTCTCTCAAAGAGCAGATCAGACTGAAATAATCCATACTGTACTAACTGTATCCAGCAGTCACATAGTCTCTGTCCTAACATCACCTCTATCTTCAGAAAATGTACATTCAAATTCAAAATAAGGCAAATGTATTTTACAGGTATTAATTCTTTTACTATCATTCACCCATCTTTACTTCAAATAAATGTTTTATTTTGAGTCAAAAGCTTTAGTCAAACCCTTGAATTAGTTCCAGTAACAAAGGGAAGCATTATGAGCTGGGACTAGAATTATATTCTTTTAACTTGTTTTATCTATCTATCTATCTATTGGGAAGTAGAATTCTGATGTGGGCAGAAGTTGTGAGTTTGTTAGAACCCACATCTCAAGTCTTCATAAAAGTGGATATTTATTTAGTTCTATTCAGTTTTCTCAGTCTTTTTGTCAGCTGATCAGTCCCATTAAAGCCTATGGACCTCATCATAGCTCATTCATTATAGAGTCCGGTGTTGCTCAGGAGTCATATAGTATACAATGACCACCCAGAGCTTAGCTTCTCACAGAATAATTAATAGCCTCTACAATGGCACTGTGTTGGTTGTTTTGAATGGATTTGGATCACCTTGTGTCTGAACAGTGTCTTAAAAATAAATGTACCTAATAGCCTAACTATATATAACTATAATATAAATGAGACTTCATCAATCCTGTTCACTTCTTTCACTCCACTTCTCAAATGTAGAGTATATCTTTCTTTCTTGTTGAGTTTGACTTTTGTGTCTCATTTCGAGGTCTCGCGGAAATGTTCGATCAGCTGCGTGGGAGTCCTTCACTAACAAAGATAACATTCATCATTTAGCCTGAACTCAAGTTAATGAGTGCCTCGACAAGCTGTGTGCAGGACGAATGAGCTGACTTCCTCTCATCCAAAGTTTTCTTAGCGTTAACTTGCTGTTATCTCAGAACGATGTCACAAAAAAAACAGGTCGATACAATCTATTAGAAACACATGATGTGTTTTTGCCAGGTTAAAACCAAAGCTCAGCTCGCAAACAGCTAAGACTGACACATCAAGTGAGTTGCTTTCAGTGCGTCGTTGCTGTAACACTCACAATTTGAACGGGAGGAACCATCACGTAATGTGCTCATTACTATGCCGACATGTTCCCTGCTTAACGTGCACATAACTGTGGAGGAAGAGCCAGCTTCCCACTTCAGTCAATCACACTCTCTCCCCCACAGACATGTGGTGTGATCATAAACACTTCTGCATTAGAGCAGCCAGTCAGTAAGCTTGTCTACCATGGGCCCTACGCCTTTTGTCTTGTTTCTCACCTCCTCCTCCTCCTCCTCCTCTCATCTCACATCCCCAGTAAATTGTCTTTCATGTGTATCTGTGAGGCGTTAAAGCCCCACTAGGAGCCTCCTTCTGTGACTGTTGCTGCATGCTAAGTACACAAACAACTCAGCAGTCTCCCTCAGATAACAACAACACAACACACAACTGCAGAACAAACAATCTATCGATCCATTTACAAAACAGTGAATGGCTGGACAACCCCCTCCTCCCTCCTCCCTCCTCCCTCCCCCTACACACCTCTCTCTCTTACGGCCTCCAAACATTTTGGTGATGACAATCTGTCCAATCCACTTCCTGCTGGGATTTGAAGCCAGGTGTGTGGAAGTGTGAAAGCACACAGGACTTCTCTTGAACGTCAATTACTTCTATCTTTTTTTTTTGTGTTGTGAGTTTTTTTTTCTGCACAATAAAAGTTCAGACAAGCGGGGCGGTGTTTAGCTCAGTTGGTAGAGCCCCATGTGTTGAAGCTACAGTCCACACTGCAGGCGGCCCTGGTTCGAATCCCGCATCGAGTGGCCCTTTCCTGCATGTCATTCCCCCCTCTCTGTCACTCTCTCGACTGTGCTTTCAATAGGCTTTATGCACAGCTCCACTACTTCCTGAACTTCAACCAGCTCCTTTATTTCCTGTCTTACATTATTGGACAAACTGATTAATCCAGGTGTGTCTGACCATTGTTGTGAGGTCAGACACACCTGGATTAATCAGTTTGTCCAATAATCTAAGACAGGAAATAAAGGAGCTGGTTGAAGTTCAGGAAGTAGTGGAGCTGTGCATAAAGCCCATTAAAGGCGAAAAAGCCCAAAAAATATACAAAAAAACAAAAACAAAAGTTCAGACAAGCGTTGTAGAAAAAAAACAAAAAACGAATCTCTGCATCACAAACATCAGCCCTCCCCATGTGCGCTTGCCAGTCACTGCAAGTCCTCGTGTGCAGCTACATTGTTGACAAATTTTGGGACTATCTTTAGTCAGCAGCAGCAGCAGCAGCAGCAGCAGCAGCAGAGGTGGGGCAGGATCTGAACCTGTCAGACCAGACCGGCTGCTTTTGATGAGAATCTAGTGAAAGCCACTAGAAAATCATGAGGAGTCCACTATGAGCTCAGCCACGGTCCAACAGCTCTCAAGTGGACAAGCAACAGTATTTACACTTACGATGAAGTACATAAAGTTGATCACACAGACTACAGGAGTGAGGTGGATGGAGACTGTCTGACTCTATGTGAACATGAAGGAGACAGATCACACAGATTCTGAAGAGTGAGGATGTCAGATGGTGGAAAGAGAAGTTGTTATCTACTCACCTCCATCGGAGACTGCAGCAGACTGTAAAAAAGCACAGAGAGACATGGATTAGGATCTTCACTCATCACCCTGATGACATTCATTCACACAGGCTCAGACAGTGCACGAGGGGCAGGCAGGCCAGCAGCTGTCCGGGCATGCACTCTGAGACACACACACACACAGACCGAGCAGACTGAGTGTGTTTCTCACAACGCCTGGCCCATAATCACACACACACAGAGACACACACACACACTTTCACATGGTGACACAGTAATACCCCTTTCCCACTGGCCAAAAAACCCGTTTAAACCCGCTAACAATCGGCTTTTGGTGGCAGTGGGAAAGGCGCAATGAGCCGCGTCGACCCGCGTCAACGCGGGTCAAACGACTCGGCAAGCGACGCGGGTTAAAATCGCCTTTAATCGGCTCGGCTCCGAACGGCTTGCAGTGGGAACGCCAGACCCGCGTCAACCCGCTAATTTACGTGATGACACTGAACGTTACGTGACGCTACGTCATCGCGCCGGTCGCGTCTCATATCACGTACCAAAACAAAGCTCTGCTCCGCTCTGCCCCTAACCCGAGACTGGGATCAAAACATCAGAGAACACTGACCAAAAACGATAGAAAAAAAGAAAAGAAAAGAAGCGACAGTTTGTTTAACTGACGTGTTGTGCCGCGGACGTCCGTCATCCGGCCGCAGCAGACTCTCTGTCCTCCGCGGTCCTGGTGCTCCAGGTCAGCCAGCCAGAGAGTCTGCCTCGGCGGACGGACACTCCGTGGCGGGCGGCTGTGGCATGACTGTGTGTGTCTCTTGCACCGCGGATGAGAGCGGGGCGACTGGTTTATGCTCTGTCTGATCACTCAGCGGGGGGTCAGACTCGGCTCATTTTGGTCAATGGGAAAGGGGCCAAATGCCGATTGTTAGCGGGTCGACCCGCGTTTAAAAAACCCGCGTCGACCCGCTAATTTTAGTGGGAAAACGGCTTAAGTTTAGTGCCCACACTCATTGTCTTGTGTGTGGGTGGAATAATCTGTGAACTGGCTGCACTCGCTCTGCAAGAAAACCACCTCCGAGGGGTGGGGTTTACTGTGTGTGTGTGTGTGTGTGTGTGTGTAGGGGGTGTGTGTGTGTGTGTGTGAGGTGGTGAAAATAGGAACCACCTCCCCCCGATATCACAGTAACGTGTGATGTCTGCTTGCATATCTCTCACAATCACTCATTATAGATAGTTAATCAATTTAAACTCACTCACTGTTTATTTCTACCAAAAGCAGCTTTGGATTCAGACCACAGTCCCCTGACACACACACACACACACACACACACAAAAGAACACATGCAGCACATACAATGCACTGATTTTGATCCCAGACGTGCTGAGCTGGGATGAGATCACTCAGCACAGACATCACTAATGTAGCGAACTCTGGAGCAGAGTTGAAACGCTCTGTGACTCAGACAGGGTGAAAGGAGAAGAGAGAGAGAGAGAGAGAGAGAGAGAGAGAGAGAGAGAGAGAGAGAGAGAGAGAGAGAGAGAGAGAGAGAGAGAGAGAGAGAGAGATTATTTTTCTTAAGTTTTATTCCATATATACTTTTGAAGTTTATTGCTGTTTTGTTTCAGTGAGTCTTTAGGCTTTGGCAACATAGTCTTTGTGACATTCATGCCAATAAAGCTAATTTGAATTGAATTGAAAGAGGGAGAGAGTGAGAGAGAGGGAGGGAGGGAGAGAGAGATGAGGCGGAGGGGGGGCGACAATTAAAGACTGAGCAGTTCACCACAGACAAGATGGAAGACAGAAGGAGGCAGAGACAAGTAAACAGCGTCAGAAAGACTGAGCTACATTGTTGATGTGTCAGAGACTTTTGACACTGATGATCAGACAGCTGATCCTGATGACTGGCTCTGTGTTCATTCATATGACAACAGTAATGCTGCTTCTGACGGTACAGCTCTACAGCACTCTGAGAAAAAGAACTATTAATGATCTCATCGTTAGTCAACACACACTTGAGAGTCTCCTGGGTGACTTGTGGTTCATAGGATAATATCGCAGTCACCAGAGAAAAATGTTTCATCTTCTTTTCTGAGAAATCGAGAAGCATCTTCCTCATTTTTGACATTAACCAGCGGTGATGCAGTTGCCACAAGTCTCACTGACCTTTACCATGTAGAAAGAGTCTGAGCGTATTTTGACGTCTTTGTCTTTACAACACTTCAACAAAAATGACATGCTGCCCACACCCTGTGTTCAGCCTCATAGTGAAAGCTTACTAATAGACAGGGAAGTGCTACTGGACTGAGTAAATCCCCTCAGTACACATGGGGAACCAGTAAACAGTCAGACTCCGGTCAAAGACCTTATACTTGAGAATGTACATGAACTTCAATGGCTCAGTTACTACCAGAGATTTCAATAGTGAGAACATTTTTATTTGTTTTACCCCTTTATTTTATTTTACCACTGTGCATTGGAGTATCCTTCATACGTTCTTTAATGTAGATAACAATATGATTAATGTAAGTTTTTGTCTTTTTCATGTTGTGATTGTAAATATATGTTTAAATGTACTGGTTTTACTGTAAATGTGGACTCCAAGAAGACTAGTGGTGGTCTAGAGCACAGCTAATGGGGATCCTAACAAATAAAACAAATAAAACAAGAAAAACGCTATAAGAAAGTAAAACAGAGAAAGGGAACGACAGACAGACAGATTTGTGCTGGAACAGACGGACATGACCCATAACAGGGTTGAAAACATGTGAACACGGACTCACACAGAGTGGTCTTTGTACTCAACAACAATGACATGACTAAAGCTGAAACAAGCACTAAATTAGAAACTGACGCCTCTTATCTTCACCTCAGGTCAGCAACAAAATAAAAAAACAAAACGAGATAAACATGAACAGTTTACAACAACCAGCTCTTATTTCTTACAGTGACTTTGTTCCTTGGTGCTCAACTAAGTCATGATGGTGTTATTGTCCACCATTAGCTCTGCTTTCGGGGTCAAACACAACCGTGTACAGACCCTGTGACATTCTGACTGAGCATCTGCTTAAGCTGACCCCCTCGGAGCAGTGCATGTCCTGGTCTGACCTATGTGCGTATTGACCATTTCCTCTGTAGAGCCAGACAGCCGGGGCACATATGGCACAGCCAGTTTAATCACCGGGATTAGCCCTTTTAGACCGTCCTGAGGAGAGAGGAGGCTGGCACCGACGTGTGAACAGAAATCTGATGTGACTTTACAGCAGTTGATTGTGGTCAAACCACCACGGAGGACATGAGGCAAGAAAACCTCACCAGTGGAAACCGGTTACCCGATCCTTAGCCGCTTCAAATCCCACTCATTTCTCATCTCACAGTCTCAGCAGCGTGTATTCTGTCTCTGATGCATGTCTGTGTGTAACAATGTGCTGTGTATTCTGTTTGGGTGTAAGCTGATGCATATGGCCAACATCTGTTTGAGACGTGTCTTTTGAATGTGCATTCTTTTGCATACATGTGTGTGTGTGTGTGTGTGTGTGTGTGTGTGTGTGTGTGTGTGTGTGTGTGTGTGTGGTGTGTGTGTGTTCATCCCCCATCTCCATTCAACTAAAATGTGATCACTTCCAGGCATACTCGGTGGTGGAGTGGCTTGGCCCCTGGTTGAGGCCCCAAGTCCCCTCTCTTCTCTTTTCCTCCTTTAACTTCCCTCTAACCTATTTTCAAAATCCCCCACTTTTGTTTGTTCTTTTCCTCCTCTCTCCCATTCCAGCCTTCCCTCATTCTCTTCTCCCCTCCCTCCTTCAGTCATTCCAGAAGTGATTCCCCCCCCTCCTCTCCTCTCCTGGCAGATCCTGGTCATTCCTGACAGCCCACAGGGGATGATTGGGGTTTTCCAGACTTTCCCTTCATCCCTCTCTCCAACCATGTATCCACAGAGAGAAACATGCAGCTGGAAAATCTTACAGGCTGGATGATATAGAATCATAATACCAACTCTATATCTCCCTCAGTGTGTCACAAAGGAGTCCTGATTCATAGGCCCCGTGTGCTACTTTTAGCCTCCACCGCTTTCAAACTTCCTAAGCCCACTACTCTCAGTATTATTGGCTGCAGAGATGTACCACTGTGTCATGACCTCAATATTGTCTGCGGTTAGTCCTCTGATGCTGATTGGTCACAGAGCTTTTATGCTCCCATTATACAGTAAATGCAGAGATAGAGATCAGCAGAAAAAAAGTGACATAGCAGCACATGACTGATGGTAATGATTATGGTTTCCACATCTGAGGAGGACTTGTTTTTTCTCAAAGAGAGAGAGAAAAAATTCTTAGCAAGACCTCAGAATGTGTGTGTTGTTACGGATGTTGTGTCACACTGCTGGTGATGGTTTCTTCTTCTCAGTTAACATTTTAACACCTTCATTTTATCGTCTGACGCCCCCAGACAGACAACCAGTTGTGATGCTGTGTCGCCACCGTTGCCAGGAGAAATGTTCTATTACAATTCAGTCCATAGGTCTGCTGGATTTCTAAAGGATGATGAGGGGAGAAACAAAACACCAAACAACCACCTAAGAATCAGCACCCTCAAAAAATTATCATGTTGGAATAGCAGTTTATTCAACTGTTCGTAACTACTGAATGATGATGATGATGATCTCACAAGCAGAATCAGACATCTGACTTTCTATCACACTAACACTAAAATACTGTATACTAAAATCAAAAAGGACAACATGGATGTTTTTGAGCTTTAAAGCAGAAGTAAGCGGAATGTTTGTGTTAATATAAGTCTTAAATAGTTATATCTTCCGACAGCAATCACTTCGTTTGGTCCGAAACACAGGTCTGTCAGTCACTCTGCTCTGCTGTCAGCCGAGGAGAAAACTTTCCTTGTATCCTACAACCTTTATCCAATGAGGAGAGAGAACGGCATAAAGGGGCGGTCCTCTCTGTGTGTGCAGCCAAGAGATGCGCGTGAATGTGGTGACCTAGGGACGAGGGCGGGGACTGCGAACTCCATCGGCTGACAAGAAGTTAGCCAAAACGACCGGATCACTTACTTCTGCTTTAAAGGGCCTATTTGTAAAAAAAAATCTCTGCCACCAAACATGTTGTTTTTTTTGTCAACTCCCTGTTTAGGAGACAAAATGTTACAATATAGTGCAGCACAATGTCTTGCAGGGCAGTTTGGAGGCTACAGAGCATTGCGATCCAAAGATGTGCCATTGGCTAGCTGGTTAGCATGCTAAAGAAAAATACCTGTTGCTTCCCGGCACTGGAGACAGCTACCGGCAGTAAAGGGATGAAGTTTGGTGTTTGTATGTTCAGCATAAAAGATATATAGCAATTAGGGATGTCACAATTACTTGTTTACTTGTAATACCGCAATTAATTGTGGTATTAAATGCCATAATTAATTGATTGTAAAGATTCCTAAATACCGTCACTTTACAAAAGAAGATTATGTCTGAACCGTATCGGCAGATATACACCAAAGCAAGGGTAAATGCACAGATACTTCTCCTGGGAGATTAATAATCGGTCATATTTTAATAGATACTTAAAATATTTTGTGTAAATAATTAGTAATGTATATTTGAACTGTATTTGATTTTACACTTTAACAGTGTTGTGAAATTAATTAATGCATAATAATCGTGATAATCGTAATACCGTGATTATTTCTCTGACAATAATCGTACCAAGAAAATCTATAGTGACATCCCTAATAGCAATAACAATTGTTTATCAAGTGGGGGTGTTAGTTTTACGTCAGCAGACCAAGTGGCAAGGTTGAAAAATGAAACCTGAGTGACACAGCTGCAGTTCCTCAAATGGCCACATGGAGTCTAACTCCAAAAGCGAACCAATTCCCATAGACTCCCATGTGAAAATGTCCAAATTTACAGCAGAAATAAACATGTTTACAGTTCATTTCCTCCTTCATTACAACTATACTGAGGGTGGCTTTTTATATAAGTCACTCGTTGACGACTGAGCAGCTAATATATAAAGTGACAATCCTTTTCATAACAGGGCCAATAACCTAATTTTAAACCTAAGTCAGTGTGAAAATGCTGCCATATCTTAAATTAAATCTTCACAATTCACAAACATGAATGAAAGTCTGTGTACGACGTCATAAGATTATTCAGTGTTCTGAGAAGTGCTGTGGTCAGAACAGGGGAACAGTGGAAGTGTTGTGGATATTTATACGATGAGCGCACATCACTCTGACACCCACTTTAACAAAAGATAAGGCTGCTGAATCACATGTCTGCACGACATTCACCGGCAACAGACAGGGTCTGAATCAAACATCATTTCCAGTCTATCTAGGTAGGTATGTGTGGCGTGTCAGGGTCCACACACCCTCAAGATGTAATTGATAGTTTCAGAGAGGAGAGGCTGTTGTGACTTTGTTGATCAACAGTGGGATTGTGTGTGTGTGTGATTAAAAAACCTGATTTTTTTTTGTCTGCAGGTCACAACTTGTACATTCATGTCCATCCTCCTCCTCTCAGCTCTGAACATAAACTGCCATCTTGTAGCCGCATACCTGGCCTGTTTATCCTGGGTTTGTGTTTGTGTGAGGGAATGTTTGGTCGCTGTGTGTACAGGCCCGAGTGCTTTATTAGCTGTGACCACTGGGCGAGGGGTGGTTTACATCATATGTTATGAAGCCTAAACGTCAGGTTCACACTGTGGCTAAACACAGACCACAATTTACAGCCCTTCATTTCCATTGTTATCATAATGTTAATACTTTAAGCAATAAAAGTCTTCTTGAGCAATCTCAGATTTTTGTGAAATGTTCCCTGTGTGTGGAGGTGTATGTGTGTGTGCCAATAGATGGACGGTGATTCCTGGAAAATGACACTCTGTTTTATGGGATGAGACACAGAGCAGCTAGTCGCACTTAACACGGCGAATAAAAGTGTCTACCTGTGGGAGAGACTGTCCAGGATAACATATGCACTCGCACACAAAGACAACACTGTTTGTACCACAGGAACCTATTCCTGGCTGCATCGCCGAAGCTCTAACTGCCACCTTTGGTAAGGAATAAGGATCCACTCTTATGTGTGTGTGTGTCTGTGTGTGTGTGAGAGAGATGACTGAAGAGGCTGCAGCATGGGAGACGACCCAACACATCCCAAACGCCTGTTAAACACTGGCATGACTGCAGGAGACCACGCCTGTAACTGAACAAATGACACACACATGCTGTCCTTAAAAGGTGACTAAGAATTCACAACACAGATTTCCCAACTGCACACATTCAAACACACATACACACACACACATACACTTCCAAAACTAAGAAGGAAGCTGTTTCAGTGTGTGCGTGCCTGTGTGTTTACTTTTGAATATGAGGTGAATAGTGGCTGCCATTGAGAGGACCAGTCACCCTGCCAGGACTGGCAACCATGTAACCGCTGGGCTTTACCCCGGCTTAACTCTGAGGGGGAGAGGATGAGGTGAACAAGCTGATTAGGTTCTAATCATCCACCAGTCAAATGAGGCTGTGGAGGTGTGAGGATGCTTTTCATTTCAACACCTGAGATGAGGTCACACAGACCATAAATTTGATTTCTTCATGAAAACATACTGTATAGAAGATTTTTTTTTAAAGGGATAGTTCAACATTTTGGCAAATTGGCCCATTGCCATAATCGCTATAGTCATAGCACTAGGTTCGTTACCTTTATTTGTCGGTGCAAGCTATTTTTAGAACCGCAGAGCTGCTCAGAGCTACGCTACGGAGGCTAATGGGATTTCTTGGTTTCCCTCATCAAACTCATCAAATACACAATCCAACAACTCCAAAACTCTCTGGTGGACAAGTTGTGACCTGCACATTCACCACGCTATGAGATCATAACAGAACGTTACGAGAGTTGTTTTCAAGTTAAATTCGTGCGAAACCGCTGATGTGCGTTCCCGTCAGGGACAGTTTTTCAGCAAGTAGTCTCTGTATTTGCCTCGAAAACAACTCTGTCTCGTAATGTTCCGTTATTATCTCATAGCGTGGTGAATGTGCAGGTCACAACTTGTCCACCAGAGCGTTTTGGAGTTGTTGGATTGTGTATTTGATGAGTTTGATGAGGGAAACCAAGAAATCCCATTAGCCTCCGTAGCGTAGCTCTGAGCAGCTCGTGGCTCTGCTCCGCCGTTCTAAAAATAGCTTGCACCGACAGTTAAAGGTAACAAACCTACTGCTATGACTATAGCGATTATGGCAATGGGCCAATTTGCCAAAATGTTGAAGTATCTCTTTAAGAGAAAAAATTTAAAAGACATGACCAACTAAATCAATGAATAAATAAACATGCAGCAATAAGCAAACTCAGAGTCAATAGACCCTATGTGTGCACCATCTCAGCATCCCCACCAAACATTTCAAAACACCTTTTATTCCAAAAAGTGCAATCCTCTGTGACCGTCTCTGGAATTCTGGGAGAAAAAAAAAAAAAGCCCTGAATCCCTGTGATGAACTCAGGGAATCAATATCCACTGTCTATGAAAGGAAGGAATGCAGATAATGTTTGCTTCCCTTACAATAAAGCCACACAGGAGATGTGACTCAGAGGCTGAGCGGCTGATAAATGTCTCTTTTACTTGGCTCGCGGCCTTAAATGCACCACCACCACACACACACACACACACACACACACACACACACACAGACAGACAGAGGAGGGAACAAGGTGTAAACACCATACAATCTGATCAAATGCCCCTATCTGCACACCCACGCACCCACACACACTCTCACAGCTGCCACTTGTCACGCCAAATTAAGGCAATGAGAGCTCACTTAGTTCATCTTTCCACTGTATTTCACATGTGTGTTCATCTCACTTCTCTTCATGACACATACAGGACAAGGCTTCAGGATGAGATGTAACAGGCCCCATGACTCGCAGTGAAAAGGAAATAAAAAAAAAACTATTTGTCTTTGCCTCCATTTGTCTCAATCTCTGACCCTGTCTCTTTCTCTCTCTCTCTCTCTCTCTCTCTCTCTCTCTCTCTCTCTCTCTCTCTCTCTCTCTCTCTCTCTCTCTCTCTCTCTCTCTTTATTCTCCTGCTCTGGCCCCAAACACATCTGGCTTTGAGAGGAAGAGAAACAGCCCGCAGCCATCCCACACTCATGTTAGTATTTCTCTCTTTCTCTCTGACCATACCTTTATACACACTTCCACAGCCGGCAGCCACCACCACATCCCTTCTTTCTTAAAAGGAACCAGACAGGGGCGACATCTCCAACTCAACTTCTGTCCCGTTTGCTCCCAGATCTCCATCTGCTACCTCTCCTATTTCACCCTCATTCATTTATTCCCATTTGTCCATCTCCTCACACCCCCCCATCCCCTTGTTTCCCCTCTCAGTACAGTCTGAGGGTGATGGATTCCCCTTATTCTCCCTGCCTGCTTCGCTGTAGGTAACAGTCCTCTCTTCCCTCCATCCGTCCCTTCCCGTCTTTCTCATTTGCAGTGATCAGAACAAACAATGGTAGAAACTGTGGTTTTCACTGACTGACAGCCGTGCTCTCCCCCCCCTCTCTCTTTCCTGTTCCACGGCTCTCAAACTGTATATAAGGTCAGGTTTTCAACATTAAATCCTGCCTAACAGGAGAAGTGCTGCTGAATTTCTGTTGCAACTGCTAAGTTTTTCCGCTATAGTGAGACTTTGGCAGGATTACAGCCAGACTTTGGTTTGTTATTAAAGAACTACTTGGGTCTATAAATCAGTCAGTGTGTGAATGTTTTGAATCCAGATGTAAATGAGCAAGTCCCTCAAAGGGGGCGAGTTAGACTCTTAACACTAACACTAAAATACTGTATACTAAAATCAAAAAGGACAACATGGATGTTTTTGAGCTTTAAAGGGCCTATTTGTAAATAAATAAAAAAATCTCTGCCACCAAACATGTTATTTTATTGTCAACTCCCTGTTGTAAGAAGACAAAATGTTATAATATAGTGCAGCACAATGTCTTGCAGGGCAGAGGCTACAGACCATTACTATCTAAAAGTGACAAAGATGTGCCATTGGCTAGCTGGTTAGCATGCTAAAGAATAAATACCTGTTGCTTCCCGGCACTGGAGACAGCTACCGGCAGTAAAGGGATGAAGTTTGGTGTTTGCATGTTCAGCATAAAAGATGTGTAACAAAGTCCCTCAAAGGGGGCGAGTTAGACTCTTAGGTTGTGCACTTTCTGCATCAACACCCCTTCTAGAGCATTACAAGTGCATGTGTGTGTGTGTCTGTGAGTGTGAGTGTGTGTACTACTCACTGTATTGAAGTTCCAGACCCGCTTGAAGGAGAGCCTCTTCCTCAGGCTCATCCTGCTCCCCTCTCACAGAGGAGGAAACCCACTGACTGCTTAATCTACATATGTGGACCACACAAACACATACAAATACACACACACACACTTGCGCGCTGACAAAGCTTCTTCAGAGGGAATCTAGGGAAGGAAATTCATCCAGACAGCTGACTCGGATGGAGCCATGCCTCAGCATGCCCGTGTCACACACACAAAAACACACACCTTAGAATAAGCTTCAGGTCTCTGCTAAAGTAGCGAGAAGTAAAATCTGACTCCCCCCTCACACACACACACACGCACACACACACACACTCCTCCACACACTGAGCTGACAGAACTGACTAGGAAGTTCCATTCTCTTGCGGACGCACACACGCCAACACACACACACACACACACTCACTCCGTTTCCATAGAGACACGCCCCCATCGGGGAGCAGTTACAGAGACGGGGAGGGGACAAAGGTCAGCCTGCCAATCGCGCTGCAGCGACGGCCCCTCACCTCTCCGCCCCCGCTGCGGCCCCTCCCCCTTTCAAATCACGGTCGGGCAGGTTCTAGATCCGATTCATCCGCTGTCAGATGTTTTCTAAGGATTAAAAGAAGTTAATTGTTTTCATTGCTTCATCTGCTGTAATTAGAGAGAGGAGGAGTATTAGTATTAGTCTATTTTTTTTTCTTGGAGATGTTCTCTCTCCAATTCTTATTTTTATTAATGTAGCACTTTGAGATTGTTTACTCAATATAAAGTGCATTACAAATAAAATTCATTATGAGGAGGAGGAGGAGACGAGAGAGGAAGACGGAAATATTCTCCTGAAAACTCCACAGGTTTGTTTAAACGGTCAACAGGAGCAAAGAAAGGCACTTTAAAGGACAGAGCAGCCTGCCTCAGCTCACACACACTCTTTCTCTCTCACACACACACACACAAACAAAGGCTGCAATTGAATTTGTGCATATGGCCTTGAGCCTACACCTAGCTCCCCCTAATTTCCTGTTTTGGAAAATAAGAGTAAAGAGTTTCTGTTACACCTTCCCTCATACCTCCACAGTGTCTTTTTTTTTTTTTTTTTTTTTTTTTTACATCTGTCTTGTGATGAGGTTAGAAAACTCAAAGGGAAACATGTACAGTAAATAGGTGAGTGTCACACTGTCACAGTTTGGTTCGGTGTGTGAGTAACCTGCGCTGAAGCTCAGGCTGAAAAACATCTCTGTCAGAGCAGAGGAAGAGAGAGGCGGCAGGGATAAGAGGGATATGACAAAGTTTAAGTTTGGCTAAATCCACATCCTGACGAGGAGAGGGAGAGGGAGAGACAGAAAGAGAAGAGAACTAAAAGAGAGGAGAAGAAGGTTTCTCATGTTGCACTGCTCTATTTAGCTTAATTCCTGTAGTCTAGCCAAGCAGCTCTGTTTCCTTTGTGTGTGTGTGTTGGATCATGGTCTTTTCTGGGGCAGTTCAACATAAGAGGGAAACATTCTCTTCTGCGGATATCAGATGACAGTGAGACAACAGGGCTACACATGCAGATCCGATTCCACACACACATGCAGAGCACATGTTAAAAAGCCGTGCAGCACCGACTGTTTTTCATGCCTCTGCAATAAATTAGCATTAGAGTTGTAGCAGCATTGAAAGTGAACCACACTGTTACTTCTTACACATTTGTCACGGTTGCCTATAACAACAGGTACAATATAGTTCATCAGCATTGTGTATCACCGCTGTCTTATTTCTGAAGTTTGTCTATGTATGTAGACTCTGACATCCTAAAACATGCACTCACAAACAATACAACACTATTTCATGATGTGATACATTTTCTGTAAATTGAATTATCTGTACATAAAATAACCAATCAGGGGCGGGTCTGCTTTCAGCTAATTCAGTTGGTTCAGTACCTGGGAAACGCAGGGGCTTCGCTCCATTAACGCAAACTTCCCTGTTAATCCAGTGTTGCAAAGAGACAATCCTGCTCTGTGATTATTATGGACAAGTCAAGGCGTGGCAGTTTTGAAATAACCAGTAACTGAGGTAATAAATCAACTTCAGTGAGCGTATATGGGAGGAGGGGAGGAGTGGGGTGTACAGGAGTATTCAACAGGTGGATCTCCATAGTTTTTAGTTTTCATCAGCTCACTTCCAGGGTCAAAAGGATTTTTTTTGACACCTCCTGTTTCTCTTTTTGTCTGCCATGCACAGGAGTCAAACTAAACTCAACACTGCCCTCTGCTGTTGTTGTCTGCCTTTGTTGTGAGTGAGCGCCTTCACCTCAGGGCCGAAGAAAACCACAGACCGTCACCAGCAACACCTACACATGGGAAGTCAATGGCAAAATAACAGAGACCGTATATAATACAACTCATGCATATACACTGCCTGTCCCAAAAAAAAAGTCACACTCTAACATTTTGTTGGACCGCCTTTAGCTTTGATTACGGCATGTATTCGCTGTGGCATCGTTTCAATAAGCTTCTGCGATGTCACATCATTTATTTCCGTCCAGAGTTGCATGAATTTTTCAAAGATTCTCAATGGGGTCAAAGGTCCAGTGTGTATAATGAGGGGAAAATAGTGTAATCTACCAAATGAACGTGAAACTCTTGAAACGTGCTCTCTGGTTGGCTGGATTTTGCATTCCGTACAAACATGGAGGGGCAAGATGGCGACACTCTCTAAGCAAGACCCTTGCTATATGTGAAAGAACAATTATAAGGCTATGAAAACCAAACGGATTTATAGCGATTATACACTTATACAGATATATTCATTGGTAGTATATTCAGATTTTGACAGTAAACCTTAACAAATATTACACACTGGACCTTTAAGGTCTGGACTCTGTGGTCACATTTCTTCCTTGAAGGTTCCCCACTTTCCTTCCAGTTTTTAATAATGCGTTGGACAGTTCTTAAGCCAGTTTTAGTCTCAGTAATCTCCTTAGATGTTTTATTTACTTGGTGCCAATAATTTGACCCTTCTGAAACAGATGAACATCTTCTCCCCGACCACAGGATCTGTCTTACATGGTTGTTTAAGAAATGAGACTGCATCAGTTAGGGTTAGATACATTGAAACATAGCTGAAACATACAGTAATTACCCAATGGGATGCTCTTACCTATTAGCTTAGTTAAATCCAAGTTGTGACTTTTTTTTGGGATGGGCAGTGTCTATCTGCTCTCTGTAAGCTCTCATGTTTCCTTGAAAACTCGCTTATGAAACCAGTGTGTGTTTGTGTGTGTGTACTAAAAGCTGCTACTTGTTATTCACCTTCATGTGACCCTGGTGTACTGCTGCCTCTCTACAATGTGAGAAAGAGTCACTTCTGGCTGAATGCTCGGCGTCTCACTCACTAACACTAAAAAAAATAAGTAGAAAGGAGATGTTGAAAAATAATGATGACTCATGACAATCACAGGAAAGCTGCACTAGTAAAGAGGAACAGTAATCACAGGCGGACCACCACTCGCACACACACACACACACACAACACTCGGCAGGATATTTGCTTAACCCTTATGTGGTGTTCGGGTCAAATTGACCCGTTTCAAATTTTTACTAAAAGAAAAAATGTACAAGGATACGACTTTTCGTCCTGAAAATCCATGGCCTTGGCTTATTTTATGTGAAGAACGTGTGAAAGAAAAAAAAAATATTGACATGATATGCTACAATACCCCTACGCATTTATGTCCTTCATAGGATGTTCGGGTCAATTTGACCCGGATGAAATACATTGACTGACAAACAGGCAGACACACACACACACACACACACTTACATGGACGCAGACACACACACACACACACACACACACACACACACACACACACACACACACACACACACACACACACACACACACACACACACACACACACACACACACACACACACACACACACACACATATACAAACACACACACGCACACATAAACACACACACACACTTACATGGACACAGACACACACAAACACACACACACACACTTACATGGACACACACACATGCACAGAGACACACACACACTTACATGGACACAGACACACACAAACACACACTTACATGGACACAAACACACACGCACGCACACACAGAGACACACACACACTTACATGGACACAGACACACAAACACACACACGCAAGCACACACAGAGACACACACACACACATACATGGACACAGACACACACAAACACGCACACACAAACACGCACACACACACACACACAGAGACACACACACACTTACATGGACACACACACACACACTTACATGGACACAGACACACAAACACGCACACACAGATACACACAAACTTACATGGACATAGACACACACAGACACAGACACACAAACATGCATACACAGACACACACATGGACACAGACACGCACAGACATAGAGACACACACACACTTACATGGACACAGACACACACACGCACAGACACACACACACTTATATGGACACAGACACACACACACTTACAGACACAGACACACAAACACGCACACACAGAGACACACACATGGACACGCACAGACACAGAGACACACACAAACACCCCAAGGCTTTACTATAGTGGATTTTTTACATACATTATAACTTTATCACAAAAAACGAATGACACTTCCATTGTTAAATGTGATCTAGCAGAGATTAATTGCAAACATGATTCATGTATGTTATCTATATTGTTTGGAACTGAGATAAAGAAAATATATGTTGGAGTTTTTTTATGTAAATATTTAGTTCTATATTTCTTTTAAAACCAACAATAATGTTCCGGGTCAATTTGACCCGAACAGTTCCAAAGGGTCCAAAATGTGAACATAACACAAGGGTTAACAGCTATACTACCAAGTCCGGCCTCAAAGCGGTAAGTGTCGTTCTCCGATTGTGGTCGCACTGCGAGTCCGTTTAGTGTGCCGGTACTCCGCGACCGGCCGATCACATGAAAGCGTGGGGGACTGAGCTGATGTGGTGAGCTGCAGCCATCTGCTGCTGGATGCTGATAAAAAAAAAAGAAGCGCTTGTTGTTTATTTGAAAGCGAAGCCGCGTCTGCTGTGACTCCTGGGCCTCCTGAGGTGTTTCATGTACAGGAGCCGCGTTGATCCTGTCTCATCATCTGATTTTCCTTCCCCAACACACTCTGCTCCCAGGGGATATCACGAGGAACACAGACACACACACACACACACACACACACACAGACACAGACACAGACACACAAACACGCACACAGGAAGAAATGTGTGTGCAGGTTCTTATCTCTGGAGTCTGATTGTGTGCTTATTCACTTTTTTTCCCCCCTAATATGAATGAGTTTTTTTATGCCTCTCTGTTTGAGTGTGCGCGTGTGTGTCTGTGTGTGTCTGTGTGTGTGTGTGTGCTAGGTCAGAGGGCTCACAAGCCTTTTCTCACTGCTATGTTTAGTGAAATAATGTTCTGTGCTGCTCCTGCCCCCCCTCACTCATTCACCTCACTCTAACACAACTATTGACTTGTTAAGTTACATGAATACAACATTGTTAACACAACAGACTGACCGCTCATGAATTACTGACACTATGTACAGACATTTCCCTCAGAAACGACAAAATAAAAATAAAAAGACAGTTTCACACAGTTGAGCTGATGCAGTCGACTGAAGCAAAGAATCAACAGGTTTCTGTCGAAGCCGACGGAACCAAAAAAGAAACAGCCTGATGATTGGCTCGCACAGGTCACATGATCTGTCATTCCACAGCCTCACTGCTGAACTTTCACTGCATTCAATTCTTCTAAACCAAAATCAATACACCGTGGATGATTATTATGAATTGCCAGGTTGAGAGGAGCAACAGAAGAAGAGAGCAGGAGAAGCTATAGAAGCTTTGATCAGGCTGTAAAATGCCTCCGTCTGCAATAAGAGTTTGATAAAGGTTTAAAAATTCAAGCTGGCAAAGACAAATGATCATATCTGCTCCGGCAACACAGGTCAAAACCGTTCCTCATTATGTAACGCAGCCCGGCACGCTTGTGTATGACAGAAGCAAAGGGAGTCATCTGTAGGATCAAATACAGTCTCCATCAAATACAGGGAGAGCAAAAACACACACCGGTTCCCACACACACACATGTGCACACACACACACTTGGCTGCTTTACTCACTGGATCAGCGGTTGTTTCAGAATCCACGCTCAAACTTTGCTGCTCCATGAAGAAAGAGACAAGAAAATCCTCAGCACTGCATGTGAGAGCTCCCCTCAGTCCACATTGTCACCAGCTGTTGAATGTGTGAGTGTGTGTACGTGCGTGTGTAAGTGTATGTGTGTGTGTGTGTGTATGTGTATGTGCACGCGCAAGAGAGACCAAGCAGCAAAGCTTGATGGCTTTCAAATGTCCAAACCACTACAGAATGTCGCTGTCGCTAGATTCCCCTTCCCTCTCTCTCTCTCTCTTTCTCTCATCCCCCTCCTCCTCCTCCTCCCTCTCTATCATCTCCCTCGCCCAGCCTCTCTGCTCCCCCGTCCTCCTCTCTCTCTCTCTCTCTCTCTCTCTGCTTTTCCACCCACCCTCGAATAATTTCTATTCCACCCACACTGCTGTGGGCTGAGAGACGCGCGCACAGACGCACTGAATGCGGAGGCACGGCTGCAGAGGGAGACCCCTCTGCCATTAAGGAACACACACCCACCCACCCACACACAACATTGGTGCGGTTGAATGTGTTCACCCCAAGCAACTCCTCTGTCATCTGCTTAGTATGCCCCACGCATGTCCGGGGGGGGGCAGAGAGTAAACTGACATTCATGACGGGCAGGGAGCGGGGAGTCGCGGGGTCGGGGCAAAAACAGGGAGAAATCAATGCCATGAGTGTAAAGCAATTATCTGTTGTGGCAGATGGAGAAAAGACACAAAGTGGATCTGAGTGGACGAGTGAGAGAAGCTTCAGCTGACAGCAGCACAGATGATCAGAGCAGAGCTGAGAAGCAGCTGCATTCCTCGACATGCCTTGACACACAGTGGAGGTGCTCACCCTGACACCGAATATTTTAGGTCGAAAATAATGAATTTGAAGATTTTCTTTTTAATCGCTCCTGTTTTGCAGTAGTTCTGTCTGTCCTCGCATCGGCAGAAAGCGATGAATGGGAGCGGACAGATCTTAGGCTCTTTAGGCTGTTTACATCCCACAAAACAACATTTCTTTTCCACAGACAACGTCAGATGGCCATTCAAACATACACTAGGGGTTTGTTTACTTCACGAAAGCGGACACATGTTTGTAAACGGAGCTGTAATACACAGTCTCGCAAAATCTTGCATAAGAGTCAAGTTGACGCGCTTACAATAGTTTGTTTACAACCAGGGCGAGCCCCGCCCCCTTGAAAAAACGGGAAATCAATCAGCCTATCGCGGTCTGAGTGGACTTGTTGGTCTGACAGAGACAAAACAGTTGGAGCCCTCCACCCGAAGCGCCCAGTAAGAAGCTGGAGACGGGGCGACTAAAAGGCGCTGTTCTCCCTTAAATACTAGCGTTCACCCTCAAAAACCGATCACATCAATGCAATGCAGGCTTCGGGGGCACGGAATTGTGCATGCGCATGTCTTTCAGAATAAAATCGAAGCCGAAGGTCTATATGATGCTAATGCCCCCCCCCCCCCCCAAGACATAAAAGCTAGTGGAAACACTGTACACCCAGGGATTTGTTTGTTTACTTCAAGCAAGCGGACATGTTTGTAAATGGAGCTGTAATACAAAGTCTCGCGGGAACTTGCGAAGTCTTGCGTGAGAGTCAAGTTGGCAGCTAACTATGTTTACAGGTCGTCTGAAGCTCCCATTTGTTTTATCAACAAAGGAAAATCAACTCAAAACCACAACGTCTTCGTAGCAGTTAGAGTAAGTCTGGATAATGTTTATTCTGCCTGTAGACATACTGAGCGCGTCAACTTGACTCTTGCGCAAGACTTCGCAAGACTTTGTATTACAGCTCCGTTTACAAACATGTCCGCTTGCTTGAAGTAAAACAAACCCCTGGTGTATGTTTGAATAGCCATCTGACATTGTCTGTGGAAAAAAAAATGTGGTTTTGTCAACAGCCTAAAGAGCCTAAGATCGATCTGCTCCCATTTATAGCTATCGTGGCGATGCGGGGACAGACAGAACTACTGCAAAACAGGAGCAATTAAAAAGAAAATCTTCAGATTCTTCTTTTAGACCTAAAATATTAGGAAACTAAAGCCCCAGGTTGAATTTGCCCGGAATTGTCCTTTAACACAGAGCATATTCCAGACCGGAAACAACTGCATTCACAGTTGAGCTACAAGAACACAAAGACTTTCACAACACAGCACTTTCAGGTCCTTGCCATGTGTTTTAGCCGGGAGAACTGAGCCGCTGTGGACAAAGGTCATTCATGACTTACTCCAGTCCAGGGTTACCATGGCGTGGACCCAAAGCCACCAGTTTATTTCCACTTGTTTCCAACACTGGTGTGAAAAGCACGTCTGACAGGGATATACTGGAGGGGAGACTATATTTCAGTGTTCCTTCATGTGAGGATCAGTTTCATGGTTGCAGCCAGTTAAACTCAGTGGATTGTCTCATGTGGCTCTGGAGGAGCTTTCAGAACCCCGATGGTGTGAGCAGGACAGAGAAGCAGCATCACAACACGGGAATGGAGGAGAAGTCCTTGGAGGTAAGAAATAGATAGATCATTTTCCTTTACTGTCAGTTGGACTGAAATTCTTTTTTGCATCCCTGGGTTGTTCATTTAACAACAAAATAATGAACATAACGTGTAGGACAGATAATCAAAAACAACAAAGGCCCATTCACAAGGACAAATACAACATATAGGCGAACATATACCACCTCCTACTTCTCTTTCATACAACCTCATACAAGTTTTACAGATTCATGACCCTGGATTCCTACTGCGATTAATTTAATGGTTCAGCAGTAAGACGGACTGATATACAAAAAAATCTTTGAATTTATTTTGTTTGAAAGAAGGAACTCTAGCACCTGTTTGAGGGCTAAAGTTGATATTCTCTATTCAGTAAATGTGAAGAGTCAGAGGAAACATTTCTGGACAACCTGATCATACTCTTATTATGGGCTCCCTGTGACCAATGTCATGCCTGATGAACAAAAAAGTTGTCGGTACAAGCTGTTTTTAGAACAGTGGAGCAGAGCCGTGAGCTGCTCAGAGCTACGCTACGGAGGCTCATGGGATTCCGCTCTGGTGGACAAGTGACCTGTACATTCACCAAGCTATGAGATAATAACGGAACATTATGAGACAGAGTTGTTTTAGAGGCAAATGCAGAGACTGTTGCCCCCGATGGGAATGCGCATCAGCGGCTTTGCATGAATTTACCTCAAAAACAACTCCATAGCGTAGCTCTGAGCAGCTCGCGGCTCTGCTCCGCCATTCTAAAAATAGCTTGCACCGACAATTAAAGGTAATGAACCTACCCCTAAAACTATAGGGATTATGGCAATGGGCCAATTTGCTAAAATGTTGAACTATCCCTTTAACATCTGTTACCCAATTACCAGTCTAGAAGAAAGTTCAGCATCAAACCTTTTCTCTTCTATTCCTATCACTTCTTCCATTGAAGTTTCCATACCTGTTCCGCTATATGTTTCTATATGTTTGTCTCAATATGTTGACCCTGTGATAGACTGGCAACCTGTCCAAGGTGTACCCCACCCTCCCCCTATGTCAGCTGGGATTGACTGCAGCCCCCCCCCCCCATGCAGCAGTTGTCTGTTGTCTGAACTGTAACTGACAAATAAGTGCAAATAAGTGCACTCCACTCCACTCCACTAACTCCTCCATAATGTAATCAGCCCATAACCATTTCTGTTTGGTTGGAAAATTAGAAAAGGGTAGCTGGGACAGAGGAAGCTCATATTAAGTTGTTTGTAGACTAAATCTACCCCCTCCCCCCAAAAATTGAATAGATGAATTATAGTCATGATTCCTAGAATAGTTCATATGATCTCCCCCCTCCCTCCACAAAAGGCCTTAGAACTGGGCCACAACCAGGATCCACTGTTTCCTGATCATCAAGCAGCTGATTTGACAGTCAGATCACACACAGATCTTTTTGAAAGTGTTTGTCCCACCAACATTTGAGCTCAACTGGACAGAAATGATATCCCGGCTAACGGAGGAAACAGAAGCCGTCAGCCTGTTTCCTGCCTTATTTGTTCTTATATTTGTGCGTTCAACCTCTCACTGACTGTTTGTGCCTGTTTTCATTTGTCGGTCTTGTTGGTCACACAGGTGGGACACACACACACACAATCACCTCGCTGTCCTGATCTCAACCTTCAAGGACCACTTTTGAATGGTGTGTGTGTGTACGTGTTAGCATCCTTTGAAATGGTTCATTCAGTTAGCATCATGTGAGCCTGTTTCTTTTCTTTTTTTTTTTTTTTATCTTGTTGACGGTGGTCTCTAAAATAGCTTCCTGTGGTTTGAAACATTAGCACATGTATTTTTTGAACAGTCTCTCTCAGACTGCAGGTTCATACATCACTGGGAAGTGACACGGCAGACAGACAGTTCATCACACACACAGACAGACACACAGCTGGAGCTGCAAATGTGTATAGCCTGACTTCCTTCCCTTTACTGCTGTCATAAGACATTTTCAGTTTTTTTTGTTTTGTTTGTTTGTTTGTGTAGCTATGCAAGTGAGTGTGTATGTGTGTGTATGAGCGAGAGAGAGTGTGTGTATTGTGTAATGGTTAAGTGCTACAATCAGACCCATCACAAGATAAGCAGCAAGTCCTGGCAGACATTCTCACATACATACAGACATAAACAGCACAGCCAACAAGATGGCTGAGGGGTGTGTGTGTGTGTGTGTGTGTGTGTGTGTGTGTGTGTGTGTGTGTGTGTGTGTGTGTGTGTGTGTGTGTGTGTGTGTGTGTGTGTGTAATTATAGTGCAATCAGGGTTGCGCGCACTGACTTGGAGCTGCAATGTGTTTGTGTATGTGCATCCTTGGCTCTTCATGTGTGTGTGTGTGTGTGTGTGTGTCATGTGTGCGCCTATACTGTATGTGCTTTTGTGTCGGAGCCTCACTAACGAGGGGAATGTCAGCTTATTGCTCATCAGACCTCATTAGAAGTGCAAGTTAACACTTCCAACCACCATCTCACACACACATATACACACACACACCAATGTCTCTGTTCTCCCCCCTCCCTCCCCCCCTCACAACACAAAGCCCTCTCTGTTTGTCGACATTACCACATCAGCAAGAGAAAAAGGTCTAACGAGCGGAAGAAAAAGGTGGAATAGAGGGGGAGGGAGGCGGAGGGCTGACGAGGAAGAAAGAGGAGAGGGACCATGGGATAGTGTCGGTCCGGCAGTGGGACAAAGAGGACATCTACCCCATGGATGGTATTTGTGAAATTTAAATGCCCGCAGAAATGCAACTGCAGATAGAATGTGTTGTGATCCAGATACACAGACATGGCAGCTTGGCCCAGTGTCCAGACATCTCAGATCCACTTTTTAGTAACTCCCCCCCCCCCCCCCCCCCCCCTCCCTCCCTCTCTCTCCTCATTCTTCCTGTTGCTGTCTGCTGTGCTGCCCAATAAAGGAAAAATGCCAAAAATGTATATTAGAGGAACCTCACTGCAGAAGCGACAATGCGGGATCAGCTTATCTGCTCCCCCGGTCGCCACTAAACGGCGGAAACATTTAGCTTTCGTGTGATCTCTATCTTTAGACCAAAACTAATGTTATGAATCGTGCTCACAGACAGCAGGACTCTGTTTTTGTCTCGCCAACCTTTACACAAACACAAACACACACTTCCTAGTATTACTATATTCACAGCTGGTCATCAACATAATGCTTCCCCTTGCCTCTTACACACTTGCTCAACCCTGGGCCTAAAACTGAGTCTTAACCATCAGATATCCTCACCATCCTTACTTGTCCTCACACTGTGAGGTTCTATATATAATTCAAACACACACACTTGATGAGAATAACACTCAGACAGAAATGTTTTTGTTGTTAGGTAGCAGTTTTATCACTGACTTCAAGGTAAAAAGAGCAGCTGGCAAAAATAGACCCTGGACTTGGAATGTCAAGTGATTAATAATTAATTAAGATTAATATAACCTTGTGCAAACCTGGGGGCTCTGGGGCATTTAAATCAGCAAACATGACAGCAGCCCCTTGTATCTTTCCCGTCTAGAGTACTAGAGCAGCTGCTAGAGACTTTCTTATTTTAAAATGTTGTAAAGCAGCACTAAATAGGCATATTGTTAGGGAAATCCCATGGCTCTCAACTGACTGGATAACACTCATTTCTCGCAGCTAAATGAGGAGAGAAAGCATCATTTCTGCAAAAGTGAAGCCACGCTGCTGCAGCTCTGAAAATGTCTTTTGGCTCTTTCTATAAGAACTCTGTGTCCACGGCTGTGTGTATGTTGCCACGGTGATGAGAGAGGAGGGCTTGACATGTCATGTGAGGATGTATGATGCTCATGAGCTGCTATTATTAGAGATGGATGGTGCACGTGTGGCTCAAATGTGATAAAAACACAACGGTCAGACAGAGCCTGAGCACTGCAATGACAAACAACATTTGTTAGAGCAGTGGTTCTCAAACTTTTTTACATCAAGGACCCCTAAATTGACCCAAATTAGATCACGGACCCCCACTGGACAAAATTTTGAAGCACACACCAGAAATACACAAATATTTGTTCTGAGATTGACATTGCTTTTTTAGTCAATGTCTATTCAACTTACAGTACCGCCAATGGCATGAATTTTTGGAAATATTAAAAAAAAAAAAGGGGGACAATTTCTCCAAAAATGTTAAAACATTTCTAGAAAAAAGTGGTAAAAATTCTCAGACAAAAAGAAGTTTAAAAAAAAAAAATTCTAGAAAAAAGTGATAAAATTTCTCAAAAACAAAAGTGGTATTTTTTTTTTTAAGTAAAAGAGCAAATTCTACAAAAAGTGGTAAAAAGTTATTTTAAAAAATAATCTAAAAAAAAGGTTAAAAAAAATTCTAGAAAAGTGGAATAAAAATTCTACACAAACAAACAAAAAAATTTAATAAATAATAATTTCTCCCAAAAAAAAGAAAAAGTTTAAAAATTCTAGAAAAAACTGGTCAAATTTCAGGAAAGAGTTGGGGAACCCCCTTCAACCCTCTCAAGGACCCCTAGAATATTTACAGTATAAACTGTGTGTGTGCATACAGTCCTACCTCCAAGTCGTCCAGGGAGCGTGCCAGGCTGAGCCGTTTGGAGCGTCCAAAGGAGCGTCTGGCTGAGGAGCGCTGTTGCAGAGGTGGGAACCCCATGGTCAGACCACGGAACCGACCGCCCTGAGAGCACAGAGACACATCGGTTCAATCCACACACTATAATGAAGCACAGTGCAGTGTATACAGTATACAGCCACAGGTGACAGTGGTGTCAAATCAGAGAAGCAAGCTGGCAGTGAGGTCGCAGGTCCAATCCAGGTTAAACAAAGTCACTTCCATCAGTCTTATTGCATTTTAAATCAGTCAATATTAGCTCCTGGCAGTTATCCTCAGGTCAGACGGTGTCTTTGTTACATATTCTGTCCACTGAAACAAAATTGGATAAGACAGCAAAGACAGACAGGAGACATGGGGATAGAGAGTAGCGACTGCTCTGCTCTTGAGTCACCCTGATGGGTTTATTATATTTTAACTGTCAAATGTCCCCTCCTGTAGACATCCAGATAACAGTTCCTAAAACAATCAAGTCCTTTTTTTTATTATTAAATATACTTTTAAATATACTTGTCTCTTTATGTGTTTATGCAAAAACAAACATATTGTTGCAAAAATTTCAACACTGGACATTAAAAAACATGCACAGCTAAGATGTAATCAAAGACCACCTACGTTATCTAACATACTAGTATTCGGTGTCATTTTTTGTTATAAGTACAAGGCATGTTTACAGTGTTGTTTACACTGCTGCTGGACTGTGGACTGTGTTAAATAACAACCATGGCAACCAGCAAGTCTTGAGTCTTCTCCTGATAATACCACTGTAGGGGATTCATAGGGATCTGGACAGGTTTTACATCAAAGGAGAACAAAACACGATCGAACAGGTGTCGATCAAACAGCCTGTTCACAAACAGCATTCCACCATTTCTTACACCCACATGACCAGGTTCTTGCATGTGTGTATCTGTGTGTGTTTGTGTGTGTGCAACAGGCCCTGTTCCTGTAGAAAAATATGAGTATATGTCAGTCAGACACAACAAGCCTATCCAGAGAGATGTTCAGCTCCGCCTTTAGCTTCCCTGTTCCACATGCGTGTGTGTTTACCAACGGGTCCTTTTTTCCACTCAAATGTTAAATTCCTCATGTCAGACACAGGCATGTACAGTCCTGTGATTTTGCCTGCGGTACCAGGTGGTACTTTAGCTCACCCCGAAGCCACGATAGCACAGACACACACTGACACACAGTGAGGGGACGGACATCATAACAACACTACTACGTGTAAAAGCAGCATGTTGACTGCATCATGGTTCAGGTTCTGATTTTATTGTGTCAACTTCTATTTGATACTTGGAGAAACAAAAACACATACAGTCCATTCAGAAAGTATTCAGGCTTCTTCATTTTTGCTAAAAAATAAATATATATATATGTATCAAGGCCTCAATGCTCCATAATGATGAAGTGAAAAGACAATTTTACAAATTTCAGCAAATTTATTAAAAATGACAAACTGACATGAGTATCCAGACACTTTGCTTTAACACTTTTCTTGATTATCTTTGGGATGTTTTACACCAAGACTTGAGCCCACCTGTACTGAAGGGCCATCTCTCTATTTTAGGCCCCTGTCTAAGTTTTTTGGCATGTGACTGCAACATAACACAATATGGAAAAACTGAAGGGGTCTGAAAACTTTCTGAATGGACTGTACATATGTTTTCAAGACTACTGCAGTGAGAACCAAGTAACTGGAATGAAATGAAAGCGGGCCAGCTGCTCTGTGATGCCATAAACTGTTGACCAAAATGGGCAGGAGCAAATTAGACACTGGGTCATCAGGATTTATTGTCCATCAAACAGTGATGTAACCACACTAAGTAGAGCAGTAAACCAAAGAGGATAGTTGTGCGTTTTCCCTCATAAATCTACAGTTAGCCTTGAAGCAACTGTTGTTCTCCCATCTTTGGAGAGCAGGAGAGAATACTCTCCTTCTGTGTCCCCTCTAACTAATGCCATTTGGCTAAATCTCCTTACACTGTAGCAGAGAGCATATATGGACCCCGGTTGATTAATGAGTAATTAATCAATGCTGACAGGTCCCAGAGGCCAAGTTGTGGTGCATGTTGAATCTAACTGGCTGATTAAGAGCAGGTCTTGTTCACGTTTCATCAGGAGATGACCGGTGGTGTTGCCTGGATACTAAGTCAACTCTACATCTGTGTATGTGTGTGTGTGAGAGAGAGAGAGAGAGAACACAGATTTCAACAGTCCACTACATACATGGATAGAAACATTCATGCATGTAATCAACTGCCTCTGTTTGACCTGATCAGTTCAAGTCTCATTGACGATGTTATTGACACTTGAGGTAAACAAAGAGGTTTTTACAACAGGATGAGATCTGGATTAAAAAAGAAACTAGAGAATGCATTTCCTGAAGGAAATACGGGTGAATGCTGAAAGCTGGAAGCTGAAGGAGCTGAATTAATTGTTGAAACAATGCTGAATTAAGTTAAGAAACTGCTGAAGAAATCTTGACAAGGTGAAACAATAAGAGTAAAAGTAAAACATGTAAGAAGGAGGCTGTATGAAATGGTTGGAAATTACTTGAATTGTTGAAGATTAGTATGAAGAAATTGAAAAACTGAAGACTACTCAAATATATTTAAAACTGACAGCTTGAAAACATTGTTGAACCATTACTACATGGATAGAAACATTCATGCATGTAATCGACTGTCTCTGTTTGACCTGGTCAGTTCAAAACAAGTCTCATTGATGATGTTATTGACACTTGAGAAATGATCAGATGTGGATGTGACTCAGTGGAGCTGGGTTTGTTTTGGGTGTGGCGTTTTCAGAGGAACGTCTGAAAGACCACATTTTAGAGGGAAACTGACTCACAACTCTTATCTGTGCTGTTGATCCTGTCGCTTTCTCACACACACACACACACACACACACACACACACACACACACACACACACACACACACACACACACACACACACACACACACACACACACACACACACACACACACACACACACTTTCACTATCATCAACTCATTGACATAATGCGTTATCCTGAACACTAACAGAAACCATTCCTATGGCTAAAAAAAAACAGTGTTTGTCTGTGGGGTTATTTATTCAGGTTCAAATCCCACACCGGAATATAAAAGCTAGCCCAAACAAACACACGCACGCACGCACGCACGCACGCACGCACGCACACACACACACACACAATCAAAGTCTCAGAAAAAAAGGAACCCTTCCTGTTTATATCAACACAGCTGTCAACATAAAACCAAGGGCACACATATACAAAAAACACTTGTTTCTTATAAACAGTAGCTGCTCCAACAAGGACTGAACAGATACTTCAAACTGAGTCAGAGTCAAAACATCTGATAGAACATATTATCTTTTTGATATAACATGAAGAATCATGATGATAAACCTGTCACATCCATCACCATTCAGCTGCCTGCTTCTTCATCAGCCTGTTTCTGAGGTTTGTTCTAATATGAAGTTTCCTGATCATTTCTGGCCCATGAATAAACCATGGTCATATCATGTTCCCAGATGAACGTAAGGGACGTAAAACTGATGTAAAGAGAAGGGTTAAAGAGGTTTAAATGATGAAACATTGCCACCATGTGGCACTAACAGGAAATTTGGGATAACTCCTCAAGACACTGCATGGAAATAGTGTCTATGTAATTCTACAGTGAGAAAAACTAACAAAGCAAAGCTACAGCTACATTTGTCACAGCAGAATCAGCATTTTATCTTGACTCCCAGTAATCATGTCTTACCATGACATTCTCCAAAGCCCTGCGTCTCCAGTCTGAGGACATTGTTCAGAGAGGTTAACATCCACCTTCCTGCCACTGTCACTCTCTATCCTGCCCCTGGCCTCGCACACACTTCCTCTGATTGTCCCTTGGGGGTCCCTGGGACCCTGTCCACTGGGAGTTTTCCTGGGGGAAGCACCTAGCCCTCCTTCAGTGTCAAAGAAAACAAGAGTCCATCCACCAGCACCTTTGTAATATGCAAATGTAGGCAGTAATGTAAGCAGACGGACGCAGCGGATTCTGTATGAGCGTCTGACCAGGCTGGTTCTAGAGCAGTGAGTGCAGATGGAATCCAGTCGGGCTGGATGTATCTCTGTCTACCTGTCCCTTTCTTTTGTCTGTAAACAATTACAGCCAGAATGGCCTAAAGATCACTGTTGCAGGAAGTATGTCCTCACAAAATAATGCAGCCAATTGATCTGTTCATCTTAATGTCATTTAATGTCATACATTACTAATGTAACCATTTCAATCTCCACAACATTCATATGTGATTGCAAAACAGACTTAATTCAACAAAAAACACATATTAAGGCATGTCCAAACTCAACACATTAACAATACCATGATACCATTACTGTTACCTCAGACTCATAATGCTAAGAAACAGGTGGTTTTCAGGTGAAGGCAGATGTCGAGCTAATGCATAATACATGATCTGATACTGGAGGAGTGGGGATAAATAACTTATCAATCCACTTGTGTTAAGTCTGGAGCGGGAGCCAACTGGGTGTTCGCATTATTCAACACAGCACAGGGAAGTTGGCAGAGGTGAATGTTGTTCATTATACATTTTTATGAAACCACTGAAAGTTAGAGAGGGAAACCTAATTCAAGTACTGAATGGGCCTTGGGAAAGAGAGGGTGGAGAGAAGTGGGATGAGCACTGACGGATTTATAGCCTCAATAAACTGTGGTTCTTGGACACACTCTAGCCAGGGGAAATTTCCACAGCAGGGGTGTGTGATGAGAGAATCTACCTGCTGCCCGGCCTTCTCATCTCACGGTCAGTTTTGACACAACTCTTCCAAAAGCCCCACACAACCCACAGACACAGTGTAACACATCAGTGAATGCTCCATTATGGAAAGTCTGAGGACAGAGCGGGTACAGAATCCTAAAAATAAAGTGAAGCTGATCATCAAATCAAGGCTAGCACTAATTAAAATACTTCCATAGCTTGGTCTTTACCTTTTTCTCTCCCTCCTTTGCATTCCCTCGTTTCTTCTCTCTTTCCCCCCTCTCTGCTCCACTTCGCTCCCTGTCTCCTGCACCGAACAGCTTCTTGGCCCACTCGTCTTTGTGAGCGGCCAGCCGGTGGGTGTGGGTGCTGGGATGTGACTGAGGAGGAGGAGGAGGAGGAGGAGGAGGAGGGGGAGGCTGGCTCCCTCCAGGTGGTGGCAGGTGGTCTCCGGGGGCCAGCGGGGCCCGATAGCGGTCGGCCGGGATCTTATTCATGGGTGGGGGCAGGGTGCTGCAGTTGGCTGACGACCACCCGTCGGTGGATTCGGCGTAGGACTCCTGGTCGCTGCTCAGGCCCTGGAGGTGGCTGTGGTGGTGCTGCTGTCGCCAGTCTCTCAGCACATGGACTGGGAGCCACCGCTGCGGCTCCACCCCTGCTGCTGCTGCTGCTGCTGCTCCTCCTCCGGCCCCCCTCTTCTCTCCTCCTCCCCCCACGGCTCCTCCCCGCTTCCCCGGCGAGTAGTGGTGAGGGTGGACTCCTCGCGAGTGCCTGCCGGGGACGTCGGGGTGAGCCAAGGGGAGAGGGTGAGGGAGGTCGGCCAGGTGCGGGTCGTGACGGTAGTGGCCGTTTCTCAGAGCCGGCGGAGGAGGGGGAGGGGGCGGGAGAGAGGCGGCGGCGGCTCCGAGGGTGGGGCTCCACGCCTGCTGGGAGGAGGGCGGGCTGTCCCAGTGGCGCGGCCCCGAGATGTGGTTGTGATTGGGCGGACCTCCCAGGTCCACCAGGAGCACTCTGTTGCTCTTCTCCTCTGGTAAGAAGTTGCCGATCCCGCTGTCGCTGTTGCTGCTGGTGCTGTGGTTCTGTTGGGCGTCGTTGTCCGGATCGTGGAAGGCCCGGGCCCGAACCCCCTCGATGTTGTCCCCCATGTCCCGGTAAAGGACGGAAACAAACTGGAGGAGAGGCTGAGAGCTGGGAGGGAACTCCAGGCAGCCTCCTGTGTCTGGGTCAGGTGTGCACTCAAAGCCGAACCTCATGGCCACACCGAGATGAACCTGTGGAAACAGCAGCCAGGAGTCAGTGGGTTGAGATCTGCTGATGTGTCACTATTTCTTCTTTATGCTCCATGAAAACATATTTGATGATGTGATTTGCCAAACTGTTTCTATGTTTGTTTTGTTGTTGTTTTTCAATTGTGTACTTTATGTGGACCTACTGTGCTGCTCTCTTGGCCAGGATCCCTTTGCAAAAGAGATTCTGAATCTCAATTGGATTATTCCTGGTTAAAGGGATAGTTCAACATTTTGGCAAATCGGCCCATTGCCATAATCCCTATAGTTTTAGGAGTAGGTTTGTTACCTTTAATTGTCGGTGCAAGCTGTTTTTAGAACGGTGGAGCAGAGAGGCGAGCTGCTCAGAGCTACGCTACGGAGGCTAATGGGATTTCTTGGTTTCCCTCATCAAACTCATCAAATACACAATCCAACACTCCAATGAATGTACAAGAATACCCACGGACCATCTTTTTGTCCACGATTAGTTTTTTCATCTTTAAGAGCAGTTTAATGTTCCCTGCACCCATTGCATTTATTTTAAGTGTAAAATCCCGGGTCAATATTAACAAACAGTGGGAAATCAACCACCTATATAATAATAATAATAATAATAATAATAACGATTATATCCCTGTGTCTCTCCACACCTGGTGGTGACAGAGGTCTGGGTCCACAATGAACACGTGACAGGAAGTCCTTAAACCGCCCTCGTCATCTCGCCCGTAGTTGAAGTGGCGGTCGTCATGGTCGTCTGTGGCCTGCATTGTGACCAGTCCAAAGAATCTCCGGTCGTCAGGACAACAGGCACTGAAGGCTAGTTTCTCTGCAGGGTAGGTGGCCAGGACCTGACCTCTGTCGCTGCACAGACGCACACTGTCATGCATAACCTGGTGAGATATGATTAACGCTTGTTACTACACAATACCAGGGACAATAATAAGGCAATGGAGAATACTGAATTCTTCATTATAACACATGAATACTCATTAGTATGTAGTTTATAAATACAGTTAGTGCTTATCAATGATGAGTAAAACATTTTTAACTGTGTTTATAAATTGCATACTAATGTGAGTATTCATGTGTTATAAATGATGAATTCAGTATTTAATGCTTAATAGTGTGTACTTATTATAAAGTGTTACATATACTATATTATAGTCTCATATTATAGTTCAGTATTGTTGTATTAGTGGATTAAAAAACATAGATCTGATGGGTAATAAAACATTTGGTTCCACCTTCATAAGGACCAGTGAATGGATCTTTTGCTCAGCCCTGAGGCGTCTCATGCTGCCTCTGATGGCCTGCAGACTGTCAGTCTCCAAACTTGTCCCAGTGGAGGCCAGCTCGATGGAGCCCAGATAGCCAACAATCATCCCCACATTGAGGATGCCTTCACCGGACTCCAGGCCCAAGTCGCCTCCATCGCCTACGTCCACGTCCACGTCCACGTCCTGCTCCTCGTGGGGGTGAAGGTGGAGGTGACGGAAGTCTGAGTCCAGGAAGACCGAGTCGTCGTTCAGAACTTGGACCATCTCCTCCTCGGAGAGCAGGTTGGGATTGCTCTGGGAACGGGAAGGGTTCCGATACGGAGGGAATTCAGGATCAGACAGCGGCCGGGGCTTGGATGATGAGCTAACCACGGGCCTCTCCTTGTCCGAGCTGCTGGAGGAGTGGCTGGAGTTCTCAAAGATCATGTTAAATATCCCTCCAGACTGCAGCTCTGCCACCACCTTCTCTGCCCTGTTGATGCCCTGCTGCTTAGTATCCAGTTTGGGTTTATACCACCCCCCACGAGCCCCACAGCCCGACCTGCTGTTATTGTTGTTGTTAACCCCGTTGTCGTAGAAACCGTCCAACTCATCATCACTGGAGCACGAGTCCAAGTAAGAAGCCGCCATCACGTTGCTGCTGTGATGGCGGCCTCCGGCGGTGCGTTGGTGGTGATGGTGTCTCCTGTGACGTTCTGCCTCGGCGATAACTAGTTTCAAAACGCCAGTGCAGCGGCCAATCAGCTTGACCACGTCCTCGTGTGACGCCTTGGACACGTTGATGTCATTGACAGAGAGGATGTAGTCTCCTGAACGTAAGCCCACGTAGTCGGCAGGGCTCCCTTTCAGGATGCAGCTGAGGACGCATGGGCTTTGTCCTGACAGCGTAAAGCCATACCCTGTCCTCCCCCTCGCCACCTCCACAGCACGGATACGGCCCGGCTGCATGGAGGAGGAGGAGGAGGAGGCCGGGGGAGGCTGAAGCAAGTTCAGTCCACTTCCACCGCACGGACGTCTCTTGGATGATGTATCTGCTTGCCTGAACATTGTACCAGGGAACTTTCTTTTGTCGATTGATTAGTTTCAATTAGTCATTATACGTCCCTAGGCTCTGCTCGAGCAGGAACGTAGGGTACATCCAGTGTCCGTCTTCTTGTCAAACAGCTCTGCTGTCAGGCTGCTATGAAAAAATGAGTAGCAGTACTAAATGCAGCAGGGGAGTGAGAGTTTGTCCTCAGTTCTGGCACGGTCTCGCTAGCCCTCCCATCCTGGTGTCACTCCTTCTTCCAGTTCACAGGCAAGTTACCTGCAGTAAAACACAACACAAGTCAAACATGAGGGGCTACCGCTCCTTAACATGCTCTTGTTGTCTCTACCAGAGTGTTATAGGGTTAGGGTTAGGGTTGGGGTTAACTATTCTATCATATTTCTATTCCATATATAGATCACACCTGAGTGGTGACATAAAACAAGCCCTCATGTTTATAAAATCACCCACAGTGTTCAAGCAGTTACTGTACTATTGTGTGTATTGCTAATCAAGGGACTCTCCACACAGACAGAGCCACACCTGAGCAAGGAGGAGTTAGTGCAGCTCTGTCCAATGAGATATGCTTTCTATGTACAGGCGTTTTCATACCTGAGGGGCAGGTAAAATGAGACGGACCCAGCCTACTTACAGTAGCACCGTGACACAGGTGAGTTCAGCTTCTGACTTGTAAACATGCATATATGCATATCTCTTGTGTTTTCTGTCTGTGTTGAACCAGTCTTTGTTCTAACAGAGCCGCTGAGAGAACCTGAGGAGAACTTCACCGTTAGCTGAGATTAGCTGACGCGTTACCGTTAGCTTAGTTAGCTCTGCATGCTAGCAAAGTTAGCGCTAGTTGGGTTAAGTTCGCCGGTGGAGGAAATAAGCGGCCGTGTTTCTGTCACCCTCCGTGGACTCATGCATGCTTTCTACTGTCAATTCACGAGAGTTAGGGAAACTTTTTTTTTTCCTTGCCGTGACTTGCCGTTCAAAAGCTCATCCACCCTTGCTGAAACAATAGCCCCGCCCCACGTTTTCCACATCTTTGGAATGTCGGTCTGTAACTATGACAACGGCGGTGTACACAGACTTTCATAACCCGTCATTGGTTTGCGGAGCTGTCACTCAGCGGCGGCAACAGTTGTGCAGACAAATTGACAAAAGTTAGATTGAGAAATCACAAATAAAAGTAGCAACAGTTGCCGATTCCACAGGTGTCAAAAGTTAACGGAACTGTGAAGGCCCGGCCGCCTGAGCCCGCTTATCTAGTAAAAACTAGTTTTATTGTCAGAAGAGAACATGTAGCTAGAGAAGGGTCTGATAGCAGCGTGCAGCGGGAAACGACACAAAACGACAACATCTGGCTAAAACAGTTGTAAAGCAGGGACAGCAAAGTAAAAAAGGTGGATGCAGGTTTTTTTTTTATGTGCCAGGAAGATGTTCGGTCCGGCGGATTCATTTAGCAGATGATTTAAAATGACTTACGTATCGGTGTCCGACGGTGATGCTGCTGGGGTAGTTTCCATAGTTCTGTAGCTAGGGTCAGCTAGGTAAACTCAGGGACGATGGGTAAACAAAAGGAAAGGCTGCACCATCTGGCGAAGTAGCCATAAGAGGAGGAGGAGGAGGCGGAGGAGGAGGGGGGGCGAGGGGGGAGGGAACAGTGGAGGGGGTGTACAAAGAGGGAGACCTCAAACAGATGACAGATAAGTTGTACAGTCTTCAATTAGGGTCCAAATATCGATTTTCCCAGTGGCAGAGAGGTCCCTGAACTACACCACAGCTACAGCACAGACCTGTCCCTGGCACGAGGCAGCAGCAGGGCGCAGAGCCACAGACACAGACAACTGTTGCTCCACAGCCAAGTAAAGTAAACAGACCTGCAGTAAGCAGTAAAACAAGAAAGAAGATCATCTATGTACACTGGCATGCAAAAGTTTGGGCACCCCTGGTCAAAATTTCTGTTAATTCGAACAGTTCAGCAAGTGGAAAATAAAACTATCTCCAAAACGTATAAAGTTATGACACATTCCCTTTACATTTTAAACTATACAGTATATCTTGTCTGATACCTTGGTCAAAGTTATCTGAGCTATCTCCTGGGTTTCCCATTCTTTTTAAGGCTGCTGCTTTGTTTCCCTTTTTCACTCTAAAACTGTAGTAAACAAAAATAATACACTGATACTGCTTAAAATATTGCAAAAGAGTACTTTATTTCTTTTGGAGATCATTCTGTTCACATGAACAGACATTTTATCCAGGGGTGTCTTTTGCATGCCACTTATGCATAGTTGAGGTTAGGCTACATGTGTATGCTTAATTTTCTTCTGTCGAACACATTGCACCTGTTGATTTTTTTTTTTGTAACCTTAGTTTCAGGTGGTGGCTAATGGAAAGATCTTATTAAAAAAAAAAAAAAAGTTTCTCATATTACTTTGTTTTGTAAATGAGAAAATGCTGTTGAGTAAGTCACAGATGGGGTGATTAAGCCTGATAAGTTATTAAGCATAAGAAGTGGTTTCTGTGTACAGTTAATACCTGTGCCATCCTGATTTTACCTCTTTACCTCATGAACCATATGGCAGCTGCTTAGTAATCCTGTTAATACCTTTTAATCATGAACTACCCATCTTAATGGGAGCTGTAAAACAAGGAGCTATGTATGTTTTCATAGTGTGTGGTCCATAAAAGAAAATTGCAGACAAGCTGAGAAGGAAATTGTACTAAATGTGATAATTTGGACATGTTAAACATCAGTTAGCGTTACAGTTAATGGTCTCATACCTGGATGCAACTATAATGCATGACAACAGACCTTTAAACGCTCTGTGGTTTCTCCCATGCAGCTCAGCTTGACCATTTGCTGCCTGTCTGCTTAATTTGAGCTGGCTGGCCACAGCTTGTTCTTTCTGGCAGACAGGAAGATAAAGCCGAGCGTGGCAGAACATTTTAATGGTCGTGGCCTCACCGGTTGATTGTGTTAGAGACACACAGTGAATCCTCAGTGTGCCAGGCAGTCGTGTTTGTAATATCATTATCTGCAAACGCATGAAACGTCCTCCACTGGTTTGTCATCACAGCTGCCAAGGAAGGAAGGAAATCATATAATTAAATCACAAAGCACAACATAAGTTTAACATCTTTAAATAATTTATTCATTTTGACAACAGACCATATGCAGTGATTAATCTCCTTAAAATATTAAAATTGACTGAAATACACACTCTCTTTATACAGGCAATCGTTAAAAAAAACAAAAAACAAAGGATGTGGAGGATCCAGACTGAAACAGCAACATGAATCCTCAGTCTGTGCTTCTTCCATTATCATCTCCGGAGAATTATTGGACTTCAGGCGTCACCAAACTATTTTTCATAGAAAGGGGAAGAGGTATTCTTTTAAAGGCATTTCTAATTCACAGGGCAGTGGAGATAACGGGACACAGAGAAGATTTGAATATGGCCATTCTCAGCTTTTTCATTCGACCAGAAACAGCGACCACACTGTCCTGTGAGTCCTTGCATTCTTCAAGTGGAAGAAAAATAAAGTCTTAAAGGGAAGCATGTTAAATCAGTCAAACATGACCTTTGTCCAGGATCTCCACGCCCATCTCCCAAAACCACAAAAGATTTCTGGGTAATCGCATTACCCCCCGCAGGGATCATCACTCAGTCATTTGCCCTTCTTATGCCAGGGGGAAATACTAAAAGACAAGCAGAAGAGAATGTTGTTTATCCCATTAAATAATTTCCTTACACATAAGTGGTGTAGGGCAGACAAAGGTTCTCCTCCATCATCCTCACAGTACAAATCTAAAATTACTTTAGAGGCTGTTGATCTTCTGAGAAAAACACAACTCTTTAATCTGCTTCAGAGAGGCCTCACATTGGAATTTCAATAACAGCTGCAAAGGACAAGTCATTTATTGTGTGAATACATTTGAACATGATCAAAGGAAACCAGTCACGTTGCCTTTAAGGGTTGGAAAGTGGTCACAATTTAGCATACAAATCGCTGTGATGTTTACCTTTATGTACTGGAGGATTTGCATATCAAGAAAGCATCTAACATCAACATGAGACTTCAAGTTTTTTAAGTGCTAGGTGTATTTAATATTCTGCACAAAGACAATGAATGATGAAATATTTACCAATCTTTAACTGAGACAAAACAATATTTAAAGCTCAACAAAAACAGAAAAAAAACAACAACCTCCCACCGTCACTTCGCTACACTTCCTTCGTCTGTTGATTTGTCAAAGCTGCTGTTGGTCGCTAAGGTTTACACGGCTCCCTTTGGATTCTGTTGCATCTCTTCCACACAACAGTCATGGCAACCGTAACCCACGGAGATACAGTATTAAGGATTATGCAAGAAAATGCTAAGCATGCTTTCAAGCTTTCAGTGTACAGGACATACATATAGTCAGTCTTTCTAAGGCAAGTGTATGTACAGAGTCACAACGGCCGGCACACTCCCAGGCAACTCAAGGTCAGGTCTTCAGCTCTCGTAGCGTTCTGCTCATTCAAAGATATTTTTTTTTCCATTTTCTGATCATGTACATGTGCGTGTTAAGACAGACAGAAAAGAAAATGGCATCACATTATTTGTCTATTTAAGATCTCTCATCTTTACACAGCTCTTATTTTGTCATGCACCATGGCTTCCATATTACTTTACAATTTGTTTTTTTTGTACAAGATACAAAGGTAACTCCATTTAAACAGGACTGTAAATTACTTCCAGTCTATTACAACAATAGTCACATCTTACATCCTGAGAATTGGAAAACTTTTTTTTTTCATTTTTTTTTTTTTAACATGAAATCAATAGGTGGAATCATTCAGGTGCACTGGGGAGAAAACAGGATTTGACTGTATTCAAAACAGGAAACGGACTAGACAGATAAGCAATATCATAAAATCATAAGGGGAAATGGATCTCCCCCCCTGCTACTGGTTAAAAAAATAGATGACATCACTACAATTTTGGTATTTTTGTCTTTCAGGGGTGGATTTATGGGCCCGTACACTGTTAAAAACTATGTATCAAACGGAAACGCAGCAGAAAATGAGATTAGTTTTCGATGGACTGCTCTGTGTGTACCCGTCTGCTTCTGTGTGCTCTCACTGCAGATGCAGGAATTCTAACAACTTGTTAAAATGGGTGAAGACAAGTTGCCCTTTCTGTTGTGCAACACCCACCTGCTGCTTGTCACCATCAAAGACTTGACTATGCTCTCAGTGATCATCCTCACACAGCATTTAACTACTGTGTCAGAATGACCACCAGTAACAGAATAGAAAAGGTCTTGACAACATAATGCAGGCATGTCTGACCCCTCTATATGTCAGTGTCCTAACCAGACCTCAAACACTAACAAAACGCACTGAAAAATAGATGCAATTTTAAATATAGTAAATATTTTCTATTTTTTTTAATCTATTACTTTACTGACATCACAATACTCAAGCAAGTCCTCACAGGAAAATTAACAAATTCAATTTTGTGTTTGATTAATCTTATCTTAATATTTTTTGTTGTGAAATCAAGGTGCTGGGTAGGAGGAGGTGTTCAAGGTGCTGCCACTTGTCTGGAGGAACAATCTGTGGGAGGAGCGGTGGGTCTACCAGCGTCCCGTTCAGAGACTAATGTGTGGGTCACATGATGTACACCCCAAAACTGACATGGATTCAGTTCTCCCTCGGTTTGCTTTTTACCCTCCTTCCATTGAAATCTTAGTGACTTCAGTAGTTTTTATGTCAGATCAGTGAGAAGGAGACAAAAAGGTGGGGGAAGTTTTACCCCAAACCACCTCAGCTCAGAGGAGAGGTATACACGGAGACCTAATTTCACGCCCTACCACATTTCTTGCCCTAATCCACTTTCCTCCCCATGCCTCACTCCCCCGGGCCCCTCTCTCTGTGCCTCCATGTCCATCTCAGTCTGCTGCCTTCAGAGAGACGTATCCTGGTGGATTGACTGCAAACAGCCCAGCAGCTGGTAATACGGGCTGCCTGGAGAGGCCACGGTCTCAAAGACAGACTGGAAAGCCCTGCGGTCCAGCTCCTCGTCAATCTGGTGTCGGTAGAAGTCCATGGCCACCAGGCAGAACAGGTTGACGTCCACCACTTCACTGGAGCCCATCCGGCTGATCACGTGTGGCAGTCTGATCGAGACGGGGGGGGGGTTAAGGACGACAGGCCACAGCTTTTGGTGAAAATAATTTTGTCATGCATTCAAATCTCTATGCTACTAAATACGACAGTCACTCAGGGGTTGCATAGACTAGTCGACTTTACTGCTCCCAATGATGTTTTCAGCATGACATCCACTAGTCGCTGATCACATTTTCTTCCCTAATTGTTTAATGGACAGTAGGCTACAGTATTTTCTTTTGCACGTGTATACGTTACCAAAAGAAAATACTGATTTACAGCTTGTTGTTTATACATTCAGATTGTTGCAAAGCATTTCCCTCCTGTGATTTTATTTATGACCGGAAAAATATGAATGACGTCATCAGTGACTAGTCGACGTCAACTAGACTTTCATGACATTAGAGTCGACTTTAAATAATCTTAAATCATGCCACCCCTACAGTCACTGTCCCGCTTATGAGAGCCGTCGTTATGTGATGTAAGGATACAAGGCTGAGATCCACTGGGAAGTGGAAGCAGAGACAAAGAAGCAGGAGAGGCTCCACATGGCCATGGCCACTGGTGTCCGCTGAGTGAAGTTGGACAGGGACAGAAGCACCCAGTCTCGCACCATAGACGACTGACCTGTGGCGTGGAGTGTCTGGAAAACCTGGGGAGAAGCAGGGGAGGTGGGGGGAAGTTAACAATCGATGTGTTTTTATTGGTCTGGCAATAAGACACTGCAGTGCACTCATTCCCTGATACAGTCACTGGCTGCCTGTGGTCTTTCTTTTTTAATTTTCAAGTCCATGTTGTGGAACTTGTCCAATTTCTGCTAAGTTGCCATGCAGAGACAGATTTCCTGTACATAGCTCTCTACAGTTACAAACATTAGTACAACTAATGATAGCCGTCGTGTCACATGCCTGGGCAGCAAATAGAACCACAAGTCTTTGCCCCAGCTTTATGTTGTCTTGACAACCCTTTGTCTGCCTGGACAATAAGAGAGGAGGCTTGTGTAGTCAAAACAAAACTAACTTTACTGACACTGGACTTCATTGAAATTCTCTGATGCTCCTTGCAAGAACCAGACCACCAGTGAGACTAACACAACCACAAGGCAGCGTTTCTGCGGTTAAAGAAAATTACAAATAAATCAAGAACAACCAGATCCAATCTGGACTTGTGGACCTAACGTGCAAAATAATCCCTACATGTCTGTTATCGTTAGATCATTTTGTTGCTGACCTTATAGACAACGGTTGCCATGAATTGTGGGTAGGGCTGTTGGTTCGACAGGAACTCTCCGATGACCTTGTTCATGACGTCCTGTGGTGGGAAGAAGTCGTCCAGAAACTGGGGCAGGATCCTGGACACCACCCGGGCCTCGCTGGGTAAACCCTTCCTGATCCTGCCCACAGGAAACCCCAGGAGGACAGATGATGACGGGAAACAGAGCGTTCAATAAGCTTTTAAAGATTTAGCTACATACTGTACATACTTTACAAACCGATAGGTCAAATAATTAAAGGTGAAAGAAGACGGCTGTGAAATAGGAGTATCACATGTGTGGTTTGGCATCTGTCAGTTACAAATATGTGTAATTGATGTTCAAGTGGGTGTGTACAGTACCTGTCAAAGAGCACAGAGACCCTCTCCATGGCAACAATGATGGACTCGCTGTCCGGGGCCTGTGGGTCAGAATGGGCGGGGCGGCTGGCGGGGCTGGCTTTCTCCTTGCCTGAGGAGAAACCAACATGACCCACCGTGACGCCCGCCGCCTCCGCTACGGCACAGCCAGAGTCAACCTGACCTCTAACCCCTGTCGCGTCTGAACCCGACGCAAGCACCGCTGAGAGGACGAGAGGGGGGGTTGGAACCGGTTGAACCAGTGGGGGAGAGGTTAGAGGTGAAGTACGGACACTGATATCACAGAATTCAGATCAGAATTTAGTTGACCTCAAAGTGAGGTGATTTTTCAGGGAAGCTACGTTCAGTCATTCTTATTCTCATTGGTTTTATTAATGAACTGGTGCTTAAAGCATTAGAGTGATTTCCAATGCCACGTTTCCTGAGTACATTACTGTATATACTAGATTAACCACTCCTGTGACCGGAATGTACTGCTGTACAGCACATAAACAGAGGTGGTATGCAGAAAGTTACAAGTCGATCTGCATTGGCCAGGGCCCTGGGTTTACTCAAAGAATTTGCTGGCTAGCTCTCTGCAACAACAACGGTGTTATTTAGCCTGTCACATAAGGAGAACGACATGCCAAGAGTTAGTAGGGGCCGACGTAGGGGTTAGAGGTCGGGTAGATCAGAGGTATATGTATAATACATGCAGGAAGCAAGCAGGTTTTTTTTTTTTTAATGCCATCATAGATGCTATAAGACAGTTGGAGGTCCAATATGCTACAAAGAGATAATGATGTTAATCACTACCATCAGTCTGGGTGTTATCAGGATCATTGGCAGATGGTGGAAAGAGAGCAGATACATAAACATGACAAAAATGCTGCAGGTACAATGAGAACAAACTCTCACTTTAAAGCATATGTTTTCATTTCTACTAGCCGTGCACCTGTTATATTGTTTAATCTGATTCATTTGTGAGGGGTGCATTTTTGTCTTTACTGTAAAGGACATTTGGAGACAGACAGGAAAGGTGCGGGGAGAAAGAGGGGACAACATAAAGCAAGAAGCCACAGGTCCAACACATGGTGACTGCAGTTGGGATAAAGCTGATGTGGTAGGGGCTCTATGTGGTGAGCCCAAGGGGGGGAAAGATTAATTATTCCTTCAATTAACAGACGTATCATTGGTCTCACTTATTCATAGAAAATATAAATAACTGAAACTTTTCACATTTCAAGTGAAAGAACTAAATTTACTAAACCGACTGTCAAAAAAGGTTTGGTTTGGGCTCTTGTATGTACTTTCAGATGTAAAACAACGCAATGGAGGCATATGGTAATCGCCTTTCCCTCATCAAACTCATCAAGTACATAATCCAACAACTCCAAAACACTCTCTGGTGGACAAGTTGTGACCTGCACATTCACCACGCTATGAGATAACGTAACATTACGAGACATAGTTGTTTTTGAGGCAAATGCATCCCAGACACGGCTGCTGGGTGGAGTGACTTGAAAACGCAAGTATTTGCTTCATGTGTCGTAATGTTAGATAATTACACGATTATCTCATAGTATAGTGAATGTGCAGGTCACAAATTGTCCACGAGAGCGTTTTGGAGTTGTTGGATTGTGTATTTGATGAGGGACAGGCGAAAGTACCGTGCGCCTTTGTTGCGTTAGCTGAGCAGCTTGCGTCTCAATCTAAAAATAGCTTGCACCGACAATTAAAAGGAAAATTAACCTACCTCTATGACTATAGGGATTATGGCAATGGGCAAATTTGCCAAAATGTTGAACTATCGCTTTAACACTCATATCAAGCCACATTACTACGAAGCTTGTGCATACAAACAAAAATCTTTAGGGGTCTACTGCGTTTTACATGCCAGTAGGAAGGAAGGGGTCTGGGATAAAAGCACAGGGAAGATATAATGCACAACCTAAGTGGGACAGTTAAACTTGCAGTGGAGAAGGAGAACACATGCTGAAGTTGTCTACAAGAGCCCGTGCAGGTGAGTTAGCCAGCTAGCTCGATGCCAGGGTGAGAGTGTGCAGCAGACTGAGAAAAGTCACACCAGCAGTAATGAAAAGCACCAGTCCTACTACAGTACTGTACCTTCTAGTGGTTTAGCCAGCAACGTAGGGTGAGTCATGTTAGCGCCGTGCTTACCGGTGTACATGCAGGTGAGCATGAGGCCCAGCGCAGCCATGGCTCGGTGCGGCGACGGCATGTTGACCCGGTCCACGCTGAGTTTGACCAGCGCCTCTCCGTCCACACGCGACAGCTGCTCCGACAGCAGGAGTCGCTCCAAACCGCGCAGCACGCAGTGGTAGATGACCGAGGGGGTGGAGTCCTCGCTGGCAGACACCATCACACCGCACAACTGGAAGACAGAGACAGAGGAGGGCAGACAGTTTGTTTTAATCACATCCATTTCATTCTACAAGGTAGGATGTGAAACAGTGCATTTTTAATCTTACCTGTATAACACCAGCCATAAACTCAGCTCCTACATCCAGAGGGTAGTTCTCCATCATGTAGAAGGCCACTGCACACATCACCAACACGTGCTGCTGGTTATGCAGGTTCACACAGCTGTAGAACAGACAGGAAAGAGTCAGTGGGTTAGAGTTAAGATTTGACAGCACTCTTAGTGATTGCACTTTCTTTTAATATGAAGCACACAGCAGTACAGATAAGCGGATTCATTTCAGATAACAGCCGTCCTGAACACTGATATGTGGGTGTGTCTCCCTTTTAAACAGAACCAGCTGGTCCAGATTCAGTCATTACGATAGAAAATACATTCATATAAATCATTCAAAAACTGATATATTCGATAATGCATCATAATAGTTGACATAACTAGGTAAAAGGTGAACCATCATGAATCCATAGCAGAAAAAAGATCCGATATAATAGAAGCTCTTACGCACAGTAACAAGACAATAGACTCTAAGCTTGAATATAATAAATAGAAAAGACAATTATAGCATCACATCAATTGTCAGAATACAGGCCAAAATACATCAAAAGGTCCAAATGGAACTGAAAAAAAAATCTTAATTAGAACAAGCTCTGGATCGAAATATATTAGAAATCCCTTCACATCAAGACCAGAAGCCTCCAATCTCAATCCAACTAGAGAATAAAAACAACACAATCCTACATGTTGTTGTAGTCGACCTGAGCATCATCAGAGACTTTGAGTGAGCAGCCTAATCTACCTATTGTCTTAGAGTTAAGATTTAACAGGAATAAAAAAATTAAAAAATAAGGGCAGTGGGTATTTAAAAATGTGAAGGGCAGCACCTAGTGGCTAAGAGTCACACAGCAGTCTTGCGTCCTTAATCTCATTAAGCTGGATAAAACTAATTAAGTCAAAGATCCACTTACAGGGCAGGGAGGGGTCACACACTGACATTAAACATATTGGCTTCACCATCCACAGAGCCCATTAGATGATGAAATGAGGTCAGCGCGTGTGTTTGAGATGAGCGCTAATGAGAGCAACACTCACTGAGCGATGGCCCTGAGGTTTGACAGGAGGTACTCGCAGACGGTGGGGATGAGCTGTTTGGCCGTGTCGTCCAGCAGGTCACATTCCAACACATACAGAACTCCGTGGAGCGCCCCCATGCGGCTTGGCAGGTGGGTGCTCCGCAGGGTCGTCTCCAGCAGGCGACACACAGGCTCGGCTATCGCTTTGTCCTGGAAATATACATGGAGGCACATTACACTTCACATGTAGGAGATCAGACTTGCAAGTCACAAGCACACGTCCCTCTGCCACGTCATGTCATGTCTACGGCGCACACACAGCCCTGCTCACCATGCCCAGCACAGCAGCAGCCTTGCAGATGGCAGGCACCAGGTATTGATTGAGGATCTCGTCCTCCGGTGGGTGGAGCTTCTGCAGCTCCATCAGGGTGGAGAACATCATGTCAAACTGGTTCCTCTCCGTGAACAGGTCTGACACCGCCAGCAGCTACAGGGGATGGAAAAAAAAGGGGCCAAAATTCAAAATACTAAGTATGTTGCACTCCAAACAGTACTGACATTTTTTTTCTGACACGTTTTAATCAGATATGTGAATATTAACGGCTAGCATACTGTTAATGTTCCCAATATAAATGAAATTAAAGACTATTGAATGAAAAGAGCAGCAGATTAGGTTTGGCCCTTGCGGATCTATTGCTTGGTCATGACCGTACAGTAGCTGTTGCAGTGTATTATGGGATTTGTAGTGCAAGCGTTATAGCGGCGGGCCATTAATAATAGAAAATAGAATTTTTCTCACAGGCCACATCATTCGCATCGAGGGCCTTGTGTTTGACGTGTTGGGCAGAAGGTGGAGATGTTAAGAGAAGTGACCTCTACTGGGTTCACATGAAATATTCCGGGCGCCTCAAAATATGTAAAAAACAGCATGCACATCCTAGTTGCCCAATGTTGGGTGGCTGCTGGACCAAAAAATGTGACATAGGTAAAGAAAAGTCTGCAACACCAAAGGAGCTTCAAGGCAATAAATTAACAAAGCTACATGACATTTCGAGCACCACCGGCTCTTCCTCAGATGTTAGATAAGAGAATGAATGTCCGATGACATGACCACGTGATCTCACACAATAGTTGTGCATTTACGTATGCAATCAGTAGAAAAAGTAAAAAAAATATATTGAACATGATTGTAAACCCATATATACATACATCTAATAAGATCTTATGTTCCCATATAGGGATTCAGGCTGTACAGGCCGTCATGTCACATAGAAAACCCATTAGCCGAGTAGCTTCCCATTAGGGTTTTGGTGTTTTCACAGAATTCACACAAGATTCAAACCAATTTTTTGATGAATTATTTCAGACACACGCCTGTGACACTGGGTCAGCAGCTGTACAAAGAGGAATACATATGAAGAGGCTGGATTCTTTGATGAGGAAAATTTGGACCTCGAGGTGTGAAATCTTTAGAGCCTCTTAATGATTCAGTGAGAGCAGTGTTTACTGTTGTGAACAAAAGATAATGACTGCGTGTGATAACTCACCGACCGCACAACTTCACTTATGAGGATGGTTGGAGTCCTCCTGTTGCTCGGGGAGCCAGGGATGAGCCACTGGCTGTAGAGCTCCAGGAGGAACTGAGAGCATGAATGAATGTCCACACCTGCACGGTGCTTCCTGAAAGCACAGAGGGCAAAGGACGGTCGCTGCGTGCACACTTGTTTTTCCAGTGCACTTGCACTGGAGACAGAAATATATACACAAAGAAGTCTAATATTTATCTGACCTGGAGTTTATAGGAGATGTCGGTGGGGAGGTGGGTGCTGGAGTGTCTGTCTCATCATCCTCATCCTCACCCCATTCTTCCTCCCTCAGGGGAGTTATGTTATTACCCAACCACACCGAGTGGATGGAGACCTGAAGAGAGATGCCGAGTAAAATTCAGTGGCCAACATTAAATGTGTATTTTACAGGGATAGTTCAACATTTTGGCAAATTGGCCCATTGCCATTATCCCTATAGTTTTAGGAGTAGGTTCGTTACCTTTAATTGTTGGTGCAAGCTATTTTTAGAACGGCGGAGCAGAGCCGTGAGCTGCTCAGAGCTACGCTACGGAGGCTAATTGAATTTCTTGGTTTCCCTCATCAAACTCATCAAATACACAATCCAAAAACTCCAAAACGCTCTCGTGGACATGAGAGAGTTTTGGAGTTGTTGGATTGTGCATTTGATGAGTTTCATGAGGGAAAAGAAATAAATCCCATTAGCCTCCATAGCATAGCTCTGAGCAGCTTGCGGCTCTGCTCCGCCGTTCTAAAATCAGCTTGCACCGACAATTAAAGGTAACGATCCTACTCCTAAAACTATAGGGATTATGGCAATGGGCCAAAATGTTGAACTATCCCTTTAACAACTAAATCCAACATATTGCACCTTGTGCTTCTTACCTGTCCCAGTTTGTAATCCATGTTACCGATCTCCCTCTCTGTGTTGATCTGAAGCAGCAGCTTCTCATGACTGATCAGCGTACCTGCTGAAACAATGTTGAACAAGATATTTATTCAGTTTTAACAAACTCTGTTCTGTACCTGGTGTGACAGCAGGAGCTGGGGTCAAGGAGTATGTGACTGTGTGCCGTCTGTTACCTGCAGAGGCTGCCGATAGTGAGGGCACAGGGTCCCAGGCATGATATGGGTGGTGTGTGTGGACGTTGTCCCTCTTCGATACAAGCGCCTGAATCTCTCTCTCCACCTCACCCCTGATCACTGCAAGTTTCCTACCAAACCTGGCCACACACACACACAAAGAAAATCTAAACACTGCCATATGCTCATATTCTGCTGCACACAACAGACAATGGTTGCATAGCTACCGTGTTTCCAAGGCTTTGAGGCTCTTGTTGCGGGGCTGCTGTTCCAGACAGCTGACTGCAGGGTTTCCTGCAGCGGGCAGGGTCATGGCACTCAGCACCAGGCTGGTGATGGCCTGAACTGCCAACACATTCAACTGGGTACGCTCCAAATCCTCCTGGACATAAAAAGGGAATAATTTAGATTGCTAGGAAAGACATGTTAAGAGTAGGGACAGAGATCAAGAACTGGTTCCTGCAAAGAACCTGCTGTTTGGATCATTTTAACCCTTTGAGATCAGTTTCTTTAATCAATACCAACATGTTTTCTGTTTCTCACTGACCTATCCGGGAGGAGCAACTCCTGGCCTGACAGCTTTGCTTACTTTTAGGACTGTGTTCTGTGACTCTGCCTGCTAAAAGTAGCAGTGAAATACAGTTACAGCCCATGTAGCTGTATTTTACACTATTGATTAAAAATTGAATTTAAAATGTTGATCATCTTGGCATACAGAGCAATAAGGATGCATATCTCATTAGATAATGAGAACCGAGCCAGCCCAGCCATAGTAAAAAGAGTATCAGTTTCAATGGGCCAGGTGCAGGTAATAAAATATAGCTGCAGCCACAGCCTATGTTTACTTTGTATAGCCAAGTCTAACTGCATAATATCACAAAGTCTAGATTACCAGACAGCCTCAAATTCTGAATTTTCATTTCCTACATTCAAGTCTCTTATTAACAGTCAAAGATTCTGTGGAAAATAAATATTGTTTTCATTCATACCTTATTCTGCTTTGTATACATCTACTAAGAATAAAGCAAACTATGTGCAAAAACCTGTGTAGCACTATGTTTTCAAACCAACACAAATTTGATCAGGACAGTCGATAATGCCACTGGTACCTCAGCAATTCTCATCCAATCATCAATATTCATCCCTAGGCAGGAAACACGATGATAGAATCATTTCCCACAGTTTAGCAGCTTCTCTCCAGTGTTGTGATGGAGCATGTGAGTGAAGCTGATGCATTTTCGCACTTGTTTTCTAAGTGACCAATTACAAGAGTGCAAAGGTAGGAGAGATGGGTTCCAGTACGAGTCTGTTCTGCTCCTTTCTTCTTCACTGGGCATAGTTGAGTATTTTAGTCCATACAATTAGTGTGGAGGTATTGATTACTATTTGAGCATATCCTTGTAGTTGCTTACTGACATGTACAGGTCTGTATATTTGCCTTTTGTGACATGTTTGCTACTTCATGAATTCTGCATATTTATGGTGTTAAGTTAGATTTGTGATGATATTGATATTTGTAATTATTGAGCCCTTGATATGTATTTGTGAGATCTCTTGATTTGCTATGATCTCTCTCCAGTTGTTATATGTTGGCTTATTGGCTTTGCCAGCCCATGGCCAGCTGCTGCCCATACCACTGATCACAGCAGTGGCCTATAAAAACCAGCGGATGGGTCAAAGCTACAAGCCTGATGAAGCCAACAGGGTGAAACACGTTGCTTTACTTTAACAATAAATCAGTGTAAATGACCACATTGTGTGCGGTGGAACTCCTTCTTTTCCTCTTGTGTGTGTGTGTGTGTGTGTGTGTGTGTGTGTGTGTGTGTGTGTGTGTGTGTGTGTGTGTGTGTGTGTGTGTGTGTGTGTGTGTGTGTGTGTGTGTGTGTACCTCCTGCTGCGTCTCCTCCTCCTGGTCCATTGTGATGGGTTGGGTGACCAGCACCCCCAGCAGAGTGGCCCAGGTCTCCTCAAACTGTGTCCTGCTACTCCAGCCTAAACAAGGTGACCACAGCACATGAAGATTCAAACATTTCAAAATGTCACGATTCATACAGTAAAGATGAGATGCAACCCTGTACATGTACACTAAGGAAACAGTGTTCCTGTACCCAGTGTGTTGATGCGGTAGAGAAACTCTCTGAAGACATCCTTTTCCTGCAGGAAGTCCACGGGGATCTCAGGTAGTGTTGTGCCAAACTCTCCTCCTGGCTGAGGGGACCAGCCCAGTTTCCAGACCTACACACACACACACACACACACACACACAAAAACAGCAGTTAAACATAGAAGTGCAGAGACTATTTCTGATACAAGAGTACATTTGTATATCACACACTGACCAGTGGAGGCACGCGGGTGTAGCTGTTGACCAGAGGCAGTCGGGACAGGCTGATGATAATGTTGCGCAACGTTGGTGTGAGAAAAGCCGGGAATACAGCGTTTCTATGGTGACCCAGGGCAAGGATGCTCTGCAGGCCTTCCACCAGCTCTGCCATTATCTCACATGCTTTCCACTCACACATGTCTGCAACACAACATGATATTGTATGTAAGCTGCTCACAACACAGGTTAAGAAAAAAACAGCATGAAACAAGCCAGTAGTGTTTTTTTTTTTCCTTCTACTAAGTGAATTCTCACGGTTGGCATGTGCGTCCACTTCGTCCCCTTCAGCATCTCTTTCTGCCTTTGTCTTTCTCTTCTCAGGGTGCAGCAGCCGGTCTCCAGGACTCACAGCCACTGGGGAAAGCCGATGCAGAAGGTTTAATCACCACCGTGTGTGCACATTCCCTACGATTTAGTGAAATTCAAAACATTCTCTGCCGTCTCTGTTACCTGCGACGATGATGAGGTGCAGGCAGTAGATGAGGGAGCAGGTGCGTGTGGAGTACTCGGCGGTGGAGAGCTTGTTCCACACACACGGCTGCTGCAGGGCCAGACACAGGCAGGATAGAGCCCACTGCAGGTCCACGCTGAGGGGCAAACGATTCTGGAGCAAACGCCACACCACCACCTGGGGGAGGACGCACGTGGTTAGAAGGAGACCATGGTGAGGGAGGCGAAGACAGCTGATGCAAAGAATTCATACACAGTGGTATAACTAGTTTGGTACCATTTCTATTCTAAACCACAGAAGAACTAGATCTCTCAGTCAGAGAACTCTGCGGGGTGGTCAACCACGTGTTTATTATGTGGTGCTTTACCTCAGCGGCAGTGCAGGTGAAGGTGGTGATGAGGTGTTCCTTGTCAGAGGGAATGTGTAGTGACGAGGGCAGCTGGCTCACACTCAGCAGGTACTGGGACAGAGCTCTGCACAGAGACAGAACCCTGGGGTAGAAACTTGGCTCATCTGAAACAGAGAGTGGAAAGTCTCATAAGAGGCCAAACAACATCCGGCATCTCCTGAACACAAAAGTCTCCCTGAACCTATATCACTCCATGATTTACCCCTTTATAAGTGACTGCAACATTGCTTGGGCTAGTACTCACCGAACTAAACTGCAACCAGTTCTTAGGTTGCAAAAACGAGCAGTGTGAATCATTGCTCTTTCTCCACCAAGAACCCATACTTTACCTTTGTTTCATATTTGGTATCCTTGATATTTATCAGATTACCGTAATTACCTCCAGATTGCTCAGTTTGTATATGGTTCTTTAAACAAAACACTTCCTTCCTTGTTTCACAATTTATTTTCTGCAAACGAACTATTTCATAATTTTTCAACCCGTAAAGCATATCAGCTTCGGTCAAGAACCGTTTCATCCCAATTTAAGATTTCCTACAGAGGTTCCAAGATATGGCATTCACTTCCTCCTCACTTTATTAAACTCTAAATCAGCAAGTCTGTGAAACGTATGTTGTGTAATCAAGAACTGAATGTTTTGTTTTAACTTTCATTAACACCTTGATGTGTGTATGTGCCTGATCTGTGTGTTCAACTGTGTTTTATTCCTGAGGTTGTGTATAACTGTGTTTTATTCCTGAGGTTGTGTATTCGATGTGTGTGCCTTGTATAATACAGTAGCTTGCATTCTTATCCATGCTTTGCAATTGTTTCAGGAGGTTCTCTTGACAAGCCCCTCGAGGGTTTTTTCGGACCTCCTAGCATGTCCGCTGTGTATAATGTCTTTTTGTTGTTGTTTTTTTTTCTATTTTGTTTTACTTTATTTTATGGATATTGTAATTGACTATGCGCTAAATAAAATCAAAATCAAATGAAACAAAAAACATCAGAAACAGAAAGAAAAACTACAAAACGCTCCATCCACCAATCTGTTTGAGAATCTCTCTCTCACCATACACATCAGCCAGTTGGTCCCAGTAGGGCTGAGGCTGAGAGGGAGGCAGGAAGGACTGGTGCGGGGCAGGAAGTGACCCTGTGACCCCCGATAGTTGCTCTAGGGTCACCTGCAAGGCCGTCTCCAACAAGAGCGACCCCTGACCCCGTGCTAACCGCTGCAAACCCATACTCAGACACGGACACAGGAGGCTCAGGTTGAAATCCTAGGAAAAGACAATGGAATATTAGAATCCATAGACATCATTACGTTTGCGTGTTTTGCTGCTGTATAATGAAGAACTGTCATCACCTTGCAGCTCATGATACTGAAGAGATCAGCAGGAGGTAGTTTGGTAAGCAGTTCTGTCGTCTCCAGCAGGGAAACGTCTCCACGAAGACAACACTGAGACTTCACCAGAGCCACATACCACTCCTAGAATCCAAATGAACACATTAACATTTCGTCATTTGAATTGAGGAAAATTTTTCCTCAAAAAAGGTTTGTGACAGAGATTTTTTTAAGTTTAGTTTAATAAAATAATCATCCACAAGATCCACCAGATTTAGCTATATGCTAATTTCCAGAAACCTGAGGCATGAAATGATGCAAATGGACAGAGGACAGCACAGACACTATACTGATATACAATTACCACATTTAAAACGACCAGATTGTTACGGTGCAGGGGGGGGGGACAGCACACAAGCACAATAAACACACCAGCCTCCCTCACCTTATCTGCAATGACCAATTCAGGAGCAGGGGCCGGGTCCCCATCCAAGGGGTGTGACGTCACAGGAGGGGTGGGGCTGCTGGTGTCGGCGACAGTGGCTCTGAACCTGTCCAGCAGGGAGTAGAACCTCTGATGCCTGTGGAAGAGAACAGCTTTTTGGTTTCTCTCCAGTTGGACAAAGATGAAACGGTGGAGAGATTTTGGAATACAAGCAGGTAATGAGTGAATTCTCTGGATAACTGAGAAAAGAAAACCAAAAGATACAGCCATGTGCTTGGTTGTGAGTAACTGGTGAGCAATTAAGAGCATACCTCCCTCCTCATCAAAGCAGTTCAATTGGGTCTATTCATGGCTGAAACTACAAGCAACAGTTTAACCCTTAAAATGTCCCTATGACACAAGAGTATTACCTCTGAGCCAGCCCACTGGTCTGGAGGTATTCCTGGATCCTGTCCAGCTCCTCCACAGGCAGCTGAGCTATACTGTTCTGGAAGGTGTAAAGATAATTTTAATGAGTAAAAAACAAAAACAACAAAAAACATTTTAATACAAAGCTGTTCCCAAGTGAGAAATAACACGTTTCTCCAAAAGCCACAGAGGAAAAAAGAGAAGTTTGCCCACAGCTTGTACTCATGAGAGTATTGTTGTACCTGTAGTGTCTCAGCCAGCAGCATTTCCACCCTGCGACACGCTAGTGTGTCCACCATGCGAGCCAGAACCCTGAAAGGTGTATTGAGCAGCTTGTCCACATACAGCATCAGCAGGGATCCAGACTGACTCAGATGGATGCCCTCCAAACACTGCAGAATCTTCTTCAACATGGTCGGCTGCATGGGGGAGGAGGAAGACAAAATGAGGCCGAGCATGCAGAAACAAGGGCAGAAAGTAGGACAGGAGGAAAAAAAGTATTTAACAAACTATTTGAAAAAAAAAAAAAGACTACTGGGGCAATTAACAGATAAATAAGGTGTCATCTCACAGAAGTGAGGTTGGCACAGCGGGACTGGATGGCCTGGATGAAGAGGCCACTGGCAGCTGAGTTGCGGTGCACGGCGCTGATGAAGTCCTGCACTGGAGGCTCATGGGAAAGGTTGATGAGATCACGCACATGGTTGACGATCAGCCAGGTCAGATGCTCGGAGTCGTGGAGGTTCTGACACTATAAAATTAATAACACATTTACAAAATTGGTGTTAAATAGTGTTTCAGTGCTGTAGGGAGGATGCTTGTTGTCCTGCATGTCAGGGCTGACTTCACACTCTGAACAATGTGAATACTTCAAGATGTATTCTGTCATTTCTGAGTCTCACCACATAGTCACAGAAGAGGATCAGGGCTCCTCTGCGTACAATCTCTCTGTTGACCATGGCTAACTGGGACTCGGGCTTCTCCTCTTCACCTTCCCCCGAGGAGTGAGGGCTCAGCAGCTTTGTGGATGAGAGGCTGTGTCCCCTAACAGAGGATAAAGAGACAAGAACAGAGGCAGGATTGATAGACAGAAGATACAGTGTCATATTCACAGGAATATCCCAGAAGGCACCTGGGACCTATAACCTCTGTTCATTTAAGTGTATTCTTTGAGAGCTGACTGTCTCATGTGTCCCCTTAGTTGTAATTAAACTAATCTCCCTGGCACACCGCGGCCTCACCTGGGCGTCTGGTGAACCTCGGCCCACCAGGAGTAGTTGGTGTAGTCGATGATGAGGAGGACCTGGCACCAGAGGAGCACCAGGGAGGGGTGGGTGGTGATGAGGCTCTGCACCATGCTGTTCAGGCCTTCCAGTGGGTAGAAGAGGCTGGCCTCGGCACCGGTCTGCCCAGTGCCGCCCTCACCTTTCAAGAGACGGCTGGCTGCTCCTGTGATCCTGCGAAACATCCCTGAAAGACGAAGTAAAAAGGGAAAGCATTTCCATGTTGTTGTCCGAACGACACTGTATTTATTTGTAAAGCTGAGCGTATGCTGCATTTTAAAATCACACTTAGAATTACGGGCACAGTTAACTAGTTGAGTACTGTCAATGGTGTGGCGGTGGTTGTTGTGTAGCACACCTGTAGGAGTAGCTGTGCTTCTCCACTGCCAATGTCATGACCTTTGCTGCATGTATTTTGCTGTGCTGTGTATTTTCTTTCTCTTTTCATGATTTTAATTTATTTTTATTACATTATTATTATTATTATTATTATTATTATTATTATTATTATTATTATTATTAGAGTTGGCCTATGGGGTTTGGTCTGGGAGGGGGGTGGGTTTGGGTTTGAAGTTCTATTGCTGTTATTGATGCTGTGAACTGTATATGAAAAATGTTAAAGCAGAAGTAAGTGATATATTTGTGTTTATGTAAGTGATTGCTGTCGGAAGATAGAACTATTTAAGACTTATATTGAGTGTTTGGTCTGAAACACGGGTCTGTCAGTCCCTCTGCTCTGAGTCGAGGAGAAAACATTTATCGTATCCTACAGTTTTTATCCAATGAGGAGAGAGAACGGCATGCAGGGCTGTGTGTGCAGCCAAGGGACGCCGTGAATGTGGCGACGTAGGGGCGAGGACTGTTATGGTGCGTTCAAGGAAACTGGTATTTTTCCGACCGTGAAGTCGTACCAGTTCGATCTGGTACGACTTCACGGTCGGAAGTTACGAGTGGCCGTTATAGTGACTTTCACCGGTAAAACAGGTCGGAAAAACACGAGTGGGTTGCCTGGAACGCTACAAAGTCGTAAGTTGTGACTTGAAGCTGTAATTTACGATTTCAAAAGCCTGCCTGGAACGCAGCATTAGCGAAAACGACCGGACCACTTACTTCTGCTTTAATAAATAAATTGTTTAAAAAAGAAAAAAAGAAATATGAGCGCTTACCACTTTTGAAGACGTGTATAAGACACATGAGCAGTGTACCCAGCTGCTGGCAATAGAAGGTGTGTTGTTGCTCAGTAATGTCCACTTTGACTTCTCTGGAGGAAATATCATCCAGCAGCACTCCTACCAGCTGGAGGAGGAACCTGGAGGGAGGGGGAATGAGACATCAAGTGAGAAATGAATTGAGAATGTTTTACTCCTACAATCTTATTTAAAGAAGAAGAAAAATAAAACACAACACACCAACCTGGCAAACGTTTCCTCAGGTGGGGCTTTTTGTGCCTCACCATTAGTTTCCTGGTTACTGAGTGCGTCAGCAGCAGACGGGTCATTTGGGGAGGGACTCTGCTGATGGAGGCGGCGGATTGTGTGGCAGGAGAGGAGGTGTGGGGAGAGTGACAGCTCATGGACTCGGGACAGGACAATGTCCTCGGTCGACTGGGAGACGAGCACCCTGAGAACGGCGAGGATACCCGACACCCACAGCTGGACGGTGGCGACCGATGCCTGGAGGAGCACAGGGTTCATTTCCACTGAGATACATCACAATCACTTTACAAAGACAAGGTGTTGAGGTTGGACAGAGGAGGAGAAAAATGAGCTCAGGTCTTTGTGTGTGTGTCCAGTCTCACCATGGTGGCTGGGATGGTGAACATACTCTTGAGCAGCATGTCTACAGGCCGAAGAGAAGAGGGTGCTACAGTCTCAAAGAGAGTGTTCAACACTCCCAACGCCTCTGGAGAGTCCAGATGCATCTGTGAGGACACAAACACACAAATGTTTAGGTTGCAAAACCATTTAATTCCATCATTTATACACCAAAAGTATTTTTTTATGCCACAACCTCCTATAGGACAATAGCTGTGTTTACATGTAGTGTTTGCCTCAATCTGATTAAATTAATCTTCAATCTGTATACATGAACGCTAAATAAAGCGATCCACATTCAATCCATGTATACATGGCCCTAGCTGAAGCCGATTATATACTACTACTGTGAGACTGACAGCTGGTGAGTGCTTTGGGAGGGGGGCGGGGCTTACAGCAGCAGCCGCTGCTCGTTGAAGACAACAGTGATACATGCTTTCACGTCCGAGTCTCCAAACCAGAGACGTCTTTAACAACACCGGGAAAAGTCGTTAGATTTTTTTTTTTTATTATATTTTTTCATTTTCAACCGCAGGACAGGAACTCAGATCACCAAATCTCATGTAATACAGCACTTCATATCACAGTCATTCGATCCCAAATGGGCCTGGATCCCTCACAAAACAACAAAAAAAACCACAACAACCAGTCATATACCCTCCAAACACACAGACAAGGGTTAGTCGTTAGATTTGACGCTAGTCACTTTGCACAACAACAAAAAAAGTCGCCAGATTTAGCAAGAAAGTCGCCAAGTTGGCAACACTGCTTTGACTTTCCTATTTCCTATTTCCCGTAAACGTCAATACGTGACTCCTACGTACTAGGGCCTGTAGGGCTGTAAACTCCTAGTCGACTGGTCGATTTATTGGTCGATACGTTCTGGCTCGACCAAAATTCTGATTGGTCGATTTGCCGTGTTAATTTCATCAGGAGGACCGGGGCCTTTATTTACAAAATTGCCCAGGAGACTCGGCCTTTATTGGGGCAGGCTTTTATCTGAGGGGGACTTTTATTTCTAAATCCCTCCTCATCGTTCAGTAGCTCATCTTCATCTTCCTCACGTGTTGTTCTCTTTGCTGCATTGTCGGACCTGGGTCTCACAGCCCGGACGCACTGCCCGCGGGAGCGCAGCGCGCCTCCTCGCAGGTGCTTGGCTGGTCGCACAGAGAGCTGCTTCTCCTGCTCTCTGCGCGCCGGTCAAACACGACTCCACACACACAGCTCTGTGTATGGATGTGTGTGTGTGTCTTGTATGCAGACGCAACTGAAAAATATTTATATACGGACAAGCAACAACTTAATTAATCATCATTTAATTATGAAAATTGACCGGATTCTCTCGCCTTTTCTGTGCCCGACTTCCTGTCTGGTACGATCTGGTCTATCCAGCTTTACAACAGCTTCACTCCCGTCAGTCTTCAAAGAAAGTCCACACAAGTTGAAAGAGTTTCTGATCATATCCTCGTCAGTGTGTTTTTTGCCCCCTCAGTTTTTTTTTTTGTTTTTTTTTTTGGACTAGTTTTTTGACCCCCGATTAGTCGATTTTTAGTCGAAACTTCAGGGTTTCAGTCGACCAACAATTTCTTTGGTTGATTACAGCCCTAAGGGCCTGTATGCGCAGACTGAAGAATCCACTCTACCGTTTATATGCAGCATCAAGCTGATTATCAATCAGCGTAGACTACCTCTTTTAATCCGATCGGAAATTTAGTTAATTTGACCAAGGTGTTTACATGAGACATTTTGAATCTGATTGACCTATTAATCTGATTATAAACAGGATTTTTGCACCCATGTAAACACAGCTAGTGATTGTGCGAGTGCGAGTGATCTGTTTATCTATTTTCAGAGCCAGAGCCAGAGCTGATAAATATCTATATCTACTACAGAGTCATTTGATCTGCGAGTGAACACGGATTCTACCCTTTTCCAATGTGGACAAAGACTGACATTAGGTTGTTTGACAGTGGAACAGTTGAAAAGGGGCTTCACATGTATACATGGCGGCGATCAATAAGTTCCAACATCTTTATTAAAACTACATCACTGCTCCTACCTGCTGCTTGCCAATCATGGGAAGTATGACGTCAGCGATTTGTCTCGACAGTCTCTTCCACTTGTCCTCGTTCTCTTTGTGACACTGCTGCAGTACGAGGATGAACATCTCCAACACCTACAGACACACGTCAAGGGCACATGTGAGACGCATGGCTGGAGAAGTATGCAAACGCTAGTCTGCAACGTCCTCGTGTGTCTGCATACCTGATGATACTGCACCAGTCTGAGCAACATGGAGACCACCACTTCTTTCTGCGTATCCAGCTCTTTGCCTGCGTCTGCTTTGTTTGAACCCCTCAAGACAAACAGGTCGTGGACTATCGGCTGCAAGGCTGGGATGGCTGTCGAGGGAAACAGATGTAAGCGTTGAACAAAACAGTAAGGAGCTCAATAAAACATGCTTAGTACAAGAAAGATCATTCTCTGCGGCTCATATTGCATGTGTTCCTCTCACCATGTGTGACAGCTTTCCTGCCACTCGCCATGATGCCGTCACACAGCTGGATGATCTTGGGAATGCTGATTATCTGCTTCGAGTGGTAGCGCTCATAAGACAGCAGGACCAGGAAGAAGAAGATGTTTGGAATGATGGCTTCCGAGTCCCTGTCAAAAACGTAAAATCAAGTATTATTTCAGTTTACAGGATGGATTTGTAATTTAGAGCCCACATACAGTAAAGAAGAGGCAATATATAACCCAGTGGTTCCCAACCTTCTTTGGCTCGTGACCCCATTTTAGACATTTTCACAAATTTCTGGTGACCGATCATGTCCAGTCACATGATCTGTCCATTAATCAAGATGTGCCAGCTCAGATATTTTTATATGCTGCATTTTATTTGAACACTTTATATTCAAGAAAGTGAAAGTATAGAATACACTTGTTTAAGATTGTGTGGTGTTTTTAAATCATAATTTTTGAAAAGAATTGTTATTTAAACAAATATTTTTATCAGTAAGTAAAAAGAAATTTATCATCATCATCAATTACTAGACATTTCAAGTGACCACATTTGAATTCCAGGCGACCCCACATGGAGTCTCGAACCCAAGGTTGAAAAACACTGCTACTACTGATGTAACCAGCAAAGAGTTTAGTCTCTGGAACTGCTATGAGACTACATTGATGTTTTACAGGATTTGGTGGTGCAGACTCACCTGAACTGTCCCACTTCAATGTACTCAAACTGCTTCAGGACGAAGCCTATGAACACCTGAAACACAAGGTTTTTCCTGAATGAGCCAAACTCGACAACAAGTCAACAATTAATCCATGCAAAACCATTACAAGTGTGTCAAACCTGGTCTGAGTCCAGCAGGCAGTAGTTGACTCTGAGCTGCACCAGCTGGGCCAGCAGGTCCAGGACTTGTCTCTGCAGGGCCACAGAGGTGCTGGTTGTGTACTGCTTCAATGCTTTGATCACCAGTGGTTCAAACAGTCGAATGTGGTTGTGAATTGCATTCTGGGATTAAAGAGGACAAAAAGGTTGTGAATTGTCTTTCAGAGCAGCAGCACCTCACTCAGGAAACAGTCAGCCTCTAGATCTACGACACTTGTACAGCTGCTAGGAGGCAAAAACATCAGATTGGTAAATATGCAGGACCATCTAAGTATACCTTGTCTCCTCTGTGACGTGTTGCATTTGCAATGTTGGACCTCAGCTGATTGGACGCTTTTTGCATGACATCAAACCATCTAATAAAAAAAAAAAAGTGGAGAAGAAAGTTCAGCAACGCTGTACATACTCTATGCAAAATAAAGTGTCAAGTGTCATGGTCTGTCCTTGTGTCCTTTTTTTTTTTTTTTTTAAATTGGTGATGTTAAGTGATAGACAAGGTGACATACGGGACAAATACGTTACAACACATGGACTAAACATACGAACAGTCGACATAGTCTGTTCTTATGTCTTAATGAAATATTGCAACAACTCACCCGGAGGTGTCCTGCTCCTGTTCGGCCTGCACCATGTTGCGGAGACTAGCGTCAGCAAGAGCCTGGGTGAAGTGTGTGTACGGCGCCATGAAGCAGTAGTGGTAGAGGCCCGGCCGCAGGCTGGACGAGCCCAGACGCAGAGCCTTGCCCTGGGAACGGCTGGGTCCGCTCAGGATGCCTTCATACTGGGAGGCCAGGTTGGTGCCAAACAAGGTCTTCAACAGCTGAAGAAGGTCAAGTCTTACATCAGAGAGAAACTCCATAACCAACACAACTGTCCTGGGATTTTACACAGTCAAAGAAATCCCTTCTACTTCTGTTTCAGGCACAGTATATAATAATTATAAGAATACAGAGAGTACATAATCTAGTCTTCAATGCTGAGCCAAACTTCCTCACCAATCTATTTGTTGTGTCTAAAAGTGCAGGCAGGATGCCTTCCAGCTAGTGTGTTATGCACTGTGTGCCTGGGCGATAATAATATATACTGATGAAAAAAAACAGGTTGATAAAAAATTAGATGTTTCACTCCCGCCCCCCTCTCTCTTTATTTCTAAATCCCTCCATTTATTTTTACACAGCACCAAGCTCATCGTTCAGTAGCTCATCATCTTCCTCACGTGCTGTTCTCCTCCCTGCACTGTTGGACCTGGGTCTCTACCTCTGTTGCGCCGTAGCGCTTCACTCTCATTCAAGTCAGAGCATTTTCACAGTGTGCACTGCGGTTCGTCTCCGGTCATGACCGGGCTCTCGACTGTTTTCTGGTTTTTTTTATTATTATTTGAGGAAATACGGTATTTATTTATTTTCAGCAAGAGATTATTTAAATATTTATTTATCAGATTTTCTGGTGTCAGGTCACTTTATCCATTTACTGAAGTAAGTCAGGTCAGTTAAGTTGACTTCTTTTTACTGAAAGTTGTAAAAAAGAAAAAAGGTGGTTGAAGTAAGACTTAAATTTGAATTCAGTGTTTGTGTGTTCTTTATTAAAAGTAGGTCATTAAGCAATAACATAAAACGATAATAATCAATAATAACAATAATTATCGATATCGATCAATATGATTTATTTTTTATCGATATGCTTATTTTCGACATTGATATTATTCCCTATATCGCCCAGCCCTACTCTACATAAATGAATGTATGGAACCATCGCACAGGGAAACCAACGCCTTTACAGGCCCTGTCGGCAGGAACCAACCTCACTCTGTGTGGAGTCGCACTAGTTGCAGCACACTGCTCAGTGCTGGAACCATAAAGACTGCCACACACAAATCTGACACACAAAAATACACATTTAGAGACAAAATTATTATTCACTGACCTGTTGAACACATACTGTAGCCATGGTCGGTTCTCGGGAGAAGCAGGACTTGAGGTAGCCCAAAATTTCCTCCACACACTGTCAGAAAATAAAACCAGTTATCGTCTACTGATTCCACTTAGCAGTAGTGTAGAGTGATTGTTGCAGAGTGATTGTTGTTTTTTGGGGGGTTATTGAACCCATTGATGGATTGGAAGCAAACACCCATTGCTTTTACTATTAAACATTGTGATTTTGGAAAACACCGATTACAACATCTTTACCTTGCTGATGTCATGCAGTGTGGCCAGCTCCAGCAGCTGAGACAGAACATCCAAAGTGGCTCGTAGGAAACTTCCAAACTTCTCCTGGGTACTGTGGAGGTCCAGTGTCACCTGGGAATCAACAACCAACAGCGATGTTCAGGTCACAGAAAAAGCCCAGGCATGTTGGGGTTTGTGGCTTAAAAACAGACAAAACTTTCTAACCTTGTAGTTGGCATGCGTAGCTTTGAGGACATCGTAGAGCTTGAGGTAGGGTGGCAGGTGGTAGAAGTTGCCCAGGGTTGTGGATTTGTTTAAAGCCGTCGACCCTGTGCCGTCTGCTGGCCTGCCTGCATGGTGGAAAAATCCATAACGACCAATCAAAACAAACCTTGCATCTACGACACTTTTTGAATCAGTCAATTCGTCAAAGAGATTTGCAGGGCTGTCTACTGAATGCATCACAAGCAGCAGATTGTCATTTTTTACTGAAACTGTTTAACATCATCTCTCTGTGCAACTGTTTGAGGGAGAAGTTGTCAGACATTGTTGGATTGTTACAACCCCACTTATAAGTGACATAACAGACCTATTTAATTAAGACAAGAGTTGCCTCATTAAACATTTCCTGACAGCGTTGCGTACCTGTGTTGACCTCATTGCTTTTCTTTGGGCTCATAGGGGCAGCACTGGGCTCAGCAGCCTCCTTCTCCTTGCCTTTCCTGCGGATGGGACTGAGGGACGGGGTGTTGCTCAGGGAGGGGAGGGTGGCCTAAAAAGTGCAGAACAGTAGAGAAAACAAATTATATAACTGCCTGCGTGCAGATATATCGTATAAATACCACTAAATGTGGCTTGGAAATACTTGGTTTGACTATGGGCCAATCAAAGAAAATCAATCACTTCATGAGACTTACCTTAACTGCTGGTCCTGGGGGTGTGTCGTCCAGTACGTGGGCACAGATGTTGAGGACCTTCAGCAGGTGGGAGAAGAGCTGCTCCAGCATGGCCACCAGGGAGCGCTCCGACAGCGCCGCCCAGGGTTCCTCCATCTTGTTTGGGCCGCTGCTGGTGCTGGTGCTCCCGCTGCTGCCCTCCTCCTCTCCAGACCATGGGTTGCGCATGCATTTTGGTGCCACGGCTGCAAATATGAATGACAGTTGACAAGTGACTGTTGTGCACTTTGCATTTGCATTTTTACTTTAGCATTAGGTAATGTCTTGTCTTGTGTATTGTATTTTATTCTGTCACCGTGGGACAGTGAGGAACAGCTTTTTCGATTTATCTGTATGTCTGGTACATGTGGTGGAACTGACTATAAAAATCTTGAATCTTGCATTCTCTATATTCTCCAAACAGAATGTTTGAACAACATGGGGATATTTTTCTGCATTTTCAAACGGCTTTCAATTTCAGTGCATTTTTTACCCACCAGCAAGCAGATTGCCAGAAAGCAAAAGTGCATCCTGATGTGCAGAAAGATCCAGTGGAAACCAAGCGGAGGAGAGGAGGGAGAGGACCATGTTGGCCATTCCCACAGTCAGAGTTCTCCGCTCTGTGTCTGGTGCAGAAGAGGAGGTGGCTGTGGATCCTGAAGCGCTACTGGGCTGGGACAGGCTGGCCGAAGAAAGGACAGTGAGGCGACAGTCAGATATGCATACAGTAGCAGAAGTGAAATGTGGAGAAAGTATGTGTTGTGTGGCATGTCACGCGAGAAGAACAGCAGCAACAAGAATGAACTGATGAGGCAGAGAGAGGGGACACAAACCTGAGGGTCCTGCACCTGCTGCGGTTCAGACTTGAGCGGGAAGAAAAGCTGCTGCTGGAGCTGATGTAGCCGCAGTGCCAACCTGTGCTCCAGGTGCAAACTGGAAAGTTGGCAGCCAGGAGGCAAAGGGCCTCACAGCAGCCAAACTACAGAGAGAAATACAAGAATAGTATTTAAACATTATGAAAATACAAAAACAAAAATACTTTTTATACGGCAGGCAAAAAATAAAAAAGGAAGCTTACAGTTAGAGCTTTGGAGGTAGAGGAGGTGAAGGCGTGGGAGACGGCGGTGACAACTCTGGACAAATTGTTCTCCATTGTGACGTCACACACAGTGTTGGACATGTTGTACCCTCTGTATGTCCTGGTGGGGAACAGAGATCAGTTTTTTTGGGATGGATACCAAACCTTTTATTAAAAATAGGAATACATTTTTAAAGACCAGAGGATCAATAGACTGATATCAGTTCTGCTCTCAGAAAAATCAATACATTTCCAATTAATTAATTAATGCTCTATGAAAACCTGATGAGTAGAGTTTAAGTCCCAGATGGATGAGCAGCATCGGTAAAGTATTGGCATCATTTAATCTCAACAATACTCATCCCTACAACTACACACTGTAGACACCATGAAACAAGATAAGACGATTTCTCAAGAGGCAACTAAAAGCCTATGGGATGCAACACCAAATAAATCATTTTATATATGTGTAAACCTTGTGATTGTGGTAACGGTGAACTGGGAGGGTGGCTGTGCCTCGTGCATAAGCAGCTGCAGGTAGACTGAACTCTGGTCCCGGGCGATGGCCACTACCGGGTCCACCTGGCCCTGGTCACAGTCATAGAACAACCTGGGAACGAGTCTGGTGAAGGGACAGAGGAGACGGGAGGAAAGGATTAGTAGAGATTGAGAAGGAGCATGTAAGAAAACAAGAGCAATCCTATCACAGCAAAATTAACTGAAATCAAAGAGGGACTTGTCTGCAGTCAAGTATTCGTTGGGGATGAAAATTTTGAATGTTTTTTATGACCGATAACCGATGCTCGTTAACTGATTATTAACCATTAACCGATTGAAATGCTTGTGGGGGTCATCACTGACGGCTTTTTTTGCCGTTACAAAATACACACACGCACTGCAACAGCTGATCAGTGTCAGATCCACTGAGCTCTGTCTCAGATGGAGGTTAAATCGTCCAATGTTGAACTGTTTTGATACAAAGTGCAGCCAAACACCAGGCTGAAGAGAGAGGAAAAGCAAAGCTGAACCAGCTGGAGACTGCAGCAACGTCTTTTTTCCTTTTTTTTTTTTAAGCAGCGCCATTGTTAAAGGTGATGCACATCTATGTCCCTGTAAGCTATATTTATTGTCTGACCTTCCCTCATGGGGACTGCGTTGCATAACTGGAACATACTGCAAGTCCTCCTGTGTAACTTTTTACTGCAAAATATGACTGAAGCCAAGTGGAAGTCTGCACGTGTCGACACGCCCCAATGAGTTGACAACATAAGCTAATAAAGAAAAATTAAAGCTTCATTTGGTAACAATTATTCAGTCATATTTGCTGTAACTGTCACTATATTCTGATAGTCGGACATTAAATGGGTAATTTAGGACAAAGTGTAATCGTATTTGCTGAAATCCACCGCAACCCAAGGCAGAGGGTCATAAAGGTAACTGATAGTGTATTGTCTTGAAATTTCCGACCAAGTCGCGGACTACACTTTCACTTTCGTCAACTTACCAACTGTAGCTTTAACCAATAGTATTAAATCGATCAAAGTTTTTGTTATCGGTTAAACGGTTAATCATACTAGATGTCTATTAATCTTCCTCACCAATTTATTTGTCATGACCAAAATTGCAGGCAGGATGCCATCCAGCTAGTGTGTTACGCATTGTATATGTGTGTCCCTACAAAAATGAATGTATGGCACCATCGCACAGGGAAACCAACGCTTTTACAGGCCCTGTCGGTAGATACCAGCCTCACTCTGTGTGGAGTCGCACCAGTGGCAGCACACTGCTCAGTGCTGGAACCATAAAGACTGCCACACACAAATCTGACACACAAAAATACACATTTAGAGACAAAATTATTCACTGACGTACGTTATGTGATAAGATAGTAAAGATGGTGTACCTGCTGACTGCAGAGGCAGCCACGTGCCGCACTCTTGGATCATCGTCTCCCAACAGCTGGATGACCACATCGTTCAGGATCCTGTCCTGCAGCCGCAGTCGCTATACAAAGACGAATATGGACAAACGCAGGCAAGTGAAGCAGCAAAAGATACATCCTGCATGTGTGTCCTTAAACAGTGACATTTGCATTTTGCTGAGAATACAAAGAAGCTGGACTGTAGAGTTTACCCCAGTAAAGTGATGAGCTCCTTTGTGCAAACTCTCCGTTTTCCTTTCCAGGAAATGAAGTAATCTAAAACAGAGGATGAGTGAATTATTAAAAAGGCTGTCACAGGTTATACATTACAATGGTGAGTTTCTGACAAAGTTTATTCATGCTTTATTCTTCTAAAACTTAAGGCGTTAAGGATGGTGAACATGCTCAGTCCATTTACAACAGCAAGATGATTCAGTGAGTGACTGTGGAAGAGGAAAAAAAAAAGGTAGCAATGTCTCCTACCGAAAGTCCATCTCAGCCAGCGTCTCCAAGAGCTCGGTGCGAACGAGCCAATAGGACAAGTCCTTCAGAGCCAGCAGGTCTATCACCAACTGCAAGCCCAGCTCACTCAGGGTGCTGCTGCACAGCGTCATGATGCAGTGCTGCAACACAGCCAGGCAACAGAACGGTTAGACTCAAAACCAACACACAGAGCACTAGTGATAAACTGACTGAAACTGACTCTCCCTTACCCTCACTGCAGAACAAGCCATCTTGCAGGTGACAGAGGATTCGTCTTTGAGAGTTCTCTGGAGAAAAGGTACCAAGTCCACCAGGGACAGAGGGTTACCTGGGCAGGACAGACGAGGGAGAGGAACACTGTCAAATACAAACCTGACAACTACAGCTGTGCAACACACACACACACTCCCCCCATACAAACCTGTTGCACTCTGCACACCGGCCAGCCAGGTGTGTATGTTGAAACGTGTTTTGGTGAGTGCAGCCTGCAAGATGGCTCCACAGAGGATGGCTGTGGCCCCCCGGATCTGAGGGTCCCCATGCTCAATGAGGCCCAGCACATCACTGATATACTGCTGCTCTGCAAGGGCACAGAGGAAGGAAAGGAGTGTGTGAGGGAGGGGGGCAAAGACAGAACTAAATACAGTTGTCAGTTATACATCATCATCAGCCCAATAATTATTACAATAAAAACTGCAGCAGCTGTCAAAAACACTTACAGGGATAGTTCAACAATTTTGCAAATTGGCCCATTACCATAATCCCTATAGTCATAGCAGTTCCACTTTTTTATCAGTTTAAAAATATCTCCGTTTATGAGGGTGAAATCACCGTGTTCGTGTGGTTGAGAGGCCCAATTGGACAGAAAAATGCGTTTAGGAATATATCGTATTTGCGTAGTCCAGGCCTTAATTCACTGGGGCATTGAAAATGCTCTTCAGTGTAAACTGAATGCAGTATTTAGCTCATGCAGACGGTCTCCAAATCTTTAGCACCGACGGCTCAAAGTTTAGTCTCCATGTAATGGCATCCTGGAAAGTTCTTATTTTGTCCTCTCATGGTGCACAGTTGTCAGCCTGTAATAAAAGCTGCTGACTTGATGGCCAAAGGGAACTTCACCAGTGACAGAGATGGTTCCCAGTCGGTGCAGCCGGAGGAGACCAACTGTCCTGCCTCGCTCCAAAGAGTTTGAATGTGGTGACATGGAGACATTCTGCAGCGCCAACAACAGGCAAACTATTTCTAGCATGTGTTGTTTAAAGCCTAGTGTAATGACCCATTCCCTTACCAAAACAAAACAAAAAAAAGGAATCATGGCAGCTGATCACTGGTGGCTTGATGACGCCTGCACAAATTAAGTGAGTGTCCAAACGAAGTTTCCCATGGTAACCAAGATTTCTTTCTTTCTCTCTATGTCATTGAACTAAACAAAACCCCAATCTTCCGCAAACAAAAATATCCATATCCAATATAAACCAATACATACACTTCAGCACGGCACAGAACGGTCAAGCTGTATTACACGTTGCACCACCACCGATTGTGTATGACCTCACTCCCTCTCAGGAAGCTCACCCAAATAAAACACTAAATATACAGGAATGCTCTTACACTTATACACCACAACAAACCAGAGGTGTGTCTCTACACATGAAGGTGAGTGAGCCTCATGTCAGTGAGTCAGCTTATAGTCCAACTACACAGGTGTTTTCACTTGTTGCCTGATTAGCATTTAGGACTGGGTGCAAACTGCACTAATCAACATCACCTGCTGCTAGTCCAAAGGCACCACCTGTTTCCTATTTGGCTCCGCCCATTTTTACCCTGAACAAAGGTCTGCAGTGGGTCTGCAGAGTTTCTTAACACTGAAGCTGTTTCGTGTTTTTTTTCTCATTAGTTTTTAACAGAACCAAATCAGGGCAGACTCAGTGAGATTCAACAAAATTTGGAGACTCAATACTGTGATGAATATTGCTACATTAACTCTGTCCCTAAAGCTGGGGACACACTACACGGTTTTCACAGTCAAATCAAATCAAACTTTATTTATAAAGCACTCTTCATACATTAAAAACGTAGCACCAAGTGCTTTACATGTTTTAAAATGTTACCGATTAGAAAAGACTTGGAGTACACACTAACCGACTGGCTTTAGCAGATTTTTATGTCGACTGGGGAGTGGGGATCACATATTTAACGACAGGGCCAGATGAGATCACAGACTAAACGATTTGTCAAACCAACTGAAGCCAACTGAACGCATCAGACTTTAGCAGGAGTGACAGTCTGAGGAGTGTAGATGTGTAGTGATTTCCACAGATGCACTTAGTTGAGTTAACAACAACAACATACAGCGGCTGACAACCTGCTAACTGCATGTTAGCGGAATTGATTCCACCCATGAATGCTGTTGCTAGGCAACCATGTCAACACATTCTACAAAGCGTAAACAAACATGGATGACATACGGTTTCGCTGCTGGTGTGAGAAAAAGAACGAAACAGGTCTGGATTACGGTGTGGAGGAGTCGACGTTCATTTGTCCTACCTCCTCTTTTTCATTGGCTGTGGGCGACGCAGTTGGGTCGGTAACCAGTACACACTACCCAACTGCGTCCAGAGTAGGTTAACACAATTCAAGCCTGTTTGAATTGCTGCGGTTAAAGTCTGGTGGCGCCTGCTCGCCTCACACACTTGTCGATTTCAGTCTGTACTCCGTCACACACCAACAGATTTCTGGGCCAACTCGCCAGGCCGACTGTACCCAACTAGTGCCGACTGGTGCAGACTGGACCCGACTGTGAATTGTGGGCAGAATCAAGCCCCATCTTTAGGCACACTTAGGCTGCCCATGCATCATCTACATACGACTGTGCTTATCTTTTGTGGCCCCTACCGTCTGCTGGGATGCCGTCCAGCGGCTCCAGGTAGAGAGAATTGAAGAAAGCATCAGGGTGTAGTGCTGCTGCCGCCCCAACGCAGCTGACCGCCAGGGCCTTCACGCTGACTCGCACCTCCTTGTCAGGGATCAGACCTTCAGGAACAGAGACAAGAAATCAGTGGTTGCCCTTCAGAGCTCAACTAAGTCAGAGCTGGGCAGGAAACTGAACAAGCACCAAAACAAACATTAAGAGCTTCTTATGAGTTTAATCCTGCTCACAACTGGTAATTTGGCTGATCAATGTGTGTGTTCATGGACTGTCAGTGTCCCCTTGAAAAATTAAACTTCATGTTCCGACCGACATTAGTCTGTGTTCACTAAAAGTGAAGATGGCAATACTGACTCTTACTGAATTTCCCTTCAGGGATGAATATACTTTTATTATTATTATTTTATTCTATCCATTCTCTCTAAACCTGAGCAGCTCATGTGAGAACGTTGTGGCTTCACTTGAAGATGAAGCCAAACCAAAAGGTGAAATGCGAACCCTCCTAATTTCAGCAACCAGAGGTAACATCACATCATATCACTCAACATGAGGAGAGAGACCGGTGCACCAAAGAAGCTGCTCCTTTTTCCTACATATTCAAATTTTGAGTTTTCTTAATACTTACAATACAAATAACTTTGCAATTATAATTCTGGATAAGTGAACATTTTTGAACAAAAACATTCAACAAACTCAAACAAAACTGATTTCATTATCCTCATCTTTCAAAATCTGTTTGGACATATTTTATGCAGTTGTTGTGATGACTCACCATTCTTCTGTCCTGTCAGCAGGAAGGAAGCAGCGAGGAGCCGTACACAGTGGACCAGTGGCTCCTTCCCCTGGTCCGTATAATGTCCAATGGGACCTTTTATCCGTGACGGCTAAAACACAAGCAGGAGGAACGTAATCAAATGTGGGAACATTTCTGTTTTGGCTTTTGTTACCTTAAAGGGATAGTTCATCATTTTGGCTTTTGTTACCTTAAAGGGATAGTTCATCATTTTGGCAAATTGGCCCGTTGCCATAATCCCTATAGTCGTAGCAGTAGGTTTGTTACCTTTAATTGTTGGGGCAAGCTATTTTTAGAACGGAGCAGAGCCGCAAGCTGCTCAGAGCTACACTACGGAGGCTAATGGGATTTCTTGGTTTCCCCCATCAAACTCATCAAATACACAATCCAACAACTCCAAAACTGAGTTGTTTCCGAGGCAAATGCAGAGACTGCTTGCCAAAAAACTGCCCCCGATGGGAACGTGCATCAGCGGTTTTGCATGAATTTACCTCGAAAACAACTCTGTCTCATGACGTTCTGTTATTATCCCATAGCGTGGTGAATGTGCAGGTCGCAACTTGTCCACGAGAACGTTCTGGAGTTGTTGGATTGTGTATTTGATGAGTTTGATGAGGGAAAATTAGCCTCCGTAGCGTAGCTCAGAGTATCTCGCGGCTCTGCTGCGCCGTTCTAAAAACAGCTTGCACCGACACTTAAAGGTAACAAACCTACTCCTAAAACTATAGGGATTATGGCAATGGGCCAATTTGCCAAAATGTTGAACTATCCCTTTAACTTCTGCTGTGAAACACAGGCACAGATTTAATTTAGGTGTCATCACCTTGTTGTCAGGTTCGGGTTCTGCAGGTTCGTCCTTTGGTATGAAGCGATCCACGCTGCTGTCTGAACCCTGCCGGTTGTGACCTCGGCCCTCGAACAGATGAGGCTTGCTCAGAGCTGCATACAAAACACACACACATTAAGCATGACGGAGGCATCAGTGAGCAGAGCCTGCACTTGAGTACTAATGCACACAAACATACCCAGCGCCGACTGCAGGAATGGTTCTGGTGGTTCTTCCTGGGAGGGCGGTGCTGCTCCTTCATCTTCTTCATCCTGTAGTGTTCCGATCTGCATCCCAGAGTATTGGCTCTCGCTGCCATCCAGCACCTTATGCACATGGACACACACAAATTACATATCTCCAGAGGGGAAATAAACTCAGCTTTGCAAATACAACAAACGTAATGATCTGTTTAAAATGCAACCGCATGCATAGGAGACCTAAAGAGTTTCGAGTGACCGAGTTAGATTTGCTGGGTTGAAGACAAAGACACACACAACAAAAAAGCTCAAACTGGAAGTTAAACAACAGTCCCTCTATTAAAACTCTTCTGGATCATGCTTGGGTCTGACACGGTTTACAGCAAATCAACTGCATACAGGAAAAAAAAGCAAAGGCTCGAGAACTCTTCATTGCTGTCGCCACAATCCACCAGAGGAAGAGCAAGCTTTTGATCCAAACTATTTAACATTATTAGACTTTTTGAAATTAATTTCCCCATGATAGGCACCTATCGTTTTTACTTTTTATTTTCAGATACACCACTTGAAGTTCACATTTGCAGGGAACTAGTCAGGCAACGAGGCTTCCTCTGAGGAGGAGGATTCCATGAGCTACTTGAAATGTTATCGTTTCTCTGTCCAGGTTTGGCTTCCGCTGGAACAAAAGCCCGTCATAGCCTCTCAAAAAGGAATTAGGAAAACAACTAAGGAACGGACGGCACTTCATGCTTGTAGTTTTGAACTTCATGGCAAGCCGGTACACATGGGTTATCGGGGTTGCTTGTTTTTTTACAAAGGTCGTTCAAAGGCATCTCATTTTTGGAAACTGGAAACAAGGAAAACAAGGGGCTCAATGTATTGTCAGTGACAGTACAGAGTGGGGAGGTAGCCATGAGCAGGAAAGGATTCTGGTGCACGGGGTTGAGACGAACAAGCGGGCGAGAGGAGAGAGAGAGAGAGAACGAAGAAGCCAAAAGTTTCCAGACAAGCAAGCCCCTCCCACTTGGTTTTCACAGCGTCCAATCGGCTGACCTTGTCACTAGAGCTAGAGGAGGAGGTGGCATAGAAGGAGGAAGAGGAGGAGAAAGAAGAAGAAGACGACGAAGAGGAGGCAGTGTAGACAGAAGAGTCACTGTCTGTGGCGTCGGGACCCTCGGTGGAAGTTGGCGAGGGTGGGGAAGGCTCAATCACCCGCGGCAATGGAGTGCGCGACTGCGGCGGAGTGAGGAGAGGATAAAGGTGAGGGGGGGGCAAGATCATAGAGGTAGAATTGTTAGAATGGACACAACAAAATGTCTCCAGTCACAAGTTAACATGACCTGTCCCCCAGAAACTCAGCTGGTTCAATATAGGGTGTGTTCAGCACATGTGACAATTTTGTAAAATAATCCTATAATCTTGTACTCTTGTAATTTTTATCGTCATTATGTCAATGTCCATCAATATGTACTGTCCCCATTTAAAAAAAATAAAATAAATCTGAAATCTCCAGAACAGGCGGTTGTCTATGTTTAAAGGGATAGTTAAACATTTTGGCAAATTGTCCCATTGCCATAATCCCTATAGTTTTAGGAGTAGGTTCATTACCTTTAATTGTCGGTGTAAGCTATCTTTAAATCGGTGGAGCAGAGCCACGAGCTGCTCAGAGCTACGCTACGGAGGCTAATGGGATTTCTTGGTTTCCCTCATCAAACTCATTAAATACACAATCCAACAACTCCAAAACACTCTGGTGGACAAGTTGTGCCCTGGCCTGCACATTCCATTAGCCTCCGTAGCGTAGCTCTGAGCAGCTCGTGGCTCTGCTCCACCGATTTAAAAATAGCTTGCACCGACAATTAAAGGTAATGAGCCTACTCTTAAACTATAGGGATTATGGCAATGGGACAATTTGCCAAAATGTTGAACTATCCCTTTAAAGGCAGAATATACGTTTTCGCATTTCCACGTTAGACCTATTGGCCAACTGCAAACACATTAGCCTGTTCACAGTATCCAACAACCTCTAATAGTAGCAGTGCTTTGGCTTTCTGGAAATTAAGAACATGTCTGCATCAGCAGAATTGAGGGCATTTCTAACATAATCTAATATCAGACTTCTGAGGAAAACAAGCAGTGATGCTAAATCACAGATCAAAGATTTGGTTCAGAGACTTGCTTGAGCCCAGTCAGTCATTCAGGTACATGGGGAAAAACTGAGCTCTCTCTCTCTATTCTATTTTATTTTATATATCTTTATTAGGGCTGCAGCAAGTAGCGGGGGGCGGGTGTATCCGAGTAGGTGAAATGGTACTCGGATGCCGCCCAAGCCGAGCGAGTACTCGAATACTCGGATATCGGCTACAGCCCTAATCTTTATGAATTTTTTAAATGAAATAACAACTACTGCAGCAAACTTACATAAAAAATGAGACATTAATGCGTGGTTATTGCTTTCTACCATGAACTTATGAAAAGCTGAACCTTCTGGGCCAGCCGTCCCCTAATACCATGATCTGAACACCAGTTAAAATCTGTCTGTGGATCTTTAACATGCTGTGTGTGGATGAAAGCCTTAAAATAACAGAAAGACTCTTATAAGCTGCTACAAATATCTGCCAAAGGGCATTTTCCATGGATCAACTCAAACTTATCCAAATATTTGTTTTTGCTACAATTACTGTTATTTTTTCCTTAATGTATGAAATAAAAAGTCACAGTACATTAAAATGTATATAAAAGGTTCATTTAGTGAGTGTTTGCTGCAGGTGTTTACATAGAACTGTTGTTGTGACGAACAGAAAATCTTTATTTTTTTGTCCATTCTACAAATCCTAATTCTATGAAGTGTACTGTATTGCAGCATCATTCATAAACTGGGTGCTTAGTCATGACGTACTCTGGGCCCAAAGGTGATTATAGCATTAAATGTATTTAAGTCTTTGGTATCTAGGGAGGAGTGGCAGACTCTATGTCCCACACATACATACACAGAAGCAAAAAGCTGTGTCCTGAAAGTAATCACATCTCATCACTTGCATACATACAGTCTCACTGACCAGTTCGGCTACGTCTGAGGGCGTGACAGCCGAGTCCGGCCCCTCTGTGGTCGTCTGGGAGGAGTCGCTTGGTGGGAGGGAGCGATCGTTGGTGCCTAGCAGGGCGCCGGCCTCTCCTAAGGGCCCTCCCTCCGGCGTGGCGTTTTCTGGCGTGGTGTAGTCGGCCGTCTCTGGAGTGATGTTGGCCCCGCCGCTGGAGCTCCGACTCAGCATTTCCTCCTCGTTGTCGTTGGGCGACTCCGGGGTGTCCGACGCGGAGGTCCCGCCTCCGCCGCCGCTGCCGCCGCCCTGCTCCGAGGAGGCGCTGAGGTCCACCGAGTCGCCGGGCTGCAGGGTGTGCTGGGAGGAGCGCGGCTGCTCGGTGATGATGTCGACCTGGGCTGTGGAGGAGCCGTCTGCCACGACTGACGCTGAAGGCAAAAACACACAATGGCCCTTTTTTTCTTCCTCTTGAGGTTACAGCGCTGCCCGCTGGTCTCACTGTGGATTACTGTCAGATTGCCAGCTTTGATAAACTTGACATCTCACCTGCGAAGGCACCAGCGGTCACCTCTGTCCTCTCAGGGTCGTCCTCCAACGCATCCTCCTCTCCAGACAGAATTTTACCTAAAAAGACAGAAAAAAAGATTAACCGCTATGAACAACAACATAGAAGGGAAAAAAAGCTGGGTATGGGTAATTTACTTTGAACTAAATGGATTAAAATAATGACCAGCTACTGCTTCATTTATTTCTATTGCAAAATGTACATTAAAACTCTATATATGTGTACATGTGGTGGAGATGGCATACATATGATTGTTTACTTGTACTTGCACTCTCCAATTGATTTCTAATTTATTTTCTATGACTGTTTTTACTGTAACTATGTATACCTGTTGTGAAGCACATTGAGTCTGCCTTGTGCATGAAATGCGCTTTATAAATAAAGTTGAATTTATTTTAATTGAATATATTATCTATTGTAAATCAAGGGACAGATCAGCAGTCTTCAGTGATACAGTCTGAGGTAATTGTTCTTCAACCTCCGAACGAGGGTGGAGGAGAGCAGTGGAGATAAGTAGACTAGTCACCTCTCTGTTTCCTGAGGAGGAGTGGACTGCAGGAAGACCCTCCCCCCGCTGCAAATGGCAGGAAAACAGGAAGCAGAAACAGGAGGTTGAGGAAGAGAAAAGCAGCAAAAGCTCAGAAGGAGGCTCATAGGAGACAGAGAAAAATTGTTACAGGCGACAGGGAACCAGTTAGCGAGCAAAGAAAAAAGGCCACAGAAGAAGACTAGAGGAGAGCACCAGCACAGTTCGGTCGACTGACGTCCTGGCAGAGTCAGTATGGGTTAATGAATTAATCGTTTCCTGAAGCAAATACATCCACATCCCAACTGCCTGGTATCTAGAGCATGTATGTTACTGAATGACCCACAGAGGAAAGAAAAGAAAGTACATGGTCCTGAATTTACCGATGAGCTCGAGGATACTTCCGGAGCGTGCGCGGCTCTCGGCGTCCTGGCGAAACACGGTGCCGTGTGGAATGCTGCCGGCGGTGATGAGCATGTGCAGCAGCTCTGGAGGCGGAGTCCTGAACACCTGCTGCAGGAGCTCCAGAGCAGCTGTGACCACGTTGTGATCCCAGTGCTGTGTGTAGTGTAGCGTGAGCTCGTACACCTTCAAACACACACACACACGGAAAAGTGAGCAAAAAGACAAAATGATAAAAATAGTAAAAACAACACGATGTGACCTTCTTTCTCCTCACCTGCAGCAGCTGCTCAGGTGTTGGCTGCACGTCAGCCTCCTTCCTCATGACTCCAAAGCTTCCCTTGAGGCTGGTGGTGTTGACGTGCTGCTGCAGGAGAGGCATCAGGTAGCGAAGGGTTAACAGCACCCCTAGGATCAGGTGGCTGGGGTGCTCCTCGTCCACTGGAACCAACAGTCCTGGAAAACAACAACAGGTCAGGGTGCATCTGTTTTTGTCCAGTCTGAGTATCTGTCACTGAACACAGCTGGCTGAAGGGAAAGGCTGAGAAGCAAGAAGGGGTGTGTGTCCGGAGTGTGTGTGAGAGCGTCCTACCCAGGAGCACGTTAAGGAGCCAGGTGTAGAAGTAGCTGGTGCGTCTCGAGTGTTGGCACACACTGACGGCCGAACTCGCTGCTGTCCGTCTGATGGTCGGGGAGCTGGACTTCAAGTTGGCCACCAATGATTTGAGCAGTACCTGGGACACGGGTGGGTAGAGCAGCATTAAAAGACTGGTTGAGGATGAACAGATATCTCTATATTCTCCTGTAGATGCTCCACTTTAACAACAACAGGGTGGTGTGTTCTAGCCTGTATTTTGTCTTTTGACAGATATTTTATTGCTTTTGTTTAATGTGTGTTTCAACATCCTGATATCCTATATAAATGTAAAATGTGACATCACTCCAAAAAGAAAGAGAAACTTATCTGACAGTCTAAAAATCACCTTTTTAGGCTTTAGGTGTAATTTCTTAAATAAAAAAATGATTCAAATAAAACATGTCCACCCACTAGCTTTGGTGTAAAAAGGTTTTAGTAGAGAGAAAAATCTCCACAGCAGTTTCTGCCTTGTTTTAACTGACACATAAAAAACCCATATGAGGGACTGGAAACATCAGCTTCCTGCAGATAAAATCTGAGGTGAAATATAGTTATTTAAAAACATTGTGGGGTGTCATTTAGCTCAGTTGGTAGAGCAGGTGCCCCATATGCAGAGGCTACAGTCCTCGCTGCAGCCAGTACTGTATCGAATCCCAACTCAGGTGGCCCTTTGGTGCATGTCATTCCCCCTCTCTCTGCCTCACATTTCCTGTCTCTCTCTCGACTATACTATCAATTAAAAAAAAGGCGAAAAAGCCCAAAAACATACTTGAAAAAAAGAAAACAACTGTTGTCTGCGCCCTGTTTCATATTTCCACACCACACCGTTTCTCCTCTATGTGGATACCTTGATCTCGCCATCATTGGCAAAGTGTCCCAAAGCCCCCATCATTTTGGGCATCGCTGCGGCCAGAGTCTCTTGCACTGACTCCTCCTGCCGTTTGGTGATCCTGGTGAGGCATGGCAACAGGTTGACCAGGTATGGTCTGCAAAACAAGATAAACAAACAAAGATGTGTAAAAGGCATTTACAGCTGGGTTAAAGAGTAGTGTTCCACCACAGAGGGATCCCCTTGTAAGCCTTGGTTGTCGTTGACTGACAGTTAAAAGCCATTTCCTGTGCATTTGTGTTAGTACCTGCATTTCTGTGGTCGGATGAGGTGAGCAAGCTCGGCAAATCTCCACAAAGCTGCCCTCAGACTCCGAGAGGCACCGTTCTACAGAGGCACACCAACACATCACGTCTTAAAGGAATGACACATGTAGCACCTCACATGAACCAAACCAGGGTGGCAAGTCAGTGAGAATAATGCTACTACATGTAAAATAGCTCATTACACAGACACATATAATCACCTTTTTAATTTCTTTGTAAAGCTCCAGCTGCAGTCGAGGCAGGTTCGAGTCCATCAGCGCCTGAAAATGAATTTCAAAAATTAGCATTCTGCATAACATGGATGATTCGACAATAAAAAAACAGAAATATCAGCGGATGTAAATTTTGATAAATATATTATCACTTTTAAATTGATCACATCAATTTATGCAAAACAGATCAGACTGTCGTGTCGGGAGCCTGACTCAAAGTTTATACGTCGCTGCTTACTTTGATGATTTTGTTCAGGCACTCATCGGCTACCATGCGGACGTCTGATTCGCTGTCATCACTGCAGAGTAGGAACATCTCCATGGCGATGCCCAGCAGTTTCTGAAACTCTGGAGACGTTCTGTTCACGAGAGCAAGGAGAACAAGAGTCAGACTGCACTTTCCACCGACACTGTTTGTGTCTTAACACTGTTCTCAAATGTTCATGGACCAAACACTCAGTTAACCAGACTTAATATGATGGGATGTTATAATGGAGAATTATATGATGATTTTGGTCATGACCAGTTCTGAACTGGAGATGAGCATCCCTGCTGTGAGTGATGTAGCTGCAGTACCTAAAAACAGATATTAATGGATATCAACTTTATTCTTGCTAATAATACCTAACAAAGTGAAGCAACCAATGATCAGAACATGCACTCTGGCAAGAACACAGAGACAAGACAAGGTAGCATCTTCTACCTCAGAAAAAAAATATCTAAGAGCACCTCCATATGTAATTAATGATATTTCAGTTTGATTAGCATGGCCTACCTCAGAGACTGAGCCACAATGTTTTCACATATCGTCAGGCAGTGGGTCACTCTGTCCTTCTTTGTGGTAGCCTGTTCCTTTTTCCTGTGAAAGAAGAAATGAGGGAGGGGTGAGGAGAAGGGACAGGAAGCAAGAGGTATTAAAGAAGAGACAGATGCAGAGACCGAAGAAGACAGAACGGAGAGAACAATTCAGAGTCTGAGTCAGTGCCTTTGTGGAAGTCTAGTGGTGGAAATCCCTCTATCTATATTGAATATCTAGCTAATAGCCAAACAACACGATGAACCGAGTGCTGCTGCTCACTTCTCTATGTTACTTACACTAAAGAGATGCATGAGGGCACTACAGCATTCACCCAAAACCGAGCTAAATGCTTCAGTGTTCAGAATGAGAACCGTCCATCTCACATGCTTTACCGTTTCACAACACTTTAAAGTGGACATTTATAAAACACTACTTCCAGCCATAAAGCCTATATTACAGTGAAATGACAGCAGCAGCATAAAGCCATTCACTACAGTTAAATAAAACTGTTTTTTGGTCATGAAGTACACACAGAAAGACACAAAGCGTCAGAACTCATGGTTATGGCACAGCTAAATAAAACTGAAAATGATCTAAGTCCGAAGCTGCTCCCTTCTCATACCGAGTTAATATAATTTGTGATGTTATCAGAAGTCACATAATTGATCGAGAATAGTGACCTCTTTGTCCAACCCCCAAAAACCTACAGCCATCATACATACCGTATACAACAATCAAAGCTGTTGACATGACCTGTTAGACATGAGCCAGGCATGCTGCTCACTGTGCCGATCACATGTGATGATAACTCGGTGCTTGCCAAATAAAAATTGTGTTTGACTTGATCAGGACCTGCTGCTCTGTCACACTGACAAAGGAATGATAATCTTCTGAGGGCCGGGCTGCTGCAGCTTTGGCACCACAGCTGCTTTCCACTGACAGCAGAAGCTCAATGCGTGATGGGATAGACCTGGCTTCCCCCTAAGCTACCTCCTTACTGGCTTGCCAAATTTAAACACGGTGAGTTTTAAAGATGTAACATGATTCTGGAAAATACTGTGCACTGTTACGCAGAAAATAGGTTGATGCCACAGCCTTCTTGATTTATAATAATTGACTTGTATTGTTTATTCTAATTTATTTATTTTTATTTATCTTCTTTTCTCTTTCTTTTTTTTTATTGTCTCTAAATGTAAAGCACTTTGAGTTACATGGCCAGGTATGAAAAGCGTTATACAAATAAAAGTTATTCATATTATAGCATGGTCCTACAACAATGATGAATGTCTATCTACTGTCCATTACCTCAATATATCTGTTATAATAATCAAAAAGCAACATCACAGACAGTGTAAGAATAAAAAATAAGAATAAGAATAACTGTATTAATCCCCAAAGGGAAATTAATTTGTCTGTCAGCTCATCTACCATTTGCAGAAGATTTAAAAAGCCTGATGACTGTAGCTATGAAGGATCTTCTATATCTGTGCCCTGCATCGAAGAGAGAGGAGCCGTCCACTACTGCTGTTTTTTTTCATTATTATTATCCATCAAGCTGTTATGAAGTGGATAATCTGAGTTGTTCAGAATGGCCTCCACCATCTTCAGTGTGCATCTCTCTACCACCTTCCTCAGTGTGTCCAGCCAGCAGTATCTCCAATCACAGAGCCAGCTTTCTTAACTACTTTGCCCATTCTGTATGACTGGGCTCTGGGCTGGTAGATAACAGATGACCCTATGAGTGCACCAAACCAAAAGCACTTCAGTGCTATGGACCATTAGGACAATTTTCTAGTTTTACCTATAAGATCAAATCCTTTGAACAAGACTGAGCAGATCTGGACATACGTGTGAGAGTGTTACAGGCATTTCTTAGGGTGTCCTCCTTGATGGAAAGGCTGTGTTGAGAAAGGGCTTAACCAAAACAACGTGTACAGCACTCTGCACGGATCAGGATGGGGAAAATGACGTCAGTCGTTGTTTGATCATTATGACCACAATATGGCAATTAATGTACCTCGTCAAAAACAGTGTTACCATATCTGACCTTCCGTGTGATCGACTACCATACGCAGCGTTAACGTGGCTGATCAAAGGGAATGCGTGAGCTGAGATCGACTAATCAAGCAGACACTGAACTGTTTGGTCCTGACCCCTTGTTGCAGGTGTGTGGGCATCAATTGACGGACGTCCTCTGTGTCGGCTATCGTTCAGCTAGTCTGACTCTACAAACCTGCCCAGCTAACACTCAGTCACCCTGAATACCAAGGGGGAGAGGTCTCACCAAGCATAACTGCAACGTCTGGCAAGAAACTGGTCTAAATAGCAGAGAAGATTAAATAACAGCTTAAACTCTGGCAGCTTGTGTGTTAGCCTGAGCTAGCCACAAGCTAACTATTATAAACCGTGCTTACCGTTAGCCAGCGAGCTAAGCTACCTGACCAGCCCAGCGCTACGGTCCGCTATGCAACAAGACCAAAATACACTTACTGCCTCTGGACCAGCTCCTCGGCGGTCGGTGGTCCCTGTTGCTGCTGGAATGACTTCAGAGACTCGAAGGCCTTCATCAGTTTCTCCATGGTGGCCATTTTAGCAATCAACAGTAAGCAAGCTAGCCTGGCTGGCTAATATTTACTATGTCAGCTAACCAGCTAGCACAGTGGGGACAACATAAAGTGGGTGCGTAGAGCGACGAGAGTGCTAACACTGCTCGCGACAACTACCACCGGCTCTCCGTTGACTCGTCGCGCAGGGAGCCTCTTATTCTTCCTCGGTGTTACTCCCGAATGAACAAAACATTGGTTGATTACAAGCCATCTTTGTCGCAGCGTTGCGTTCCCCCGACAAATCACACCGGGAAGTGGAGTAGGTGACAGCTTGACAGAGAGGAGAGAGGGTGCAGCCTCGGCAGCCAATCAGACCGCGCGTTTGCGTTGAGTGGCGTGGGAGCGGACCAATGACTGACTGTGACTTTTTTTCCCCTTTGTTGTTATTGTTGCCATCACGGGACCGCTGAAATCCAGCTTGTGAAAAAAAAAAAAACATGGGAAAAACAGATTGGTGCAACACTATCAGTCCCGTTGCCTAGTAATTAGTTATAGTTAGCCTACTAGTTACTTCACCCCAGAATTAAGTTAGTTAGTAACTGAATTATTACAAGTAACTAGGCTAATTAACAGGAAAAGGAACTATCGCGTTACTTTTTTTTATTTTATAAAATGCTCAAATATGTGTAATGACTTGGACTCGCCCCCCTAACCCAGAGCGATATATATAACATTATATTATTATATATTATATATTATATAAATATCTATCGCTCTGCCCTAACCATAACCCTAACCTCCCCTTTATCTGTAGGCTAACTAACCAACGCACTAGAATACAAGAATAGGCCTACTTCTTGAGTCATATACGGCGAGTAACGGCACATTTTATTGCGATAACGGTGTTATCACGGGGGAAACAGTAACGTTAGCCTAACCTTTTTTGATATATTCGTTGCTGAAAAAAGTAACGACGTAACGCCGTTATTCCCATCATCACTGGTGGCAGTGGTTGTTATAACGGTGCCAGGGGAGGTGAGTGGAAAGTGTGAAGGGAGGCGACTAAAGAGAAACTAAAACGTATTGGATTCTAAGTTATTTGTCTCTCACATGTATAAATGGTAAAGCTCATCATAACCCCCACTTGACTCAGTGGGAGTGGCAGTGAATGAATGGAAAAAAGATGATAGTCCAATACTCCAATCGAAGAAATGGGGTTGTATTCAATTATTCCCAGTGTAATGTGCGACTGATGCAGTAGTGGGAGCTTTAATAAAGGCCCACCTGCAGCAAATACCCTCTGATGCCACCAGTTCTGTTACTTATTGTGGCTCAGACACAACATAGGCCTAGGTCATTTTTAGACCTCCATTTAGGCTACAAGAAATGAAATCAGACACAAATAAACAGACACAAGTTTTATACAAATGGCAGTGTATTATTTCATAATTACAAATGTCAGATATGGTACAACAACCAGTGATACAACTTGTACAAGAATTGACAATGACTGCAGTGGTTGAGCGACATGACTGTACAGATACAAAAAAAGAAAGAAAAAGGGGAAACAAAAGAAAGAAAGAAAAATCAAGAAGTCCCAGGCCCATATTGAATACCAAATAATGCATTTGCCATTCCTCCTTCCTTGTGAATATCACTTAACTGCCATATATGGACAGAAGAGTGTGAAACACTGGAGGCCCCTCCAGACTTGTGTCACGGTAATCCCCAAACTAGACTTAAGTGACATCACTTTTAAACGTTGCTGGTGAGCCTCATCCAATTTTTTTTTTTTTTCGGTGGGGGTCTGGTGGGGTAGGTAGCTGACTCACCATCATCGCCTTGGAGGAAGGCAGAAGAGAAGGAATGCTTGTTATGTATTCAAACCGGGCCAACTCAGCTGGTCACCTATAGCCATTTATAAAGTTGTCCTCAGATACCAGTGAGATATGTTGGCACTAGAAGGTCATCATTTACATATATAAGGAACCTGAAGTATTACAAACCAATACATGCTTGAGTAATAAAACATATGTATTTTTTAAACAGGCATTAAAATGCACTTAGTGCGGACATTCAAAACTGTTGAGCTGTTTAAATTTCCTTTATGTGAAGGAATTTGTCTCAGGACGGATGGAAGGAAATATATGTTGAAAAAAGATGGGATGTCAGAAATTAACATGGTAAATTGGCACACATAATAAAAGGCCGTCAGTCTTTCTTCAGTAAATTCTTCGTCTAACAAAACAAATTTGATTCACTTAAATGTTGCTTTTGGTATCATTGGCAAAAAAGTTAAAGACACTTCCTATATAATCATTGTCAAATCACACCATAGTGCAATGGAACTGAATAAAACATCTTCACTGCTATATGGATGGTACGAGAGTAAAGTTACTCCGAACAATGACAGAGGCATGGGTAGCAAACGGTTTCGTCTCCCTGTGTGAGTGAATGAATGTGTGGTTCGAGCTTAGTTACATGTTAGAAATACATCATTTACAAGGTTTTTGAGGCTAAAGAGCTAAAAGGCTAAAATCTACATTGGCAAGAGAAATCAGCTTCAAAATGTGCCTGAGAGCAACAAAAACAAACAAAACAAACAAAAAAAAAACAAGAACAAAGACACTCGGAAAAAACATAAGCCAGCGACTGCTAGATGCACACGCTCAATTCCTGATTCTGATGATGGAGTGTGCAACAGGGGATAAAACTTTAGAAAAATCTGATGGGGAACTACATGCGTACCATTTTAACTGTATCCGGTCTTGTATATTACAATACAATAAAGTGACAATCAAGCCCCTACACAATTTGGAACTATTGTATTGATAAAATACAGACATCGCTTTTTTTTTTTCTTTTTTTTTTTGAGGGAAAAAATCCTTGAAGCAAAGTCAATTCTTACTGCACTAGGGCATAGCTAATTTACTTCAATGCATTAGACTGAACAAAAGCTGCTTTAGCATACAGTGTAATATACACGCACAAAGCCAACACGTCCAGATTGGATATTCACAGCATTAAAACAGGTGGTGGTGGGGAGTAAACAGCAACTGCCTCAAAAGCAAAATTCAAAAGCAACATGGCTTCAAACGCCTCTGAAATGCCGATGAGAACAAACAAGATAGTGAACACAATGAATCCTGTTTACAACATGTTTGGGGAAATATACATTAAATGTATTTGTTCACGGTTGGTTAACTGGAAAAGGAAACACGTTCTATGATAAAACATTGATGCATCTGTGGTTCTGCGAGTGGTCAAGTGTTCCTGTACACAGACAATGGCGCCTCTTCAGGCCGAGCTGAAACATTGTTCCTCCCAGTCTACACACACACACACACACACGTCATATCTGTGAGAGAACAACATCATACAGGATTTCAATGGAATAGTTAAAAAGGTGGATGCTATTACACTAACACATTTTTTTTTATCTTCATCACAAGCACAGCTGAAGCCTGATCTAACCGGAGGTCTACTAGCAGGGTAAGTGGCCGACAGGCATCGTGCTATCTATGATCAACAGGCACAGAGGCCGAAGCAGGCTGTGTCTTGACTCAGTGCAGAGGCTAATAGCTGCTGACAGCCAAATCAATACAAGTTAGTTTGATGCAACAGCAATTTGTTATCTAGATGAAGCCATTGTGAGCGGCAGGTCAGATCTCTGATACTGTGTCATCGTCATCCTCATGCTCATCATCAACATCAACAACAACAACAACAACAATCAGTCTCTATGTTCCAAGTCACTCTCCAGTCAACCAGTTGTGGGCTTTCTGCTGTACTAAAAAAAAAAAAAAAAAAAAAAAAAAGGAGGGGGGGGGGGGGGGGGGGGGGGTTGCAAATTACTAAGAAATTTCAACATGGAGGAATTCTGCTCTGCACATCAAACAGGTTCATTATAGGGCAAAGCAAGGTAGAACAATAAAAGCAGAAAACGTGAATGAGGAAAGATAAATCACAAAAAAAGTCTTCTGCCTGAGTGAATAATGTAACAGACATTTATTGAACAGCTGTGCTCCCAAAGGGAACACAGATCTGGCATCTAAAAGTAATGTTCTGAGGCTTTTGAAGCTCTTGAAAGATATTTCCAGAGGTCCAGGAATGATATTTATCAAGATTTGCGTCCCTAAAAAACGGCCTACATAATATTTCCTTTGTATTTTTAAGGATACATAATGGTGCACACACCGACTACAATGGTCCTCAGAGATAAATCCATGCCATCTCTGCTAGAATCGAACAGACACAGGCACCTACAAGACAAGTTTACTACACACGCCATCTACTCCACTGCTACCTGCCTGGACGTGGACCGAGGGAGGGACATGGATTATCAACAACTCTGACTTTCCCGACTTAAAATAAAAAGAGGCAGGTGGAGAGCTAGGAAACATTGGAAGGTTTAAGCAGCATGGCATCAACACAGCAATGTCAGACTGGATTCATCAGGATCTACGGCTGTCATTCAGATCTACCTGAGCCTCCATGGGGACAGGTTAGTTCAGAACTGGGTGGATCTGATGTGCTAACAACACGTCACATTGGCCAAATCAATGACAAACATACAGCACATATAAAAACAAAAATGCCTTATGCTACATTGAGAAAAATAAAAAGACTACTGGTACTGTGCTTCTTAAAAAAAAAAAAAAAAAAGAACTCCCCCAATACACATTATCCATACTCATTCCAAAAGGTATAAAGGAAATAAAAATGTAATGTATGCATTCAAGTGGTACTTTTATGGCTTATTGTACAATACAACCTTTAGTGAAAATATACATCTAGACATAAATTCAAGTACAAATGTACAAAATCTTTAAACTCATACTTTTTTCTTTAATTATAATACACTTTTAATACAGCTCATAAATACAGGTCAACATTCACTGAGTTCCTAAGATTTCCGCTCGGTTGGAGTTTGTGGTGAAGTTCAGCGGCGAAGGGGAGGATGGCGGGGGCTGTGGGGTGGAGGGAGTGGTTTAAAGTCGCGAGGGCTCTTCGGTCTCGTCGTCACTGTAACCGCTCTTAAAACAGACCTGGGAGGAACCAAAAGTGAGGATAAAAATCAATGAGATAAGAGACTTCCACCACTCTAATGTCTCACCCCTTTGTCCCGCACACAGACACGAAGCCGGGGAGCAGCAGCAGCAGCAGCAGCAGCAGCGGAAGCAAGGACGTCGGTTCAGTACCCAACACAAAGTTAAACTGGCAGCTGCACCTCCCAAACAAGTGCAACAGTGAGGTAAAACAAGCGGCCATACTGGAAGTTATGTGTAGTTTATTTGTGAGAGACCTGATGATACCTCTCAGGGTGCATGTACCGTTACACCACCTGAGAGGCATAGCACATCTGTAAAGCACTCACTGATGCTTGAAGCCTCACAGCTCATCTGGATTTTGGCAGCAACATTTTGTGTCGAGTATGCAAAGGGATTAAACAACAAAATTTCAGAGGAGAGAATGAAACGAGGGAGGCCTTATTCTAACCAACATACAGTGCCTTGCAAAATTATCCATACCTCTTGAACTTTTCAACATTTTCTCACGTTACAACCATAAACTTAAATGTATTTTATTGGGATTCTATGTGATAGACCAACACAAAGTAGTGCATAATTGTGAAGTTGAAGGAAAATTATACATGGTCTTTAAGATTTTTTACAAATTAAATTCTGAAAAGTGTGTAATGCATAAGTATTCAGCCCCCCGAGTCAACACTTTGTTGAACCATGCACCCTTCACTGCAATTACAGCTGCAAGTCTTTTGGGGTTTGTCTCTACCAACTTTGCAATCTTTGCTCATTCTTCTTTGCAGAAGAGCGTCTGTGAACAGCAGTTTTCAAGTCCTGCCACAGATTCTCAACAGGCTTTGGGTTTGGACTTTGACTGGGCTGTTCTAACACATGGATATGCTTTGGTGTAAACCAGTCCATTGTAGCTGTGGCTGTGTGTTTAGGGTAGCTGTCCTGCTGGAAGGAGAACCTCCGTCCCAGTCTCAAGTCTTTTTCTGCCTCTAATCCTCCAGGATTGTCCTGTATTTATCTCCATCCATCTTCACATCAACCTTGAAGAAAAGCTTCCCCCACAGCATGATGCTGCCACCACCATGTTTCAAGTTGAGGATGGTGCGGTCAGGTTCATGTGCAGTGTACACATAGCGTTTTGCATGGAGGCCAAAAAGTTCAATTTTGGTCTCTGATTTGTAAAAAATCTTGACACCATGTATCATTTTCCTTCCACTTCACAATCATGCGCTACTTTGTGTTGGTCTGTCACATAAAATCCCAATAAAATACATTAAGTTTGTGGTTGTAATGTGACCAAATGTGGAGAATACAAGAGGTATGAATACTTTTGTAAGGCACTGTAAATCATTTAACTTCGATAGGAGTTTAGTAGTAACCTTTTCATATGTTGAGTTTGGACAAGGCCTGGAAGAAAAAAAAAGGGAGGAAAGAAAGAAGACAGGAAGTACCTTAGCCCCCACCCCCTCGAACAGTGGCTGGAGCACTAGCACTTGCCTCTCTTCTGAACAGGCGGTAGAAGAAGCCTCTCTTTGGTGGAGGGTTAGGCCGGTTCACGTCCAGGTCAGAGCACAGCGTCCCGTCTGTCTCGTAGACATTGATTTCTTTAAAGCACTCCATCTCTATCATCTGCAGGGAAGCAGGAGAAGTTATTAAACCTCATGAGTTTCACTTTTCAACCCAGTCATACACAAATATATAATGTAAACCCTGGAAGATTTATATTCAAAAAGCTTGACACATTCATAGGCGACTGCATATTCTCATAAATAACCATTAGCATCAATTCATCCTTCCACATTGCTCTTATGATGCAGGTATTCCTGTGTGCTGTGGGACTGAACAATGACATCATCTCAGCGGGGCTCAGAGCGCAGTACCTCGTTCTGCCACGGGATGGAGACACTGCCTGTGACAAACTTGTGGTAGAAGTCGTCATCCGTGGGGTCAAGGTTCACGCCTTTGACGGTGGAGAACTGCTCGATGTCCAGGACGTCTTTACAGTACACGGCCCGCGGCTGAGGGGAGGACCAGACGGAGGGACAGAAGAGACAGCAAGAGTCAGAACGGCTGTGAGATGTTTCTGTTCTACTGATGAGAAGGAGAAACACTGGACCTGGACTACTTGAATGATAAATATGAATCTAAAATCAAGATGTTTGACTAACATGGAAATCTTTACATGCCAGAGTTGTTGCTGTGTTGAGCTCAGCGGGGCCCTACTGACCTCAATAACCCAGAATAGAAACACAGATAACACTATCTACTTTCAAGTATTGATTTAACCCGGTGGGTCAGTCACACAGTCACACTCCACCAGTCGGTCTATTTATGACACTGAAAATGATTCTCTCTATGAACGCCTCGGCCGTTCATAGCAAAGGGCCGCGAGTTGCGGAACAATGTCAAAGCTCACAGTGATTCAGGTAAATTAGTGCACATGTACGACGCTCCATGGTCTCACACATACACATGCGAGTTCCCTCGTACGGCCAGCGACATACTGCTCGTCGTTAAAAAGCTCCACTGGAGGCTTGAATTCCTTTAAGAGCAACTGGTCTGTTTTATCAGGATTTCCCAAGACAAAACAGAAATCACACGCCTGCTTCTCACTGCCCCGACCCCCGCCTTTGGCTTCCATGATAACCAGGCTCATACTGGAAGTGTTTGTTTACTTGTGACAATGGTATTTCCTGTATGCTGATTTGCAGCGTGCCGAGGTCCCAGGCTGAGATGTGTGTGTGCGTTGTGAGTTTTTTGGGTTTTTTTACGTGTGTGCAGCGTTATGTTCTTACATCGGGGCTGAACGGAGGGTCCAGCATGTTGGCCTCCAGCCGTTTGAAGTTGATGCTTCTGAAGATGGGGTGCTGCTTGACCTCTATGGCCCCGCGTCCCAGACAACCGAGGCGCTCCTTGGGGTCCTTGGCCAGGAGCTGATGCGCAGCAGGAGGAAGAGGAGGGAGAGGAGAGTTAAACACAGTGAAGATGTGTGTGTCGGCCCAAAGGGATCTAGCAGATCCATTCCATTTCTTACAATTAAGAACATAAGACACATAGTTCAACATTTTGGCAAATTGGCCCATTGCCATAATCCCTATAGTTTTAGGAGTAGGTTTGTTACCTGTCGGTGCAAGCTATTTTTAGAACGGCGGAGCAGAACCATGAGCTGTTCAGAGCTACACTACGGAGGCTAATGGGATTTCTTGGTTTCCCTCATCAAACTCATCTACACAATCCAACAACTCCAAAACACTCTTGTGGACAAATTGTGATCTGCACATTCACCACGCTATGAGATAATAACGGAACGTTACGAGATGGAGTTGTTTTCGAGGCAAATACAGAGACTGCTTGCTGAAAAACTGTCCCTGACGGGAATGCGCATCAGCGGTTTTGCATGAATTTACCTCAAACAACTCCGTCTCATAACGTTCCGTTATTATCTCAAAGCGTGGTGAATGTGCAGGTCACAACTTGTCCACCAGAGCGTTTTGGAGTTGGATTGTGTATTTGATGAGTTTGATGAGGGAAACCAAGAAATCCCATTAGCCTCCGTAGCGTAGCTCTGAGCAGCTCACGGCTCTGCTCTGCTGTTCTAAAAATAGCTTGCACCGACAATTGAAGGTAAGGAACCTACTCCTTAAACTATAGGGATTATGGCAATGGGCCAATTTGCCAAAATGTTAAAACTATCCCTTTAAGCCCATTTCTCCATCAATAAATCACACACACACAGAGAATGGGATGTTCTGGTGATGTTGGATAAATCCTGACAGTTCTAATCTCTTCAGGTCAGTGTATACATAACACATCCAGAGTCTGCATTTAATCCTCTTTGCTTTATGTATCTGACCCCTCGTAATCTAATTCACATCCATACACTCAGAGGTAATGCAACACCATCACGGGTGGAATTAGAGCGTCTCTATGAGAGCGTTACCACGACACCACCTGCAGCCCAGCAGACACCTCACAGACCTCTGCTTCTCTTGTCCCAGCACAACTCTCGCCCTACTCCATACACCACAGTCAAAGCAGACTCTCACTCTCGCTTTCTGCTCAACAACTTGGATAACTTGTCTATTTTGGGCTGTGGTTATAGCCATCCCTGTAGCATGACAGACCCCCCCCCCCCCCTAAACATTCTCTCTTCTCCCGTATTATCTTTCTCTCATTTCTTGCAAAAATCCTGTTTCTTCTCCTTGCAACACCCCCCCCACCCCCCTCTCTCTTCTTCCACTCCTCGTCCCCATGGGGAGCCTTTGAATCTGCTGAACCTTGGGTCAGAATGTTCCACCACGTCACACAAATAAACGTCCTATCCCCTCCCGGCTCAGAGGCTGAGCAGCTCAGTGGCTCCCTCTTGGAGCACAGAGCGGTGACACTGTGGAGAGCAGAGGGGCTGAGCTGTAATAAACATACGAATTGAAATAGGTCCCATCAGAGAATTTTAACCTCTTTTTGGGACATTATTTTGGTTTTACAGAAAATACAGGTTCACCAAAACTTTGTTTGCGGTATTAACATCAACTACTCGGGACCAAAAAGCAAAATTAGCAACTAGCCAGTGACCATGGCGGAACTACACATGGTGGACACTGTTGTGTGTCAGCTGAGTGGGCAAAATATCTTGTCCCACTGCCCTCAGGCCAAAAAACCCTTCATACAAATTAGTAGCCTATTTAAAAATAAAAACAGCTTCCCTGGTAGATAGATTCCCTAGTTTTTCCTGCAACACTGCAGAGCCAAAGACAAAACTTGGCATTGTGATGATAGAGAAAAATGTATAGAATGATTGTTTTGGACTGCCCCACCCTGTCCACGCACTACTCACAACCCTGACCAGGATTAAGTGGGTGTAGAAAAAAAACCGGACGAATGAGTCCTGAAGTATTCAGGTCTTCAATGACCCGATAACAACCACAGACTTGAAAACAGCTCTTGTACAGAATAACGTTACTAATTCCAAAAAATCACAGATTTGAGAGCCTGTTTCAAAACACTCTAAAGATGTTTGTGTTGAAGGTCTGTTTCTGATGTCCCTGTGCCTGGAGACATGGACATGGAGTTCCACACATTCACAGCTGGATCTTTTTTTTTCTCCCTAACTCCTACAATCTCCGTGCCCTCATTTGACACTCGTCCCACAGAACGTTTGAACATGCTCTCCTCCCTTTGTCCTTTTCTTCCCCTACCCATATCTTAATCCCACCATCATCCCTGGCTCCATCTTTTTGCTCTGACCTGTCTGCAGATGTCCTTTGCCTCCTCGGAGAACTTATCGGAGTACTCCTCCTGGTCCTCGCGCACTCGTCTGTCCACCTCCTCCCGCTTGACGCGCTCCTTGCGCTTGCGGAAGGGCGACTGGCCCTGGATCATCTCGAAGATCAGGCAGCCCAGCCCCCACCAGTCCGGACTGAAGGTGTAGCTCTCGTTCTGGATCACCTCCGGTGCTGAGGTAACGGGGAAGAAAATAAAGAGCGTCAATAGCAAATTTAAGACTAAGAGAAAGCGAGATAAGCAGAGGAATGGTGGAGGTGGACTGAGGGGAATGACGACATTTTTGACTGACAAAGGCAGTATCAGTGGAGTGTTAAGGAGGAGTGTTGAGTGAAAACTGTGCTTGTAATTAAGAGTTGGAGCTTGCTTGATCTCATTTTAGCAGGGTTTTATTTTCTTACCCATGTATCCAACAGTTCCCACTCTCCCTCGTATCGTCTCTCCTTCAGGGATTTGAACAGCAAGACCGAGGTCTGAAATTCGGATGTGTCCTAAACAAGAACCACAATAATTATCCAGCTGAGGTGGTAATGAATGTACATATTTTAAAAATAATGTACACTTCATCTACTGTACAGAGGAGGACATTTAAAGGGATAGTTCAACATTTTGGCAAATTCACCCATTGCCATAATCCCTATAGTCATAGGAGTTGGTTCATTCCCTTTAATTATCTGTGCATGTTGTCTTGAGATCCGCGGGGCAGAGACGTGAGCTGCTCAGCGAACACAATGGAGGTGAATGGTACAGGTCCCCTGTCCCTCATCAAACTCATCAAATACACAATCCAACAACTCCAAAACACTCACGTGGACAAGTTGTGACCTGCACATTCACCACCTACCCCTGTGACTATAGGGATCATGGCAATAGGCGATTTTGACAAAATGTTGAACTATCCCTTTAATTTTCTTGACATTCAAAATTACGAAACAAAAGTCAATGTCACACTAAAATGATTTGCCAATGATAGAAGTTATTAATAAAGACAGGAAGAGGTGTATGAGATATAGTGGGGAAATTCCCCTGTTTCCAGATAAGTTCATGTTAGAGAGAATAGATGACGGCTGTATGATTCAGAGGAGGGAGGAAACTGTTCCTTTTGTTTTGGACATTGTGAGCTACGAGTTACAACAAATGAACAGTGCGAAACACATAATATTCTCCAGCTAAGAGGGGTGCCCACAACCTGGCCGACTCTGGTGCTGAACAATAACAGATATGAATCGGGACGTACCACGGTCGTCCAGGAGGATGTTTTCAGGTTTCAAATCCCTGCCAAAAGAAAACACACACACAAAAAAAACAGAAGACATTAGGGAGCCATACCTCTGATCCTGCGCTCGGTTAAAAATAGAACTTATATTTGAGAAGAAGCATACAACAATAAAATACTGAATAAATATTTGTATTCTTTATTAACTTGTCATGTTGTTGACATTTCATTGTCTTTTATTGCCCGTGTGCTCTCTGCTCTTGAGCTTCTGCAGTCTTCTGTGGGGATTAATAGAGGGCTTATCTGCACGCATTTGTTGTATTTATTATAATGTGTTGTATTGTACTAAGGTAACAGGCTATATTTCTTTCTCTTTTTTTCCAGTTGTGTTGCAGCAGAACCTTCACACTGAGGATTGTTGGTTCGTGATGTTGTCGTCATTCATCGCGGCCTTTTTTCAAACGAGCCTAGTTTTATCTAACTTTTTGAAAAGTGCAAGATGCCGAACAGATGTTGGTGACTGTATTACAATATCTGAGGCTCCTAACTAAGACTGTGAGGTTTCCTGCAACACGTGCAGAGATCAAGGAACACTGTGTTTATATGACCTCGTGGGCCATGTGTATATGGGGGCAGGTGTCTTCTGAGAACATCAGTGTTTATGTTAGCATTACTTTGAGGCTCCACTGAACCTGACAGGTGCATTACACCTCAGTGGAATCGGTACCATTAATCCACTGACACTTCATCATCCAGGACTTTGTATTTGCACGACTGCAAACACTCTCTGAGAGATCTGGTCATACAGTCAGTTTAGGGTTTGTTTGGCATTGGTGGGCTTTGTGTGGTTTAAAGGGTTATTCCACGCATTCACTACTATACTTCCAATGGAGATATCCTAACTTTTAGTCCTTATTACGGGCCAGGTAAAACCTCAGATCCTACACTTCCTTACACCCTGCTCTGGATACCATCTTTTATTGAAGAGGAGCTTCTGTGCATGTACAAATTATAACAGAGTCTATAGGCAAAGATTTCTGCACCCCGAGGCGGAACTTTCGACAACGTTGAACATGTTTAATCTACATTTCTATTCTATTCTATTCTATTTCGCTCATCCAAAAACATTTACTTTTAAAAGTATTTTTATTTTATTTTTTAAAGTCATATTGAAGGTACTGGGTTAGTGGTGGGGCGGCACCCTAGCGCCCCCCAGCCACCACTGCTCGGAAGTGTGTGAAACTGGTGGAGTTCCCCTTTAAATAGCAGATATTTAGATTCTCCTGTACAAAAACTAGCCCTCATGATGAGGGTCTGGGACCTTAAATCTCACAACAGTAGTCCTCAGAGACAAAGATTCTCAAAATACCCTTGGAAATTTTCCTAAAGCCCCCGTGATCAGCGCTGTTTTTAGACAGTAAACAAAGCCCACCAACAACATTTTCTAATCTTCTTAACAGAAAGACCATAGTGGAAAAAATAAATTGCATCAGACGCCCATGTGGTCTAACCTGTAGACTATCCTCTCACGGTGCAGGTCCTCAAGGCCACAGCAGATCTCAGCAGCGTAGAAGATGGCCCTTTGCTCATCGAAGCCCGAGTTGCCCATGTTGTAGATATGAAACTTTAAGTCACCGCCATTCATTATGGTCAACACCAGGCACAGCGCATCCTTGGTCTCATAGGCATATGCTAGACTAACCTGGAGAGGGAGGAACATTTGGGGGAAGCGGTAACAAGGGAGTGCCAGGAAGCAGTGGAGAAGAAAGAAGTTGTTGTAGAGGAGGGAGTAAAGAGAGGAAGCAGGGGAGGAGGAGGAGGAGGAGGAAGAGGGAAGAATGGTGGTAAGAGACGGGGTGGCTAGGAGGACGATTGTTTCATTTCATTTCAAGAGCACAAACAAAAAGTAACAAGACATAACATCACAGATACAGAAACTTCCTATTTACTCCTCACTCTGGTGCCTCATGTCCGTCCCTGCTAATCCCACCATCCATCTTTCTTTTCTCCCTTCATTCCCACCAGCCCCCCCCCCCCCCCCCCTCCACCCATGGGTCAGTGACATGCAGGGTATACAGTGTGTGTACATGTGTTGCTGTGTACAAGCAGGATGTTGCCGCCATCAGGAGGAATCCCATCTGTTACAGAGTATGCAGACAGAGAGGGACCACAGGAGGAGATGGGAAAAGTTCTTTTGGACCGAGTGAGTAACACAGAGGCGTGTGTGTGTGTGTGTGTCTGTGTCTCTGTGTGTGTGTACTCATTTACAGCTCTGACTCTAACCATCACAGACACATACCTAACCCCGGCCCTATCCTGACTTGAACCTGAACCCTAAACCAAGTCTAATCACGTCACACAGCCCTCTGAAGATTGAATGAGTCTTTTCTTTAGAAAAGGTACAAAACATGAGTACGAGTAAACTGGAAAATGCTTCGACTCTCAAAGGAGGTGAATCAGGACATCATGACATCATAACATCTGCGATGCCCCGACCACAGTTCAATCTTCTCGATAATGGAGCAGAGAGTTATGAACCCCGGTCCTGTTCACATGATTGATCAGATATCTGATTTTAAAACAGTCTGTGTTATTATATAATCAGACAGTTGCTTATTTTTGGCAGAGTGTTTGAATGATAACATCGTAATATATAGTAGTGTTTCCATTTTTTAACAGTGTCGTCATAATGTCACCAGTTTTTTTTTTTTTTTTTTAAAGCCATTTCTGCATCAGCGGCTGCTCTACCTCACCTGCTGGAGCCGGCAGAGCAGGATGCCCCTAGTGTCTCACACACACACACACACACACACATGTATACGGTACACACCCACACACTGAATATAAAGACAGCTTATTGGTTAAAACCAAACAGGAGGCTAACAGTATATCTTGACTAATGGTATGCACCGATCAAAAAAGGTAGAAGAATAGAAAGAGAGAGAAAGAGAGAGAAATGAGGGGTTTGAGAGAGCACTTGACTCTTCTCCTCGCTACTGCTGTTTGGTCAGTGTTGCTAAGCAACAGAGCTGCTCTCGTAGGTAGAGAGGCACATGAAGAGTCATCAGTTCTGCCTGCAGCATAGAGAACGAACACACACACACACACACGGGCCAATCCCAGGTGACATGAGCTGCAAGTCTGAGGTTCTGCAACAAGCCCACTACAGCCTCTGTGTGTGTGTGTGTGTGTGTGTGTGTGTGTGTGTGTGTGTGTGTGTGTGTGTGTGTGTGTGTGTGTGTGTGTGTGTGTGTGCATGCCCATACACATGTTTCTTCCATTACTCACTCATAACAAGGACTCACAGCGTAGCTCACTCTGCATCAGAAACTGAGTAATCCGACATACAGCGCAAGACAAACACAGCACACATTAGCTTCAAATGGAGAGCATGCAGAGGCTCGGGGGCTCTGCTACAGTCCAGGTTACTGTACTGCAGATCAATATCACTGTTCTGTCCAGTTTTAATAGTCACACCCACACCGTGCGCTAGGCTACAGTGTGTACAAATACTCAAGAGTACACGCCGCACACAGACCCACACATCAGAAAGCGTCCCTCCAGCCAACATGTTCCAAGAATGTTAATACCAAGACGTGCTGTAATTTTCTTGTCTCTGGAACAATCATTTTTTAAGAGAGCGGCGACAGCGAGCCAACACAAAGTTTTCTTTTCCTGCCCGAGCACCTGAGATGTTTTTATGCATACAAGTTGGACGAAATGGAAAGAGAAGCTCACATCACTAGTTTTCCAACTGCCCTCGAGTCCTGAGGTTCGCACGCGTAAGTTAAGGGGGATGAAAATTCAAACATTTCCATTTTAACAGAGAAGAAGTGATGAGAGGAGAAGAGAAGGGGGAAAAAGAGATACATCACAAAGACTCTTCGGCGAAGGGTCAAAGAGGTGAAGGTGGTTCAGACTGTAAAATGTGACATAAATGGCAGCTCCTGCTATATTTTTGTCAACAAGGCTGTGTATTTAATAGATGACTGATGATCATCACTGATATCTCCCTCTGAGGTCATGAACTGTTCCTGTACTGTATCATCTTACATGTTAATGGGCTGTCAGCTGTGAATTCCAGCCCTTCAGTGTTTTTGGTGCAGCATGGAAGAAATGAAAAGCTAGGTGACTCCCTAAAAAAAAAAAAAAAATGTTCGAGCTCGTCGTTACAGCACCGGCCAAAAACCACCGCTTACTCACTACTATGGCTCAATTTATAGAAATTCCCCATAGGAAAATCAGCCAAGAGCAATGCCACCATTAAGAGCCTGAGGCACTGGCGGTACAGTGGCAGGGCAATATTTTTTTTTTTTTGGCTGGCACACATGCTCAGAGCAGGACACTGTACTACCTTCTTCTGCATTTACCTGCTCTAGGAAGAAATATTATCAGCCTGAAACTTTAATAATTTTTTAAAAAAAGGAGCATTAACATGGAGGAAACCAGACACACAGCCGTGCTTCCAGACCTCTACCTGCAATTTGTGCTTTCCAAAAAAAAAAATCATCAATCATCAATGCTAATGACTTTTCTTCCAGTTATGTAGTTTGCAATGCTTTTGGTGTTTCTGAGAATTGTCTTTCGAATGGAACAGTTCCTCAAATTGCTCAACTGTGACGTGAAGATTTGACAGATGTGGTTGTGTGTGACTCTATTATGAGAAATGTTATACTATATATGACACATGTAAAGAGTGATGTTGCCAGTTATGCCAGGGATATACAGTAGTAGCCTATCACATAGCATATACATGCTCTGTAATATATAACAATACAAGTTTATGGGGGTGCTCGCTGGTTGAGTAGTTAAGAGCACGTCCCATGTCGGCAATGCCCAATGCAGTGATTGCCCCCCCCCCCCAACACACACACACACACACACACACACACACACACACACACACACACACACACACACACACACACACACACACACACTTTCCTGTATCTCTCCACTATCCTATCCATTAAAGGCAATTGACTGTTGATGTTATCAAACTTTGCCAGATCATTACAACAACATCCACTGATTAGTTTTAATGCATATGTACAGTAAATAGACTATAGAAGGGGCTGGGAGTAGCCAGAGAGAACCCACCCACCCCCAAACACACACACAAACAGGTAGAATTTACTCAGCCCTACACAAGCAGGTCTATACAGTATGTGTAGATGTTTTGTCTTATCTAATTTCTAAATCATTTAAACTGGCCAGTCCTCCCATTCTGTGAAAGTTGTTTCTAGAATATCAACATATACTGACAAGGTTAGGTCTAAAAAATAAGTATGTCTACATAAATACATTTCAAATCTTGATATGTAATTTTATATATGGCACCTTTAAAACGGACACAAACATGGAGACTATCAGTCTGTATATGCGAGTTTCAGACACCTCAGTATCAGTAATGGCAGGGTAGCAAAACACATTTCAACCAGATTCAACACTGCATTCACAGATGATTCACAGCTGACAGTATGCTCCAAATAAAATTCAATTTGGCATGTTTGCAAAGAAGCACTTTTTGGGAGAAAATAAAAGATAAGCTTTGGCTTGTTGCAGTAATTACAAGAATGTGACCTCCACCCTTTTATCCCATTGTGCCTCTTTCCTCCTGAGACTAACAGGCTTCTGCACCTGGTGTGGACGTCATTAAACCAACACGACATCTGTCAAAGCAATTGTCTTTAAGAGCAAATCAGCAGCTTTTGCAAACACACCGTTTTCAATTTCACTTGCAGGATCCTGGAGCGGTAACAAACAACACACTCGAATATGCACAAACAGTCACACACACAAACACAGACACAGAAAACAAGTACAATTCTGATGAAAAGTTGAATAAGAAAAAAGTAGTACTTACTACAAAACTACTGTTAACTTTTTCTAAAATGCGTTTTTCGTTTAGTGCCATTGCTTCACCTTTTCTTTTCTTCACTCGTTTCTTTTCCAGCTTTTTACAGGCGTACATCTTACCGGTGGCACGTACTTGGCAGGCACAAACCTGGAAAACAAGCAATGGGGAAACATTATCACACACTTACACACGAAAGCACCCTTTAAAAGTCTAACTAATGGAAGTTAATATGTCACACAGCGGATCACTCCACCCAGCATCAGCGGAGTGGAGACATGAACATGGCTATATTAAAGGGATAGTTCAGCATTTTTGCCATAATCCCTATAGTTTTAGCAGTAGGTTCGTTACCTTTATTTGTCAGTGCAAGTTAATTTTAGAATGGCGGAGCAGAGCCACAAGCTGCTTAGAGCTACGCTACGGAGGCTCATGGGATTTCTTGGTTTCCCTCATCAAACTCATCAAATACACAATCCAACAACTCCAAAACGCTCTGGTGGACAAGTTGTGACCTGCACATTCACCACGCTATGAGATAATAACGGAACGTTACGAGACAGAGTTGTCTTCGAGGTAAATTCATGCAAAACCGTTGATGCACGTTCCCGTCGGAGGCAGTTTTCGGCAAGCAGTCTCTTTTCGGCACGACACCGGCTCTGGATTTGCTTCGAAAACAACTTCGTCTTGTAACGTTGTTGGATTGTGTATTTGATGAGTTTGATGAGGGAAACCAAGAAATTCCATTAGCCTCCGTAGCGTAGCTCTGAGCAGCTCACTTCTCTGCTCCGCCGATCTAAAAATCGCTTGCACCGACAATTAAAGGTAACGAACCTACTCCTAAAACTATAGGGATTATGGCAAAAATGTTGAACTATCCCTTTAACCCTGCATTTAATACGAGTTGTGGCAACATATATATTCAACATCAACATTTGATTTGTGTGAAGGAACCTCATGTTGGTTCATAAACTAAAACAACCTGGGTAAATCCTCACTATTATTCCAACTTTATGTCTTGACTGCAACGACACTCACCTCGCCAAATCCACCTTTTCCTAGTACTCTATAATGTCTGAAGGTATTTTTGGTTACTGGTTGCCTGCAGCGAAGGATAGAGGAATGAGAGAGAGAGAGGGAGAGAGATAAAGAGGGAGACAAAAATAAGGAGACGTAAAATAACTGATTGGTTATGTCATTCTCACAGACCACATGACGCTGCAGACAGACTAATGCTCTAATATATTATTAATCCACCCTGATGGCTGCTGTTTCCACCCAGCCATTATGCAAAGCATCATCAATTATTTACCAGTCACACAGAAACACTGATTGGAGGCGCCACCTTTGTGTTTTGGTGCAAACACTGCTCCTGCTCTATGGTCCAATACAGTTTATACTGGTATGTTTATGTTTGAAAGTACTTCTACTATCACTTTGTCAATATACAATTACTGTTGGAATATAATAAATACTAATTGACGTTTGGACATGTGCTGGAAGTTTAAATGAGACAGAGTGCAAGAAGAGCAATAGGGGATAATAACGTGAGCAGTGAACATTCAATGTGTTTAAGATCACAGGTGTCATTGTTATGTAAGAAAGAGGAATTGCTCGCATGTTGGCTTTAACAAGGGTGTAATCTGCACCGACGACCCACCTCTCCAACCATTTCCACTGCAGGAAGCGAGAGAAGTACATGGACTCCTGGTATAAGGAAAATGGAGTTCCACTCAGATAATCACGAACTATTCTGCAGGAAGGGAGGGAGAGAGAGAGAGGAGAGCATTGAACATTTTAAGAACAAGCTAATAGGGATGTTGCAACCTGAGAAACATACTGGGGGAAAAAAACAATTGTGTGAGATATCTTCCAGACAGACAGACAGACAGCTGCGTTCTCCAGAGAACACCTTCTAACCCTCGCAACCACTTCAAAAACACATCCTCTTTATCAGACTACTCCCTTAATCACGTGTGCGCGTGCATATTTGTATACATACTGTGTGTCTGTGTGTGTATTTTCAGGCGTCGCTGGTTGTGTTACGGTTCAAAGCCGCTCTCAGTGGAAAGAGGGAAAACAAAAAGTCGGTGTCGATACGCCACTGTGAAAAATGAAAAAATGCCTTTGAACAGAGACATTCCACTCAATCCAACCAGGAAACGGGATTTGGAGAGACAGAGGAGCGGGCGGGGGGGGGGGGGCTGGCTTTTAGGTTGAGTAGAACATCTAATCTTACCATACTTGTTAAGTGAATGTGGGTGTGAGTCTGTCTGAATCTATCTGACTTCTGTTACACACACAGACAATAGCAATCAAAGTAAAACAAAAAAAAAGCCTTCATCTTGTAGCATTCCTGCTCCTGGAGCCGAGACAACACCGGAGCAGAGCTCTTTGAGGAGAGCAGGGGGTCATGAAAGGTCACATGTGTCAACCATCACTCCACTGAGTGTTGTTAAAACATGACTCTCTGACACGACCCCGTCGGCCTCTCATCTCAGGCTCCTTTCTAACTACCACTTCTTGACCGCAGATGTTGTTTGACTCGGACACCGTGTCCATTTAAACACTGTTGAACCAGACACACACACACAAGCTAAACTGTAATGAGACACACCTACAACAGCTACACTGTAGGGTTTGTAGGGTTTATACAGTGGCATGGAAGAGTTTGGGCACCCCTGGTCAAAATGTCTGGCCTACAGTAAGTGGAAGATGAAATGATCTCTAAAAGGCATAACATTAAACATGAAACACTCTTTTGCAATATTCTAAGCAATATCAGTGTATTATTTTTGTTTTCTACAGTTTTAGAGTGAAAAGGGGAAACAAAGCAGCACCCTGCAAAAGAATGGGAAACCCCAGAGACTTGAGCTCTCAGATAACTTTGACCAAGGTATCAGACAAGATATTTACTATTTACATGTTGTGATAGTTTCCAAAGAGGGGCTACTAGGTACTAACTATGCAGGGTGGTCAAACTTTTGCTGTGGGATCTTTTCATTTTCTGTCATTTTGAAAATGTAAAAGATGAAAAGAAAAAAAAAATTATATATTATAATATATTATAGTTTAAAATGTAAAGGGAATGTGTCATCTGTAACGTTATGCCTTTTGGAGATCATTTCATCTTCCACTTGCTGAACTGGTCACATGAACAGAAATTTTGATAGTTTCCAAAGAGGGGCTACTAGGTATTAACTATGCAGGGTGCCCAAACTTTTGCCTGTGTAAATTATTCTTATCATCATTATTATTGTTTCTGTGGTGCCTTAAATATCTACTGTCTACAGATGAAAATATTCAAGCTGCAAAGGAAGAGAAGCCAGAACAGATCAGACGAAGTCGACAATTTCTACATTTCATTTCATCTATTAAATCAAAGTTGGAGCTTCTGACCACTTCGTAGTGTTTTACAACCGGGCCTCCTGGTTTTGTTTGTTCTGTGCCAGGGTGATTTGCCATCGGTTTCATACCACTCTGTTGATTGGCAGTTGGTGTGGTGGCACGCAAACAAAGACCAAAGAGGAAGAAGCCTGTTGCCAGGAAAACATGGCTGTAAACAATGCAGGATTTACATATTTTTCAAATGTTGCATAAGGAAACCAATTCAGGATGTTTGTTAGAGCCCCAGGACACATACAGCAGCGTGATCTGAATGTAAACAGAACTTTTGTTTGTCTGCAACAAAACTCCTCAGGACTCTCATCAAAGTGTACAGTTCAGTGGATCTACATGTTGGTCAATGTTCACATTTGAGGGACAAAATGTCAAGTTTATTGCATGTTCTCTGACAAATACAAATGACAACAAGAAACAAAAAAGCCTTTGATGCAGTTAGTTCAGTAATTAATATAAAACAGTACTTTAACAATAGAAGCCAATGATTCAGCCACATAGATCACAAATCTAACAGAGGCATCTGAAGAGGCAACGTGCCATATTATGATCCCAAACAATGTGGTTACAAAACAGAACAGAGCAAAACAGAGAAAACTGCACCGGTGCAGTTTTTCCTCCACCACCGACCGAGCAGTGTGATCACAGTCTCTTCTGCCTTCGGCCTGCAGCACATGACTAGAAAACCAAAAGCTACAAACCAAAAGCTCCCTCCTCTAATACCCCAACGCTGAAAGAGATGCTCATATTTGGCCAGGAGATTTTCCTTGACCATATTACTTCATCACTAAGGAGGATGAGGAAAGCTGCCTGTGGTTACCAACAGCACTGGGGTGGCTGTTCTTGGCAAAAAGGCCCGAGAGTAGAGAGTTTCCACCAGGGGAGCACCCTCTGCTGTGTAAAAGAAAACTGAATTATGTCATCATGGGACTCGGTTGCCTCGGCACATGAGCCGAGCATCCACCACCGTCTCTGCTGCTGACAAGACCAGGGTTCTTCACAGAGGCAGAACCGTGTTCTGAGAAGTTTATACTAAAATCATCTCAATCAAAGCAATCAGTTTAAAAAAACATTCAATTTAAATAGTTTAAAATACAGACAACTGTTTCCCTCACTCTCTGTACACTGTATATCTGTCAGATCACTCTCTTATCCGTGTTGACTTATCAGGTCAGTGAACGCTGCCCAGTCTTACGAGACAAAACTGAGCCCGGTCGCTTAAGGAGGGGGGGCATCAGAGGGGTTTCACACCGGCAGGGCTCCGTGTCGGTTCCAGTTCCCGAACCCAATTTTGAACCGGCCGGTGCGTTCAGACTGAAAGAAATAACAGGTTCAGAACCTGAAAAGTGGGTGTGTCTTATTCTAGGCTGTGAAGATGAGCAGGAAGGAGCAGGAAGGAGCAGGAAGGAGCAGGAGAAGGCAGCGACTGACTGAAAAAATATTTGTCGTGGTCTGCTGAGGAAACTAAAATGTTTGGTGGTGATTTGGGCATTGACAGAATTTCAAGAAAAGCTAGAAAGCAGAACAAGAAAGAACAAGTTGTATGAATTTCCCTTCAGGCCTCAATAAAGTAAAGTCATTCTTATCTTTGAACTTGTTAAAAAGATGGCCAAGGCTGGGTTCACTCCAACACCAGACCACATAATTACTAAACTGAAGAAAGATTACAGAGACGGCAACAACACAAAAATATACCCACTGTTGTGTTTACACAGAGTAGCCTACCATTATGCCAACTTTGGTTCCACTTAAACTGGTGTGAACGCTGCTGGTTCACCAGAAAGCACCGAGGTTCTGAGACTAGAACCAGAACCAGAACTATGTCTGTCTGAAAGCACCTTGGAACAAAGCCACAATATGGCTTTTATTACACAAAAGGGAGTGGGAGAGGACAAGAAAGGTGGGAGGAGGATCAGCAGAGATAGCTCTGTTAAGATGCACACATGCACTCTCTGCGGCCGGCCACACTCTACTCTAGGGATGACATAACCCTATGTTCCACTGCAGCAGAAGAAAACCCATGAGTGAGCTAATACGTCTCTGCTAGTGGGTGCGTGGCTCTGCCAAAAGTCACGTTACCACGTGTAGCACCACGCTTTCCTACAGGCTTTCTCCCTGGGAAAAAAAAACAAGTGACTAAACCCTGACATATCGGAATAAAGAAATCGAAGAAAATCTGAATTCCACCACGGAATATAAATAATAATGATAGTGGAAGGAGTGATGACAGAACTTGAACAGGAATCCCATTCAAAACAAAAAACAAAAAAAACATGGGAGCTGTTGCTGCGAGGCGTTCAACAAACACGTGTCTGTGTTGTTCTGTGTTTGTACACTCTGCTGCCCCCCCCACCCCCAACTCTCCTTAACACGCTCTTTCCACTTCTCCTCACTTTTCCAAATTTCTCCTTTTTTTTCGCCCTCCTTTGATCGCTTCTCCGTGGGTTTTCCCCAAGTCAGCCCTCTCCTGTCATATCGCTCCGCTGCTGCTGCTCTTTTGTTTTTGTTCGTCCGGTCAACAACAGGTTTGAATGCGGTGGTGGTGGTGGTGGTGGTGGTGGCGGCGGCGTGTTTCTGCACCGCTGCGCCTGGAGCAAATCGTCTCAACAAACAGGAAAATCAGGATGTGTTAACAAACCACAGATAACCTGAACAAAACACCACAGTCACGACGATCCACCTGGTCTGTAAATCTTTGTGAGAATCACACTGGAAAGGAACTCATCACGGTTTCAAAGAAGTTTTTGGCCACAGCACATCGTCACAGCTTAAGCAAGTCTCCTGAAGCATATGGGTTATTGATTTAATAAATCCAGCTCTGGAGCAGCTCTCTGCGTGTGTTTTACCAAAACATGAGTGCGGGCTGAGAACATAACTGAATGTTTTCCCATCCACAATTCCCACTTCTCCTGAGCTCCTTCTGGCAGATTCCGGGATTCCCCAGAGGGAAGCGCGAGTGAATCAGGGGCTGGTTGCAGCGTTTCCAATCCAAATCCATCCGCCTGTGTGGCTAAAAGCTGACACTTTGCAGATCTGCAGCTCCTGCCAGGACTAAGGAAACCTGGGCCAGTTGACTTGACGACGGGTGGATCGTACTGGACTGTACATCCTATGAACTGATGCAATATATCTATGTCATGCAGATTTTCTTCTCTGTTTCATAGTAATGTTTCCCCTGACAATTCAACATCATAAAATAAAATGTGAGGCATGGCAGTTTGCTGTGTGTGTACCAGAGGTGTGAGGCACAGTTTGCCTCAAGATGCACGCTCCTTCTCCAGATCATCATTCAGTTAAATCTGAATGACACACATATTTGTAGTTTCGGCGTGACTTCACCTCCTCTCACACATCCATCCAGCCGCAAATTAACAAAAATCTGTTTAGAAAATAAGCACAAAATGTTCCTTGTTCTTACACATCATTATTAGTTCTGCCCCAGGTTCTACAGGTGCTGTTTGACAGAAGCAAACATGGCTTTTGCTCGCATCACAGTTCTCCACCCACGGACCTAAACTCCCTTTAATAATCTGCAAATAAGCAAAACAGCTGATGACGTCCGGCCATCATTTTCGGGGACCGACCAATCATCATTCATCGCGCAGTGCCGTTCAGTCATTAACCGCTCGTAATGTAATCAGCCTACAACAGCGCATCAGAGGTGAGCAATACAGGAAACAGACAACATGACACTGTCTGTAAAACCCAAATGCATACAGATGAAGTCATGGACAACAGCAGAGCACTCAGAGTGACAGAGTTAAATTATTTGGTTAATAAAAAATTACATCGAGTTGTGTGAGTGTGTGAGTGTGTGTGTATCTGTGCAATGAGAAGTACATTTGGGGGTAATAATCCCCAGTCTGTTTGCTTCTCCTGGCTCTCAGAGCAGGAAGCAGAAACACCTGCAGGTCTGTGTGTGTGTGTGTGTGTGTGTGTGTGTGTGTGTGTGTGTGTGTGTGTGTGTGTGTGTGTGTGTGTGTGTGTGTGTGTGTGTGTGTGTGTGTGTGTGTGTGTGTGTGTGTGTGTGTGTGTGTGTGTGTAAGAATCTGTGTGTTTGTGTGTGTGTTTGTATACGGGGAACACTGAGGTGACTGTTGTTTTCATGCCAGCCATCCGGATGCTCTCTCTGCCCACTGCTCTTTTTCATTCGCCTTCACTGTGCGTGTGTTTTTGCAAGTCTATGTGTGTGTGTGTGTGTGTGTGTGTGTGTGTGTGTGTGTGTGTGTGTGTGTGTGTGTTATTGCACTCCAGGTGCCAGCTGCCTCATCATCACCAGTGACAGGGTGCACTCGTCCACAGAGTCCACAAACACACTCCTGGCTCCTGAAGGAACAGGATTCTGTTGGTTGCTGCACTTTGACGGGCAGACTCCATCAGAGAGGAAAACAAAAACACTAAAAACCCAACAAGACCCTCATTAACCGCTCCAACGTCGGACAGTTGACGCAGGTGAGTCGGCGCTGTGGAGGAGAGGAGGCTGTGTGGGGGGAGGAGGAGGCTTACTTGGTGCAGTCATTGAAGAGCTCCTTACACGGACTCTGCTCCAGCCTCTCCCGGCACCCAGCGACTACATCCTGGGGTACGTCCGGCAGATGGGCTGCCGACTTCAGAGACAGACACAGACAGACACAGAGGAACAGAAACAAAGTGAGATGTTGGTGTAACGTCAGTCTCATGACATCAACACTGTGGACCCAGCTGACATCTTCTGGTCTGCCTTTAACAAACCTGGTTTATTTGCTCTGATTCACTGCAGTGCAATGTTTTGTCCCAGGAACACAATCGGACAATGTTTTTACTTCTATTTAATAACTGAAAATGCTTGTAACTGATGACTAAAATAGTCATTTATCCCATCAGTGGGTTACCTATCTAGGGGAAATGAATGATTCCTCTTCTTGAAGAACGCCTTTGGGGTCCCCTGTCTTCACCATGACAACCACCAATTTAGTTTAGTGAGAAGTTGTACAAAAAATATATATAACTCTATATGTGGTTAGGGTGAAACTGAAATGTATGGGAGAAGATTATACATTTAAAGGGATAGTTCAACATTTTGGCAAATTCGCCCATTGCCATAATCCCTATTGTCAATAATTAATAGTTTATGTCGGTGCAAGCTGTTTTGAGATCGGCAGGGCAGAAACGTAAGCTGCTAACGAAACAGTACTTTCGCATTTCCCTCAAAACTCATCAAATATAGAATCCAACAACTCCGCAAACGCTCTTGTGGACAAGTTGTGACCTGCACATTCGCCATGCTATGAAATAATAACGTAAACGTACTGTATATATGAAGCAAATACTCTGAACTACTTGCGTTTTTGAAGTCGCTCCGCCCAGCAGCCGTGTCTGGAATGTAGTTCCGGCTTGTCAATGTGCAGGTCACAACTTGTCCACGAGAGTGTTTTGCGGAGTTGTTGGATTGTGTATTTGATGAGTTTGATGAGGGACAGGCGAAAGTACCGTGCGCCTCCATTGTGTTAGCTGAGCAGCTTGCTGCTCTGCCCCGCCGATCGAAAAACAGCTTGCACCGACAATTAAAGGTAATGCACCTACTGCTAAGACTATAGGGATTATGGCAATAGACAAATTTGCCAAAATATTGAACTATCGCTTTAAAAGCTAAACCACACAATTTTAATAAACCGTTTCCTGTTTTTGTGATATTTCCTGTATTCTAGCCATGCATTATAATTTTTATGAAAAAATGTAATCCAGATGAGCTTGGACCAGCTATGCTCATTAACCAACACAGAAAACCAGGACAGAGGTGTAAAACCAGCCAGATACTGTTACAGAAAGGGCCAGGTAAATGCCAGTAAAACACAAGCTGCAGATGCTAAGGTTGCAATCGTAGACTTTTGAATTCATACAGGATGCTAGGATTTGAGCCAACGTTTTCTTAAACTACTACTAAAATAGTAGTAGTTTCTCCAGAACAGCCAGTTTTGCAGTGACTCGAGTGTGAGTGCATCTTACCCCATTATTAAAGTATGTGTCTAAAACATTCAGTCCACAGTCCCTCCTCTTCTCGTCAGGGGCTAGCTGGTACATGGCCTGTCAGAGGAGAACAAAAAGTGTGAGTGGCCACACCAGTAGAGGAAGCCATGCTCATTCAGCCATCTTTAATATCTCTCCAAATAAGGTCAGAGAGACAGGCAGCAGAAGGCAAGAGGAGAGAGGAAGGGTGAGACAAGGGAGGAAGAGCTGGAGGGAAGGATGGGGGGTGGTTACTAAGAGACAAGAAGGGGAAAAAATTGGAAACACGAGTGGGAGAGTGGGACCTCAGACGAATGGAGATCCTCGAGATGACAAAATCATCTCGTCTTAGTGAAAGCAGCAAACTGGCAACCGTGTTTGCCTTCGCGCTTTGCTCGTTACATCTGTCGCCCTACCAGGATGACGCCTCGGATTTCACCCGATCGCACCATCACAGATTGTGTTTTTGGTCAAATATGGCTGTAGGCAGAGAGATGGTCTGGACTTTGACTGTTTCCAGTCGTATGTTTTGTTTGAAAACATGCTCGGCGGAGAGGAATGGGGACCGAGCCGTGGCTGCTGCTGCACATCACAGCCAAAGGCATCAAGTTCTCAGTGGGACTTAAACGGCGGGTTAGCTGGGCGCTGGAAACGTTTCGTTCCTCGCAGTTTTGTCACCTTGTGTCGGTACGTGCGACTCCCCGTTGCACGTACATACACTCCTGTCTGCCTACCTTGAAAAAGACTAATGTAGGTTCTTATTAAATAAGCATGATTCCCCCCCTGTTTTCCTTTCTCGCATACCTCCAGGGGCCTAGACACAAGCTCGGGCCTGTGTTTGCCTGCTCACCCAGGAGACCTGCCTCTGACGTGGGCTTGACCTCATGGAGGAGTGCATGGAGGAAGGGGAGGGGTCTGCTCTCTGACAGCCTGTCTAGGTTGCTAATCACCCCCCCCACCACCACCATACACACACACACCAACCCCACCCACCCGTCACTTTGTGCTACTGCCAAGAGCAGGCAGAGGACCAAGCCCTGACTTTTCCTCTGCTATTCCTCGCCGCGCTGCAGGGGCTGAATCAGGTCAGTCCCGGGGGAGAAAAACGGGGACAGACGAGTAGAAAAAAGGATGTCTGAAAGAATGAATGTTATAGGAAATCACAGAATAAGCCGAGCAGTTGCTAATAGTCTTACCACAGCATCCATAAACTCAATGCAGCGCTTCAGCTCTGGCCTGGTGTCACAGTACTGACGGAATAACAGCCGACCAATGGGCTGCTTCTCACACAAGCTGGTGTAGTCCCTCTCTAAAAAGCAAAAAAAAAAAAGAAAGAGGGGGGGGGGGCAGACAGATAGATAGAGAAACATTATTACACCAGAAAAATGCACCATAACAAGAGCTGACTCAGGATCTGAGGCCCACAAGTTAAGAATTAGTCTTAAAATTTATAGTGGAAAATAACGATCAAACGAATTTCACTGCATAAATGGATCTTTATTTTTCTGACTCTTTCAGGAATCTCTGCACAGCTCTCATCACTAAAGGCCTCCAAAAAATATGCCAGTGAAACAAATTCAGAAGGCGAAATGAATCTGACATGACTGCAATTACTCATAACTCACTGATATGCAACCAGAGGATCATCTCAAGTAGATTTTGCTTCATGTTAGTAAAACTGGGAGCTACTGCTTTGCAGTGGAGTGATAGAGGATATCTTGGTTTGGTTCTTGGGAAATTGTACTATTATACTGTTATTTTATCAACAAACCCATGGACACCTCTTAGTCTCATGTCCTGTTTCATGTTTGCAGTCATGTGTAATTTAAATTATCTGCATTTGTAAAAGGAAGCTTCCTGAGTCAGAGAGGTACAAAAGATATTCCCATCACAATTATTACCGTAATTGTGTTGTTTTAAAAGCAACTGTTTTGTTTGTTTGAAAGCTAAAACATGAACCTATAGGTCTCCATACAAGCTAAACCGATGCTTATTACTGAAGTGGATAGTAAACTTGTTTGACTAGTCATTGAACAAAAGAAACACAAGACTTTTCTTCAGCATTTAGAAAGACAAAGTTAGTTTTCAATGGTAAATTAAGTTGAGCGTTAATAAAATAAATGTTTCATCTGTACAAAAAAAAGGTCAGGGATGACAAAGCTCCCAGACACCAAACCCATTGTCCAACAAACCAAACAGAAGTGAAACAGCGGCTCGACAAAACAGGACATACAACTTTAAATCTCATATCCTTATCAATCAGCCCATCACATAAAACAATGAAACATAGTATATTATAAAGTAGAGAAACTAATGCATCTTTTTTCCACACCTCCGTGGAAAGCCATTTCATGCTTACGCTACAATATTCTACACAAGATGAAAGACACTGTTTACATAACTTGATGTTATACAAACAAAGGCTGTTAAACAAGGAATGGAAAATGTACTTTCCTAGTTAGTATATAACAACAATATGTGACATGTATTAGCCTTTGCACCCAGTGAAAGCTCCTGGGAGAGAGAATCTTTGAATACAAACAAAACAAATGTTAGGAGGGACTGTGGAGAAGTTTGTTATTATAACCTCTCCATCTATAGAAACCTCAAAAACCAAGCTATACATTGTTTTTAAAGGATTCTTTCTTACACTGTAAGCAAAACACAACATTGTATGTCCATGTTTTCTGTATGTGTGTTTGCATGTTTTCTGCGTGTGTGTCTGTGCAGCTGGCCCCAGCTTATTAGGACTAATGGTGTCCATTTGAGTCACATTTCCTCTGGTACCAAATGAGGAAGAAGACCAAGGACATTTTCCATCACCGGCTGACAGTAAGAACACACACACACACACGGTACTCACGAACATACATACAAGATAAACATACAAACAAAAATAGGCCACACACATTCACACAGTACAACTGCGTACTTGTGAATAGAAGAAGGGAGGGGAAGGGGGGGGGGGGGGGGGGGGTGAAAACGTCCGAGTGGTGACAGCTACAGGACAACCTCCAACAGTAAATCAGATCTCCCAGCTGCACTGTTTATTACCCAGCATTCCCCTCTGCTCCTCATTCACACATACAGTATACAGTATACGACGGCAAAACATAAGTTATCAGTTTGTTGGCAAACATGGGAGCGTAGGTATATGAGATTTTTACAGCCTCCCTCTCCGCTGTGTGGCTGCCTCTCAGAAAGCCTCGCTCCGACTGCAGCGTCTTTTGATCACCAACTTATTGGAGTCCTGCTTTGGTGTTTCCCTATCGGCTGTGTTCAGCTGCAAACTGGAGCTGGGAAAGCCCCCCTCCCCCTCCCCCCCCACCGCTACACACGCACAAATGCAATTTTAGGTAATTTGGAGAGAAGAAGAAAAAAAAAAGATGTTTAGACTGTTGGACTGTTTGATTGGTGTAGCCAGGTGAGGACAATGCTGTTTGAGGTGTGTATAATTCATTATCAGCTCAACAATGGCCCCAGAGAGTGGATTTCTCTAAACGTCCGCGTCAACAAACGTGTCGACTTCCCTCAAAGTCACATGTCCCGACAATCACAGGAGAGGTTATCGACGCCTCGCCCAATAAAAGGAGCTGCATGTTAATCCACGTGACTGGTGTTTATGAGCTGGTTTGTTTGAAACTGGGCAGTGTGAACCTAAACAAAGCAAATTCAGCAAAGTCAACTTTTCCACTCTGGTTTGAAAGGAAATTAACTTAGAAAGCGCTCTCTGCTCTGCTTTTTTATTTTAAATCATACACAGACATCTTTTTTTTAGTTTGAATTTTTGCATGGGCATTTTACATAATTCATTAAATATGTTGATTTGTGACTATTCTGATACTTATAATGCTATATTGTATTGAATGTCTATTTAACTAATTTTAAGGATTTCTTGTTTTCATGATCATCTCATGTGTTACTAGTTTGTGTATTTTCTAACCACTCCCATGTGGACCCCTCAAAAAAACTATATGAGAAGGCAAGGGGGGGGGCAAGGCAAGGCAATCTTGGAAGCACCTGAATGTAACTGTTCAAATCATTGAATCGCTCGAAACGTTGTCTCTTTTTATATATATATATATATATATATATATATATATATATATATATATATATATATATATATATATATATATATATATATATATATATATATATATATATATATATAATATGTAGCCCTTGAATAAATATATTTTCTATTTCGGGAGAAGACGGTGTTGCGAGTCCTCTTTTTTTGTCGGACCCAGCACCTACTGCACTTTGGATGTGTGTGAGCTTTTTTCTTTTTTACCCCAATTTTACTTTAAGGATAATTACCGTTTTTTTACAATCTGGACCTTATTTCTAGCATAAAATACGATCATTTACTCACCCAGATAACTTTGGTGTCATTACAAGTCGTTCCGACGAAATTAGATCCAGCCGAGAGCCGCGTATATCCGTATAATGCGAGTCTACAGGGCAGTAGAATGCAGCCTCTAAATAACACATTATCTACCGTGAAACTCGTTCTTTTCACCAATATTTTGTTATGATACGCTAGTGCTATTCCCCTCTGAGTCCGGGGTTAGCCGTTACCAACATCCGGGGTCTGTAGGTTGACCTACTAACCTCTGACCTGGATGATGTCATCTCTGAATGCAGCAGCGTGGTGCGGCTAGTTGCTACTGCTAATACTATGGTTTGTTTCTGCATGTTTCCGACTTGTCAGAACAAAATGAGCAGCTGGATGAAGTTCAGCTTCCACAGGCTTCCTCTCCGCAACCTGGACTTACTAAAGCTCCGGCTAGTTGCGCTAAAAATGGACCTGAATGCCGAAGAAGAATGATTATTACCAGAATGAGCCGGGCAGCGGTCGGAGATGATATCATCAGGTCAGAGGTTAGTAGGTCAACCTACAGACCCCGGATGTTGATAACAGTTAACCCCGGACTACAACAACACAACAAAATATTGGTGAATGAAAGAGTTTCGCGGCAGATAATGTGTTATTTAGAGGCTGCATTGCGTGGCCCGTGTACTCGCATTATACGGATATACGCGGCTCTCGGCTGGAGCTAATTTCGTCAGAAGGACTCGTAATGACACCAAAGTTATCTGGGTGAGTAAATGATCGTATTTTATGCTAGAAATAAGGTCCAGATTGTAAAAAATGGTAATTATCCTTTAACTCCCATTGTACGTGATTACATAAAGACTGTCAACGCTCTAGTTTACATGAGGCCTCTTGGTTTCAGCTTCTTGCCCACAAACAGGTTTGGTGGTTTCCATCCAGTACTATAGAGTCCCCTGTCACTCCAGCGGTTGTTAGGCCCCGCCCTCTGCTGTGTGACGGTGAAACTGGTCACTGTTTGATGTGACAAACACCAATTAGCATCCATCTGCTACACCAGGTATCCTTACAGCATCACATTGTGATGTAAAGAGATAAACAACCACTCTCTCTCTCTCACACTCACACCTGTGGGCAGGTTGGAGTCACCAGTTCACCCAGTGCGCATGTCTTTGGACTGACTGGACTACTGAACTTACACTGCAGGCATCTGGTGTTAGCCGATACACAAGTTCAGGTATCAGGAAGGAGAAGAAAAATGGTATCAGATGAGAATTCACACGTCATGTCTGTATAAGACTATATGCATCATATCTTGCACACTTTCCTTTTATCTTGCCTGTGTCTTGAACAAGGTTTTCCAAATGCTCTTTTTTATGGTGTTTTTCAGGTGAGAACGTTTCTGTAGCCTGGCTCTGGATAAGTGAGTGGGAGCATGTACTCGTGTATGAGTGTGCGTGTGTGTCCGAGCTGATTCCAGGCTCCAAGTCATTTGAATATGAGAACGTAGGCCAGCATTCCACCAATGAAAACTTTCCTCTTTGTGTAAGAGAATCCTCTCTCCCCAGGCCTAAGGAAAAACAACTGTGAAAGAAAGAGGGGGGGGGGGGGTATAAGACAGCAAGGTGTCAAAGAAAGATGGGACTGGAAATGAGAGGACTGACTAGAGTAGACTAGCACCTGTCCGCGCCGGTGAAGTCAGCTGAAATTACAACTTCATTAAAAGCCTAATTTAGGTGAGTTAGTGACGACAGGGAACGATTGGCTGAATTTGCACAAATGTGAGCGTGTGCGATGGCTGCATGTGTGTGTGCGTGCGTGTGTGCACACTTTCGGGGGCAGAGAGACCTGAGCATTGGCCAACACTCCCCACCACCGCTGCTGCTGCTGCTGCTGCTGCTGCTGCTGCTGCTACGCAACAAAGCATCATTAAGCCTCCATCCAAAACCACCTCTGGTTTCAGGAGCGTGTGGAACGAGCTAACTTCGGCGACAGTATAGGTGCACATGCGAGCTGTAACTATGGGATGGATACCAGGATAAAGAGTGGAGGGGGAGACAGAAGGAGAGGAAGAGGAGATGGAGAGTGGTCTTGTGCTGGCAGACTAAGTGGCTGCAGCCCACATAATGTAATCTGGGCTTCCTAGAAGTACTGCACACTTGTCAAGGCTAAGGTCAAATGCCTGACATTATCAAGACACAACAAAGACACAGCTATCAGTTGCTATACTGTAAGGTTCTATCAGCTGTGCCTGCACCGCGGGCGTGCGTGCGCGTCTCCTGGGCGTGTGTGTGTGCGTGCGTGCACATGCCCGCATGTCCGTGTGTTTAAGTACTCGAAGGGGATTATTTTGATCCCGCGCTCGGTGTGATAGGGAAATTACGCAATGGTGTCTATGTAATAGTGACGTATGTAACCCTCAACAGCTGCTGCACACACACACACACACACACACACACACGGGGAGGCACATATAGCTTATTTTTTTTAAATCCTCTGCAAAAGTTATAATCCAACCTGCAATTAATATGTGACATATCCGACAAGTATGACGCTTCCTCACACTCAGCTGACGTTTTACATTGTTTGGAGCAGGTGATAGAGGTACATTCAAGTTTATGATAATTATATCCATAGGTGATGATATATGATATGAAGACACATATACATGCAAACAAACAACAAAATACAACAGAATAATCAGAAAATGTAATAACATAATATGTTTTGCTTTGTTTTTTTGTTTTTGTTCCCTATTTTGTTTGGTAGTTGTTTTTTTTATGTTATAAAATCTTAAAAGGGACATTGTGTAACTTTTTATCTATTCACGAAAATTCGATTATTTCGTTCAAAAGTCTGTTTTTCATTAATCAGTAATCCCCCCATCAACAAACTGAAGTGTTCCTTTCAGCTCTGAATTAGCCGTTCATATCATTCATATCTCCATGGAGCGGGTAAGCTCGGTGCTGGCTGCCATGTGGTGTCGCCATGTTTTTACGTTCAGTGGCAGCGTGACGGTAGGAAACCACGGAAACTCAGCGGAGACACCGGAGCTGTCGGCTCAGGTCGAGGTGGCATCTGTGAAAAGTCACCGCGGTAACGCAGTGAGGAGGAATGGAGCATTACACTGATGCTGCATTCACGTGCAGTCGGACAGATGGCCGTCGGTAACGTGTAATTTTAGTCACAGAAGTCGAGAGAAAGCCGGTAAAACGTGGGTCAGGTAAATAATACGACATCGCAAATAAACAAATATTGTTTTGCCTCATGCTGACGGACCACTTGTTTACATATAGGCTTGTTTATGCCGTTACGTTCAGCGGCTGTCGTCCGTCTTCCCAATTTCACGTGCAGCATGAAAAATACGATTGAGTTGCTTGCGATATACAACCGCAACGCTAGATGGGAGTAATTCCTACACAATGTACCTTTAAAAAATGTAAAAAATAAAATTAAAATAAAAAAAGAAGACACATACATGGATCAAAACTGATGCTGCGTAAGCAATATCACCACAGGGTTTCCGCTACATGTAATTGATCATGGCGCACCGCCACGGCAAAATAAAAGCCGCCACACCTTCAGAATGATGATTTTTTTTTTTTTTTTTTATGTTAAAACAATGTAAAGCAGGTTTTCCACTAGAGGTTGCACAGACTAGTCCCCTGCTCCACAATGACGTTTTGAGCTTGACGTCGACTAGTCGCTGATCATGTAACAGTAGGCTACAAGAGTAGCGGCTTGAAACAACAGCTGAGTGCGCTGAATGAAAAAAATACGAGCGCAGTCAAGCTGGATAGAACGAGCGCGTACCAGACAGGAAGTCGGGCACAGAAAAGGCGAGAGAATCCGGTCAAATTTCAAAATAAAATAAATGATGATTAAGTTTGCTGTCCGTCTATAAATATTTGTCAGTTGCGTCTGCACACAGACACACATCCATAGGCTACATACAGCGCTAGAGACAGACCTGTGTGTGTGGAAAACCGAGTAGCTACAGACAGGTCGATGTTTGACCGGCGCGGAGAGAGAGAGCAGGAGAAACTGCCGCTTCCGCGGGCAGTGTGTCCGGGCTGCCGGCAATTAAAAAAAACAACAAAAAAAACTCCGCTCATATCGACAGCTTTACATCGCGCACAACAACAACAGCAGCAACCAACCAGGAAAAACAAAAACTGTGAGTGAAACTGTGACTGAGCAGGACTGTGATGGTGACGAGGCCTGTGTGTCGTTTTCCTCCCTAATTGTTTAATGAACAGTAGCTACAGTATTTTCTTTTGCACCTGTAGGCTATATGTTACAAAAAAACAAACTGATTTACAGCTTGTTGTTTATAAAGCTGCTGTTCTGTGGACTAATTTCTGTGCATGAGCTGTCAGTCAGTAAAACAGATTGTTGCAGAGCATTTCCCTCCTCCTGGGATTTTAGTTATGATGGGAAAAATATGAATGATGTCATCAGCGACTAGTCGACGATCCGGTCGATCAGCCCACCCTCGCCGCCACTCTTTAAAAAAATCCTGGCGGAAACACTGCACCATTAGTAGTATGTGCATCTATATCCCTTCACCTCAGACTCTCACACACACACCACTCTTCCTACTCCTGCCATTTCTCTACCCCTCTCCTGTCCTTAAGAGACCCCCCCCCCATCCCTCCATTGTAAAAGCCTCTGTCTTTGTTTCTTTTTCTCAGTCACTCTCTCCATACCTCTCCTGTTCTGCCACTCTTATGTTGCTCTGAAGTGGTGGAAAGAGGGAGGGAGAGAGAGATACAGATAGTGGGAGAGGGGGGGCATGAAGATAGAAAACGAGAGGGAGGGGGAGTATGTGGGGGAGGGTAGCACTGCAATCTCTGGCAGAGATGGCTGTGACGCACTATTACACACACGCACACGCACACACACACACACACACACATACACACACACAGGGTGCCGTGGCATTCAGAGAAGCGGAGTGTGTGGAGGAGATGAGGAGATAACAGAGCAGCTTGTCTGGTCCCGCCCCCTCTACCTTCAAGTCAAACCTGGATGTGGACGGGGAACAGGAAGGAAGCCAGACTGAAGACGTTGTGATTTGGTATGTGAGAAGACAGTTAGGAAGACACACACACACACACACATACACACTAGGTTAAAAGAGACTAAGATTAAGAAACGGCTTTCAAACGGATTCCCTGAGTCAGATACACACACACACACACACATATACATACACACAGTGTTTCCTGTCCCCTGCCTGTAACTGCGGGTGGGGACGGGTAGAAACAGGAAGGAAGTCCAATCTGAACTTCCTCCTGCAGTCAGACACACCCCAACGACACAGCATGGCATGTTATCTTTCTGCCTCACGCCCCGACATGCACGCCGCCGCCGCCGCCTCCCCCACTTCCCCCCGACCGGCTCCTTACCGATGGTGCGACGGAGCTCCTCACACTGGCTGATGTGCGGGAGTTTCAGCATCTCCTTCCATTTCTTGCTGCGACCGTTCCTCTTCCCTCCTCCACCTGAGAGAGACACACATCAGATTTACATCAGAACATGAAGCCACTGATTTAGTTCAGAACTGCACTTGGGCTTCAAAAACCACATCCATCTCAGTGGCTATTCCAACACCAGAACAAGAAGACCCCCAGCCAAGTGTGTGTGTGTGTGTGTGTGTGAGCATGTGTGTGTGTGTGTGTGCATGTGTGTGAGCGTGAGCATAAGCATGTTGACCTTGCAGTAACCACAGGCAGGGACAGCTGGTTCATCCCGCCAGTCGCCTCTATGCATCATGACAGAGCATGTGGTGAAGAATGTTGACAGCCTCAAAGATCATTGGACACACACACACACACAGAGTGGGCTCTTTTCCCCGAAGCTCAGTCAAACATTAGCCAAACATAACTTTATGGGTTATCTCCTACACACTCACAAACATACACACACACTGATGCGAGGGCAGTCCTCCTGGCAGATCAGATGACCCTGATGTGAGGGGGGTGAACGACCTCTAGGCCCAACCGGGCTCTTCAGAGGACCGAGTGGGGGGGGGGGCACTCTGTATTTTACTTAAGTGCACATTCCAACAGCAGCGAGTGTGAGTGAGTGAGTTTGGAGACGTGGTCTCATCAGGGGTGAAGTGAGGTATTTAATCCCTGAGGCAGACGGAGTACTGAAGCTGAAGGAATCAGTTCTCTGACGAGCAGCGCCTTTGATTTGCTAACTAGCACTTTTACACACACACACAGTAGACACAGAAAAGAAGAACTGATGTACTATCTGGGGTCATGTGTGTGTGTGAAAGCAATAAGGAACCAACACAATGACCATCGGTGATTGCAAATGAAAGGTTTTTGTGGTTTTAGTTGTATTGATAAAACAGGACTGTATTTCAGATTCAGATTCAGATATTTTATTCATGTACTTCAGAAAGAAAAATATGTTACACATGAACAGTTGCAACAGATGTACATGAAAAGTAACAAAAAAGTGCTTATAAATAGGGGACCCAATAATCCTTTGGCCCAATAAGTTCAACTGTCATTTCAGCTTTAAAAAGCTATAAAAAGGACAGGAATTTGACATTGTTTACTAAATGATTAACCTGAAAGATTTATTATTTATTCAATAAAAGACTAGGTCAAGACGACCTCGTATGTGGCCGAGTCGCAGCGTCGTCTGACAAACACACCACATACATGAAGGACACAGAGGGAGCTGTGTTTACTTCTAGACTATCACAGAGAGAGACAGGCTAGGACAGGCCCCTGTCTTCATTTCAGCCATGGTGATGGGAATACTGGACATGGGGGAGAGGGAGAACATGCTGACCGATATGGGATAAAGGGATAGTTCAACACTTTGGCAAATTGGCCCATTGTCGGTGCGAGCTATTTTAAGAACAGCAGAGCAGAGCCACGAGCTGCTCAGAGCTACGCTAGGGAGGGTAATGGGATTTCTTGGTTTACCTCATCAAACTCCATGGACAAGTTGTGACCTGCACATTCACCACACTATGAGATAATAACGTAACGTTATGGGACAGAGACACAAATGCAGAGACAGCTTGCCGAAAAACTGCTCCCGACGGGAACGCACATCAGCGTTTTGCATGAATTTACCTCGAAAACAAGTCTGTCTTGTAACGTTCTGTTATTAGGGCCACGGGGCAAGCGCACCGGGCACTGGCCCGCTATGAAATAGCTGCAGGGACCAGTGCCCGGGGCAAAGCTGTGGCCCTCTCATAATGTCACAGAGGAAATTGTCTAGTTATCTCTGCAGGTCACAACTTGTCCACCAGAGCATTTTGGAGTTGTTGGATTGTGTATGAGTTTGATGAGGGAAACCAAGAAATCCCATTAGCATCTGTAGCATAGCTCTGAGCAGATCGCAGCTCTGCCCCGCCGTTCTAAAAATTGCTTGCAAGGTAACGAACCTACTCCTAAGTATAGGAATTATGGCAATGGGCCAATTTGCCAAAAATTTTGAACTATCCCTTTAATCAGCAGTAATGGAGCCGAGGCTCAGTGTACACAGAAATAAGATCAGAAACAAAAAGGTGAATGAAATTAAAGTGTTTCCCTGCAGTTCCGACCCAGCCGGAAAACAGAATGGCTCAGGAAAAAGTGGTCATTCAGTCAGTCAGTAACATTCACTGTCATAGGGCCGGTCCTGCTCATACCATCCAGCCAAAAAAAATCTGGTGTGGAGCATCCCAATAGGTGCCTCTATCCTGAGTGCAATAGTAGTAGTGTCTGTTCGTTCCATGTTAAATCCCTCTGTCTGCCCTCAGTGTCTACACTCTAAAAAAAATCACCAATCTGTACACTTTCTTAGAATGTATTTGGTATTTTCAATCATAAATTAAAGGTGAATTGCATTATTATTACTAAACTCTTTATTTGTGTACAAAAAAAAAACTCTCACAGAAACGCATAAATCCACCACAGATGAGTTCACATTGAAGAACAGTGTGAAAAACACATAATCTGAGGCTGTGTATTGTTTGATTGTTTGAAAATCAGAGACAGAACAAAATGCACACACACACAAAAAAAGCACCACTACAGCTTTGGCCCCAGATGACCCAGCATCACCGTCAGCCCGTTTAAAGCTGTTTTACGTAACCCAAGTCCTCTCCTTCACTGCTGACGAAACCCACTGCTGTTATTTCTCAAAGGAGACACAGAGTGCTGATCGGCGCCGTCGACGGACGGAGTATTCGTCTTTTACAACCACCTGAAAAACTAGACGGTTCACTAGACGGGGTCATTCTGTTACTCGAGTGTCTGCCCTAAAAACTGAAACAAAAACCAAGTGGAAAATTTAAACATGTTTTCTACATAACTGCCATGATTTAAGAGACCAAGGTGAATTTTAGATTGGCTTTATTATGAATAACCTATAATTATTAATCACTGATTGGCTAGAACTCACAGGCTTCCGGTCTTGTGCTTCAGGCCCAAAGCCTGTGAGTGCTAGCCAGCATCTTTGCGCGAGCTCAACAAGTCTCTGCAAGTGTAACTAAACTCTCTCAGGCTCAACAAGCCGATCACAGATAAACTCAGCTGTCAGGTTTATTCATAACTGTTTTCAACCTTAAAGGTAGAGTCTGAAGGTTTGTTCGTTGCAGTTTGTAAACAAAACATTCAGATGGGCCTCTCCTCTCAGGCTCAACTGTGCAGCCTCCTGCCCCTGACAGCAGCAGCAGCAGCAGTTGTCAGGGCTGCAAAGAAAAGGAAATACAGTCCGAATGAAGTGCTGAAGCGGCGGCCAATATTCGTCCGTCACCGACAACTGAAGCCTCGAGTGTTATGCTGCAACGAGTGGGAGGGCCGTTGTTGTGAGCTGAGAAGCGATTGCTAGCCGCCAATGCTAGCGGAAGTTAGCATTAAGATAGCGGGTGTTGGCATGGTGGATAGCATCCGACACTTGCACTTGCTAGCATCCAGGACAGCTAGCAGCCCTCCTACTCTGCTGCACAAAGCATCACCTGAGCTCTGTCTTTGGCTGGAGAGAAAACACAGACTCTCCACCCAGACGCCCATGCACAACAAAACAAAAGACCAAAACACAGGCGGGGGTAGGGGGCTCTGCAGACACAGTCGGCACCACACAGGACTAGAAGCCCAAAGGTGATGATTAAGATGGATTTTATTTGTATAAGTAGGCCTATAGCATTTATTTTTTTAGCAAAAAAAACCCCAGACTCAACCTCTAAGCCTTAAAAAAAAGGCCCGCAGTGTGAAGCCAATCAAATGTGTGAGTTTCACAGCCATGCCATGCCAATGCGCTGTGCCTAACTTTTGTCATAACGCCATCAGCCATATTAATGCTTGTAGGAGCCAAAATATGTTTTTGCTTTTGTTGTATTGTATTGGCTCCACCCATTAGGTTATTGTGTTAATAGAGGGCTATTTTTCCTCTTTTCTTTTACCTGTTCTTGGTGACAGGAGTGTGGACAAGTTAGTAGAGTGCTGGTATTTTTTGTTGACTGTCGTTGTCATCATTGTTTTTTTCTATCTTTATTGAATCACACCACTTTTTGAGATCCCTTTTTTGCAATAGCTGCCTGTTGGTCTTTTTGATTTTTGTTTCAATAAACGCACTTAAACTGAACATGGACTTCGTTATGGATTTGCGTGGACGCGTCATGAAGATGAGTTCACTAACTCCCTCAATCAGCAGCATTATGTTTTAAAGATATAGTCAATATACTGCTAATAAAGCTTCAAACTTGAAAGAAAAGTACCAACTCTAAGCAGGCTTTCGATGCCAAGACTTTTAAATGGTATGATTCAAGTGAGAGAGGCACGCACACACACATGTGGTTTCAGAGTCAGCTGATTCACACACATCGCCGCTCTTCCCATGAATTGTGTGTTTTCAAAGACAGAGTAAACAGACCTGCCTGATGAGCTTCAGTCGACCATATAGACTGTGGCAGTTTGAGGGGGCAAGGGGGGAAATCCTCTGCCCCCTCCCCTGTGAGTTCACAAGACACCAGCTGGCCCGGCAGTGACATGCGACAGCTTCAACGCAAACACACACTGTAGGTCAACCACCTGCAAAACACGACCCCGCACACTGTACGTACAGTGCGCACGCTGGAACATCCTCATCCCTTTCCTACTGGAACATGTCGTGTTTTTTTTTTTCCTATAAATACTTGCCCCTCGTGCGTTGTGCAGGTGAACAAAACCCACCAGAATGTGAACAGGAGGAAACACACACACACACACACGTGAAAAAAAGGAGGCTCATTTCAACTGTGTCACACCTCACAGGAGCAACATGAGCAGCTACATGTTGATGCCGTGTTGACACTGCTCATACGATCCCACTGGTCTAACGCCATCAACGTTGACAGGCATGTTGACAAACCTGTTGTTGGGCTGCAGGGCATGTACATGTATACACACACACACACACACACACACACACACACATAAACACACACAAAAAAATGTTCCCTCTTCAGAAAAGGAAAGAAAAGAGGAGCAAAGATAAACGTTGGATTTAAATGTTGAATCACACACACACCATGTGATGAGAGCCAGTTGCACCTGGCTGGTCATTTTTGCAGTGGAACTCTTCTCACACAGTTGAGCCAAAAACAGAGAATGACTGATGAACACAGTCAAACCAGCTCAACAGAGAGGAACAAACCGTCAGAGATAAACCTCTTCCTTGTCGGGACCTGATATTATGAAAAGGAAATTTAAGTATAAGCACCAGCAAAGGGAAAGTACGTGTGTTGAAAAGATATGAGGAAATGTTACCTAAACCTGAGGTTAGATGGAGAGAAAAAAGAGAGGAGGAAAGAAAAAGAGGAGGAAGATACTGACAAAAAAAGAAGAAGAACAAAGATTTTAATAGCAAGCTGTGGAAGAGCTCGTCTGCCTGTGTGTGTGTGTATATAATGTGTGTGCGCGCGTGCATACGCCTGTCAGTGCCGGCTGGGCCACCCCACCCTGTTTAATGTCACTCTGACGTCAAAGCCATGTGTGCCGGCCCTTAATGCAGACAGGATGGAGCGAGTATTTATTTTACTTTGGTTCTCCCCTCCGAGCGGACGGGGCCCTCCATAAACACCGACTTCAGAGCAGTTTCGCTCATTCATGGCCCGGCCGCAGCCAACGCTGAGATCATCGTGCGGGATCTCTGGAGTGGACTGGGGGTCTGCGCATGAGCGGTGGCCACGACGACGACGAGGAGATTCAATAAGTTGGAACATGTTGAAGACAGACTGGATGTCAAAAAACATGCAGAAGTGCCGTCCGGACTACGAGGATGCACATTCCTTTCCTTAAAAGATTTATGGACAGCGGGGTCATCCTGGTCACGCAGCTCAGTCAGATGTGAAACATGTTACCAACATCATGACTCACGGCATCTGTTGCCTCACATCATCCCCTTCTCCATTTCCCTACTCTTCCTGTCACTTGCTACTGTCAACTATCTGACAAAAGGCAAACACCACACACACAAAAAAAAGACCATAAAGACTGACGGACAGCTTCGTCCACAGACGGACGACCCCTACGTTGCTCGCAGCTCCTTTTAAACAGCTTCATGGAAGCAAAATCTTCCCCCGTTGTCCATCAATCAAGCCTTCATTTTATAAAAGGCGACACACGATGCCAAGAAGCATCAGTGACAACCTGATGGAGGATTGGTGTCAGAGCTTCACTTCTCTTTAATCTGATTCCTGCACTATTTTAAAGTAGGCGGGTCTGGTCTACACCATCAGCCGTGATATTTTCATTTTATTTCATTTGTTCATTCCAATCCTGGGATTGGAAAGGAGCAGGATGAAGAGAACTTATAACACCTGCTCCTTTCTTAAAACAAAAAAAGATGAAAAGCCACTGTAATGAACTGGTTCAGAGCCAAGCCAACAATATAGGCTACAAATCAAAAATCAATAACTATTCCTTTTTGTTACATGTTTTTAAACAATTTCCCTATTCTTTTTGCTTATACATCCTCTTCAACTGGAAAATATTTGTACATTTTTCTTTCAACTGTTGAGGAATTCCATGTTTTGACACGCCACAGAAATACACATTTGTTTTAACTTAGTCTTTGCATTTTGGTGCTTGGTGGTTGTCATCCTGTGAAACCGATACATATAATTTCTGCAAATGTGCAGGTAAAAGTCCACTTTTTGTTCTGTGCACAACCAACAGCGTATTTACTGTGTGTGCCAGTTGCATTTTGTTGTTTTCTCCATTTCCCATGTGTAAGAAACAAGAGCAGCACAGAGAGAGACAGAGAGTATTTTTACACAGCCTTTGTTCCTATGTATCCGTCTGGGTTGAGCTACAACCGCATTAATGGATGTACATTCATGAGGCTCCTCTGCCCCCCCCTCCCCTTTGATTGGCTGCACTTTTCACATGCTCTTAATGCTCCTGCAGGACAAACACAGTCTGACGCCATCCTAAAATATGCTGCTCTGCCTTCCCTCCCTCTTTCGTCTCAAGTGGAAGAAGGGAGTCAGACTGGAGGTCACATACAGTAGACAGTGGAGGTATCATCTCCCCCCCCCCCCCCCCCCCCAACACACACACACACGTCTCAATATATCAGAGTTCATGCAGCTTCCACCAAGTCACTTCATAGTAATACATTTTTAATGTCAGTTCAAACAGAGTTCACGGCTCTTTTCTCCATTCAGAAGGTAAAATAAATATTCTGTCTTTTTTAGCTAGATTCAGGTTATATCATATCACAGCTGATAAGTCACAAGAAATAGCAGTAGTAATACAGATATATCTTACATGTTATTATTACAAAAACGTGTCCACCAGAGAGCACTGGCATAAGTACATTAGTATTTTTGACTGCAACAAGTAAATGGGGTCACGTTAGACTATTTTTAGTGCAGTTTCTATTGTTTACATATTTTATACCAAATGAAACATTAGATATGAAACATTCCGTCTTCCAGTTATTTATAAAAGAAAACTAAGTTTGGTCATGGGTATGTTACAGGAAACTATGTATTAGGGTAATTACCAAAATAAATCAACAAGATTGTTTCAGTAAGTTGTCTTTAAATTCCTGTAGAACTGATATTTGGACAAACAATTAAGTCGTTCCACAGAAAATAGATTAGTAGCGATCTTAAATTAAAATCATTGTTTCAGCCTCTTTAACCACAGTGGCTCCAATAAGATGTTTTAAATTGTGATGGACTGCTTTCACATCTTAGTGCCACTGTGCCAGTGCCAATATGAAGGACTAGAATTAATAATTAATTAATAAAAAAAAATAAAAAAAAAAAAACACTTGGAAAGAGAAACAGCATCACTGGCAACTTCTTTTTTACTGTGATTCCCAGCTTCTTCAGATGTGATGCGAGAACACGGAGCAGTGCAGCGTCTTCGCAACCCTGTCTTTATTTTGCATCGCCATATGGGAGAAGCTGCTGAACACATGTCACACGCTGACACACGGAAAAAATACAGCCAGCGCGTGTGACGACGACGACGACGACAGGCCTACCGTGGCAGGCAGGCAGTCAGGATTTACTGTACATCATTGCACAATATGCCTGGGGATGTTCAGCTACACACTTAGACGGAGCGAGCGGACGGTTTGATTCCTAGAGGGCTGAAAGCAGAGGTCAAAGGTCAGGGTCAGGTCCATGCTTCTTCCCCTGGCCGTGAAAACGGTAAAAAGCCGCATGTTCATCTCAGTAACTACATTTTGGCACTGGCAGTAGTTTTTCCGACATTCAAAACACTGATAACTCTGTTTACTAAGATATTTTTGGCCGGGGTAATCGTACCCTGAATATTTGGTACCAGCCCATGCCTCGCCTGATTTGACCCCCCACCCCCACCCCTTGCCGTGGCGATATAGGTGGAGGATCGGACTGGACGGCTTTGCGGTACTCTCCCAAAAACATCACTTAAATGGTAGGAAATGAGAGAGGGTCACGCATAGTTTAGGTCCATTGTAATACAAGCATGCACACGCACATGGAGCACAATGGAGCCCGGCCATGATAAATGAATGGCCGGTTGCTTTCCCAGTCCCCCCACTCCCCCCACCCATACAGTGTGTGATTGGCTGGAGTAGCCCCTGATAAGGAAAACATTAGCTGCGAGTATCTGTGTTGCCTATTCAAAGCAAAGGCCCAGTGTTTGCCTAAGGTAATCCGTCTGTATACTCGCACTGAAAGACACACATCAGCTGAGAGAGAGGGGAAGAAGAGAAACATGTGAATATCAGGCAGCGCCGCTCTCCTCTAATCCTCACCTCTCTCACATGCTCCCCCCTTCCCTTTTTTTTCCATCCTCTCCCGACTTCAGCTCCTTGCTCCCCTCCCCCATATAAACAGTTTTCTCCTCTTGTTATGCCTTCGTTAATTTTTTATGGCTGTGACTCTCCCCCCTTTCTCTCTCTCTCTCTCTCTCTGTCTTTCTCTCTTCCGTACAGCCCTGAGAGAAAAGGCCCCGAATCACGTGTGAAAAATGCGAAACAACATTACAACATCAGAGTAAATTCCTGGACACGACAACAACAAATGAGAAACGGTGAAGGGAGAAGTGGGGGGGGGGGTGCGGCGTTTCACATGAGCGGCGGGGACATGCACACAGCATGCTGCTCATTCCAGCTGCACGCCGTCGTGTTTTGCAAGACCTTTCCTTCCTCTGCCCCCCCCCCCCCCCCCCCCCCCCCGGCTCTGTGCGTTCGAGATATTCCATTAAATCTCGCCGAGACGTGCTTGAAAACTGACCCTTGTTTTCACAGCGTCTTACAGGAGGGGTGAGGGGTGGGGGGGGGCAGCAGGGAACATGGTGAGACTAAACTTGAGCGGGGTGCACGAGAGTTGAGGCCTGCAATAGCACAAGCTGAAAGGGTAATCATCTATATGTTATCAAGGGCCGTGTCTCTCTCAGATGAAGGGCCCACTGGTCAATTTCACGGCCGCACTGAAAGAACAGGAACACTGCACACACACACACAAAAAAAACCGCAGCCCTTGAGTGTGGAACACATCGCACATAATACGCCTTGAAGATTATCTTTGATAAGACACCTTCCAGCCATATTTGAAGGTAGGACCGACAAGGCCAGACGCCAAGAAGACAACGTTTTCCAGAGGTGAACTGATGAAACGTGAGCGACCCTTGACCTCCGCTGCACTTGCTGCTCGACCACGACTCCGCGCGGCCTCTAAAAAGTGGAGAAGAAACTAAATCTTTATTTGAACCATAAGTACACTCAATCGTACGCGCTGTTAAAATCAGGCTGACAGCTGGCTTCTCATAGGAAGAACGCCCATTTAACATTTAATAAGGCAGCTGGAACAACGTCCCTATGATGTTCACAAAGTGCCTCAAAAAGTGCCTCTTTATGGTCGGTCGGCTTGCCAAGAAATTGCGCTAATGAACATCCCAGTAGCCACCCGGGCTAAGCGTCGGTCGGCGCTAGTGCCCGTGCAGCGGAGGCGCGCGCGGCATAATACGCAACACTCTGAGTCTCATACTCCGCACAGCCCATTTGTGGGTGTCATAACTGTAAAACGAGTCCCACATCAAGAGACAGTCACAAAGCAACGTGTTTTATGAGGCTCAGCTGGAGGAAACACCCCAGAGTGATGACAACAAGTGTTAGCCCAGCTACGGCCACAAAACTAATAAAGCTACGCTGGCTAACGTCACAGGAAAAGCCTCACAAGTGGTCTGAGAGGACCTGCTGGCCTACAATTTGAAGCCTGCTAGAGAGAGGGGGGGGGGGTGGTGGGGGCTGACAGCACAGAGAGATTAGTGACAACAACGTTAGAGAGACACATCCACTTAAATCTGTAATGTTATTCTGCGAGAGAAGAATCAAAGCTTCCAACTTGTGAGGCTGATATGAGTCAGGGATAAGGAGGATTAAAGTTCTTGTGTTTGTCAGAGGAATCTGAGCACCGGACTGTCCACATTCCTTCTTATTTTATGAAGGCAGTAGGAATGATGACTGAAACACAGCAGAAAAAAACAAGATCTGGTGAAATCAGACTCCAGGGAAGAGACAAGAAAAGTAGTGAAACCCCCTTCGCGTCCGCCCTCCTCTTAACAGTTGGACCTGAAAATAAAGTATGTGTGGCATTGCAATATCTGGCCTACATATGTGCATTTCCCTGGTGTTTGTGTTGAACAATAACACAGCTGCACCGTTTGATCCTGTGTCTCTCGGCCCATTCGGACAATTTCACTGCTTTTTCGGTGAAGGCATTCACTCCTTAACAACTCGGACTACTACGGTACTACGGCGCTAGAGAGACCAAACTCATCGACAGCCTGCACATCACATCAGTAAAGAAAAACCTGTTGATCGTTTATCTGATCAAAATGATCATTTTTATTGTAGCCTTTTAAAAAAATTGTAATCATCTCAACACCTGCTATATCAATGACTCACAGCCTAATGCAACAACTAAACAAGGTAAATGTACTGTAGTCAACGTCTAACTGAAACAAACTGCAAATACACTGATACCAACTGATCCGACAGCGTGGATGTGTTCTGTTTAATGAAATCCCCTACACCCACATCTTCCTCTCCTGCCTTAATGGTGCAGCACATCACCCAAAACAAACCTGTGTGCCGATGCCTCAGTAGTTTAAACGATCCCCCCTCACAGACGCTCCACTGTCCCATTGAAAAATACCAGCTTTTTAACTTTTTATTCCAAATGTACCGCATTAATTAATGAGGGCCATCATGTGTCAGGCCTGACTAGAAAGATAAATAACTTATAAACAGACCTCCGATATCCACGAATGACAGGGGCCTTGACTTTGATTTCATTTAAGAATTTTTGAATTTCACTATGTTTTTTTATTTGTTTACAGCATCAGCGGGGGGATTGGGATTAGCATCCGTTAACTTTTCGAGGTCTGCGAGGGGGAAAATATGTCTCGTAAAAAAAAATTCCAGCGGCAACTCGGCACAGTGTGCTTCTCACTGAGATACAGTACAATTGGATGTTGAGCTACAAGAAACACATTGTTTGTATCAACAGTTGTTTCCCCTTTTTTTTATATAAACCATATTTTCATATGGAAGTGAGATCATATATGTATCCACGTACACACACATGTTGGTTATTAAAGAGCTCTGACAGATAAATGTAATAGAGGCAGGATATTTCAGAGCTGAGAAGTGAACATAATTCTTCCTCACAGACTTCACACCACCATCTGCTCCGCTGTGATAGGGTGCTCTGCCAACTCAGGTGCTGCACAGTACTGTAAACAGTGAAGTCTGCAGGACAAACTATGATAACACTGTTTCTAAATTATCTCAAGTGCTTTTAACTGCATTCAGCACTGCGACTTTTCTGTGAATATCAGCCAATATACGCCATATATATCATTTGCGGGTAAATATTGAACATGGGCACTTAACAGCATGAAAAGGGGGTTTAGACTCACAATGCAATTACTGATGAGATACTCCCGATGTTATACTGAATGAGACGTGAGGAAGCAAACTGCTATGTTGAAAATAACTCTTGCCTGAGCTTTTATATGCGCATAAACTGTGGGCTGCATGTCTGCCAAGAGATATCCTCTCGCTATTCTCACACTCACCATTTCAACATTTTTCTAATATGTTCCCAAGGGGAGCAGCAATAACTTCCTTCGACGTCACAATTGCACCTCATGCGACCATCTCCTTGAGCTTGAAAAAGCAGGAGGAAACATCTAAAAGAACATATACTGCAAAAACTCAAGTCAAAATGTCATTTCTAGTCAAACAAATCTTATTATGCTTAAAACAGGACTCATCACATTAAAAAAGTAGCTTGTTTTTAGACACCTTTTACTTCTTTCAAGCATATTTTCATTTGAAATAAGTAGAAAAATCTGATAGTGGAGCAAGTTTTTCTTCCATATTACAAGCACAGAATACTTTCACTGGCTGATTTTTCTACCTATTTCAAGTGAAGATTTGTTTGAAACAAGTGAGAATTATCTAAAAACAAGTTAATCTTTAGGTGATGAATCTTATTTTAAGTGAAAAGAGATTAGTTTTGACTAAGAATGAGACATTTCGACAAAAAATAAGAAATAGATTTTGAGTTTTTGCAGTGTAAATGTAGTGGTTTTCCTCTTCTACGTTGTGTACCATATGTATGCATGAAATTTACAGTAGGCATGGGTGGGGAGTGTTTGGGAGTATAGTGTCATCTCTAACCACTTCCCTTGACGTGTCATTTCAACTGTGGCGGACCGGGCACACCCTGTCATAACACTTCTCACTGGCCACCCAGTTTCACATCAACAGGTACGTATAACTGACTCACGAGTCAAGTTTTTGAGCATCTTGTAAGCAGACTCAACTGTTTTCTAGTCACTAAAGGGTGTGTGAGCCTACATCAAACGGTCCAATGTTAATCCGGAGATGCAGAAAGCTGCACGTCTGACATTAAAACGTACAGTCCTTGGTGCACAAAGCCTTCTTCCTAAGCGCTAAGCCGGGAAACTGTCCATCACTTCCCCTGTTTGCAGCGAGGTCAGAGAGTTACAGAACGACTGATTTTATGTCTTGCTCAAGGACACATCGGCGGGGGCAAACTCTTGCTGACTCAGCGAGTTGGACCCAGCTTCGTTCAACCTTCTGCGGCGGGCATAAGGTTTGATGCCGTGTAGCATGAGGGTAAGTGGAGAGAAACTCTGCTGACCTTAAAAATGCACAGGAGCCGCCTTCTCCATGGTTTTGTGGAATTAAAAGTGGGGTCCGTTCCACAGCTGGTGACACACCGCCAGCACTCACTGTCACCGACACATACTTGCACCGACACTGACATACACCGAGAGTTGAATTAAAATCCCCAAAATCTGGGAGCCATTGCCTGTTTTAATGTGTATGATAATTAAGATAGCAAATGATGTAGCAGGGAGAGAAAAACAACTCTGGCTGTGTACAGTAGACATGTATGATGGAGATGGTCAGCCATGGCCGGCCTGTCTCTCACTGTGCATATGCTGAAAATGAATCAAATGATTGCAACACATCTTGTGAAAGGGAACCTGATTTATCAACCGGCGTCTCTGCACAAATCTCATCCTGGAAGCCAAAGTCTATCGTTGCCGTTCGGAGCCACATATTAAAAAGGAGATACCAGGCTCCTTCCACTTTCTGGGCGGTTCATACGGTTAGATTTATCACTGGTGAAGGCCCTCCGGTGCTCCCGGTGATACAGAAACAGACAATGGGCACTGACAGGTATTGAGCCTGCGGATCCGATCAGTGTACAATAACCTCACGGGGGTAACACTCTTGACAATGCCCAGTACCATTTAATGATGATGCCTCGTATAAGGAGCAGCTGCTGCTTTGAAATGGATTCACTGCTGCTGTGAATAATCCATTTTCACAGCAGTGTTGGCGTTTAGTCTTGAACCGAAACGCAGACTGGATATAAGGCAAAAACCATGAGCATGGGAAGGCCTCTGCACAGGCACACTGAACCGAGACCCCCACACCACCACCACCATCCCCAGACTTTGCTGTCGAATAATACAGTACAATCCTCCTCTGGGACCACAGATCCTACTGCTTGGTGACCAGTCCGGCCAGAGGAGGGAAAAAAACACACACACACACACGAGTGGAAATCGTTGAGCTATACTGACACCTTTCCCCTCTCCTGGCTGCTGATACAGTGTTGCACACCCACCTTGCGCCCACTCACTGGCTACAAAGTATCGCCTCTCTCTGCTCTGCCATCTCCTGGAAAACAGATGGATATTGGCCTCTTTCCCACTGAGCAGACAGTGTTGCACACCCGGAGCTGGGCCGCCGGGGTACACGGAGGGCCATCCATCCCTCCCTCCCTCCACAATCCCTCTGAATCTTAACGCCAATAACTAAAACATTACCACCACAACCACCACCCACCACCCCCTCCATCCATGCAGCTCCCCAGTCAGCATCCACAACGCGATGCAGTGGCTTATTCCTGCGTCAGATTACACCACACGTCCACTCCAGCTCCCTAATTAGGCTTTAAACACACACAAACCTACAGTGACAGTTAAGAAGAGGCTGTACTCTGAGCCACACTGCGCAGCTAGATTTCGCTGTACACTCCACACCATGTCGTAGCAATACCGTTAAAGACACGTTATCCCATCGTAAAATTGTAAATATGCACAATACCACTGGTGCTGGTGAGATTTTTTTTTTTTTTTTTTTTTCCATTTTCTTTTCTTTCTTTTTTTTTGCTCGACCACCTCTAATGCAACGCTGCCGTCTAAGCGCGATGCTGCAAACACTCCCTGCCTGCGCTGCTCATCTCCAGCAGCCTCCCCGGGCCTTCTGTTAACCTGCCCCGGTGAATATGTGTGGTGGTGCTGGTAGTGTTGTTGTGTTGTTGTTGTTGTTGTTGAGTGTACAAGCAGCTCGTTTCTATGGAATAAGGAATATATACGGCGTTTGAGCCGGAGACAAAGCGCTGCGGTGCTGTGGGAGACAAGAGAAAGCATAAATCCCAAGGAGGACTGCCGACAGACAGCCCAGGCTCGTCCATGACCGTGTCGTTGAGGTGGGTGAGGAAAAATAACATTTCTTTTTTTTTTTTCTTGACTTACCTTCTCTCGCCTTCAGGAGAACCGTGTTGGCCACGATATTTTCAATCTCCATTGTCAGAATGTGAATCCCGAGCAGTCGCGATACATTTCACTCAGCGGAAAAAGACGGTTTTTTTTTCTGATCAAACGTGCCGACGACGGTGAGGCTGCTGCACGCGCACGGGGCGAACGCGGCACTGGCGCATAGTAGGTCTTTAATAGTGGTCGTCGTTCCTGTCCATTGCAAGATGTGTTTTTTTCCTTTATCAAAGCCTATACCTACGGAGCTGTGTGATTACGACGGGGCTCGTTAGCATTCACAGCCTGCCTCCCTTCCCTCTCTGCCTGCCTTCCTTCCTGCTTCGGCTCCCTCCTCCTCCTCCTCCTCCTCCGCCTCCTCTTCCTCCTCCTCCGCCTCCTCCTCCTTCTCCTCCTCGCCCCTCCTCTGCACAACGAAACCAGCGAGAGTAGGAGGGATCAATTTACAACCAGTGCAACCGCACACACACACATTCACACAAGTGTATTTCCACATACATCACATTTCCTGGCTATTTCCATGGTTATGCCATTTGTTGTTCGACAAAAACGTGATTATGGGTTGGGTTTTTTTGGTGTGTTTTTTTTTTTTTCTTTCAGGTTTTCCACAATATTGTCTTCAAGCACACATGTTAGAGTGAGAAACACCCAGAAATATATAATAGAGATATTTCCATTGAATCCACTTCAAAATGCTTTTTATTCAAATGTGAATGAACACACTAGTAAGGAGACATTTCCCCTAAATGGTTTTCTGCCATAGCCTACAGCTGTTCCGTGTGCTGTATTGCCAGGAAACATGAATGCCACTGGCCTCAGAGGCCTGATACAGACCTCTTATTGTGTGAACAATGGTGTGAGGGTTTTTAAGTTGCTGCATAATGCCGGGTGGTGCAGCCTGGAGAAAAGAGATAACACACTGGTTTTCTCCTCAGAAGGGCCACAGTGTGACCCAGCATTTCTACACCGGGTCTTCGTTCTACAGTAATGACACCAGAAGGCTTCCAGTGGGGTTGGGTGTCTTCAGAAGGAGAGCTGGCACACCCGTTCACATGCTGTGAAGGTTTTAGCCTAACATTTCATTCAATGTGAGAAATATTAAGTATTTTCACTTTGCATTCCACTGCCATGATCATAAAAATGTTTAAAAAAAAAAAAAGAGGCCAAAATGTGAACTGTAAAACTAGATTTCACCCTCACATGGTGAAGTTGCTGGATCAATCAACGTCATGTTATGTTGCTGCACCATTGGACATGAGCTTAAAGCAGGAGGAGGAAACACAACTTTTTCACACTGTTTTTATTAACATGCGTGACGTGTGTGTACAGATGTGAAAACAATAGGTGGTGGGTGTTTTTGTCTTCACACCATTGTTTACACCATTAATGTCTCTTAGACAAACAGGATACTGGTTTCAGAGGAGACACAACCAAGATGTCCACAATAACAATTAGTGATTATTATATAAAAATGGCAAAGAGACCCCCTGATCTGGGGACAGCTATACAAGTGAGAGCCATAGAACAACATCTGAGGCTTGTCTCTGAGGAAGAATCATGTGTTACTAAGGTTCTTACTTCATATTGTAACATACACTCACAGTGTAGTGTAACTTCTCAGTTAGGATCAAGTCTGTGGAGATTCCCAGAGAAAGAGATGACCTGTAAATCACACACTATTGTCTGTGTCCCCAAGCATGTACAGTAGTATGTTCAGTTGTCAATGCAGGGTTTGCATGTCTGAAACAAGTCACAATCATCGTCCATCACATTTACATTCAATGCTGCCACCTAGTGGTGATGACGCATACACACATAAGCAGTTACACAGCAGACACAGGCCACAAGAGTTGAAATAAGTTATATTTTTATGCAAAATGCCCCAATTGTAATTGTTTCAGTTTCTCAAATTTTAGTATTTGTCGCCCTATCTTGTAATTATTTTTCTTCTGGATAATAATGGAAATCACAGAAATTGCAGCTGTTGCTCCATGTCATCCCCATCTGCCATCTGTCCTCAGGTAGAGGTAGAAAAATATCCAAATAACAAAACCTCTGTTTCCTAATATGGCCACTATATTCCGGTGGGGGGGGGGGGGGGGGTTCAGATTTTGCCCCTTGACATGTAAGAAACACAGAGTCAAGATGTTCCTAAACGAGTACTATAGGATACTGTATGTGATAGCATTAGAGAAAATGATATAAAATGAGTGAGAAACAACCATATGAAATCATTAAGAGTAAAATCAACTGATGTTTCAGCAGGTGAGGACGAGGACCCCCCTGTTATAATGCATGTTTCACTAAAGACACAAGGTGGTGCTGCTTTCATTTAAGTGTCTAAGCCAGAACCTCACACAAGTCAGTTTTTGAACGCACACTTGCAGGTGGATATAATAAAAATGTACCACATGCAGGTTTATAAATGTATCTTCACTGAGACTAAGATTATTAGCTATCTGTAATTTATTGTTGTTGTATTGCAAAGTACATTTCTCTTGGCCAGCTCTACACATCATACAGTTACATCTGGTGGCTTATGAAAGTGTCATTGCCTCACATTTCCAAGGAACAGTCACTGTTTTTTTTTGTCATATATTGACACATATATGAGACTATTAGCCTGTCTTTACAGTTCAATAAGAGCCATTGATGGTATTGATATTCATGGTAGCCTACAGAGAGTATAGTTTTATCCTACTGTTTACTGTGACAATAGTCACTGACCACTCTCTTCATTCTGCTTTATGATTACCCAATATTCTACAGTAAATCTAGTAATTATACCAGTATTATACCACTACAACTTGACATTATTCTGACTTTACTTGTTTGTTATTATTGGTAATGTCTTTACATTACTAAATAATTACCACATTATAAATGGTCCACTAGACTGTCATTTCTTTATTATTGCGCTCTACATTTCATCATTAATTATTACATAATAAACTTAAATTTAAAGAGTAACAAAGTTTTTGGGCTACAATTTCTACAAATTAACTACAGTAAATAGCTATCCTTTATATCATTCCGACCTCATCTTCTCCATGTACAGTCATTTTTTCACAAGTCATCTGGTGGTGGGAGCCTCACTCCACAATGATGAAGAAAAAAAAACTCTGACTGGTCACGTCACACAGACAGTCCACCCTAAATCTTAAAATAAGTGACTCAAAGGTCATGCTCACCTGGATGTGAACTCTCTTTCCATCACAAGGAATTAGGCCTACATTTTGAGGAAACGAATCATTTTGTTTGGGTTAAACTGTGTAAATAGGTATAGGCTACTGTAGATGAGAGTATGACATGGTGACAAGAACAACCAGGTTTGTTTAAGGTTTCTTTGAAATCTAAACTTTCAGGGTGTGATAGCAGGCCACTCTTTCATTTCCACTTTTGCAGACGGTCTACTTGCTAAAATTACTTGCCCGACCTCCCTTGGTACAGTTCCTCTAACCAATACAGGCTGAGGTAGGGGTGGGGTCAGGGGGTCCTATATTCTAGCAGAGAGTGAAAAAGTGAAGGAACGATGATGCTCTGATTTGAAACAGGATGAATGGTTACAGTCAGAGGAGGAATGAGATGTTATAGGCTGCTGTAGGCTACATGAGGTTGCCTTCTTCTCTTCTCACCTCCATTCAGTCTGAAGTCTTCAGTTTAAGGCTAAGCTAAAAGTTACACATTTTCAATATGAGTCATCATGAAACACTTCCGTTGTGTTGTGACTTTTTGCATGTTTTTCACAGTTCTCCTAGGCTATTTTTTTATTTTTATTTTTGTGTTGAGCTCTCAGGGCCACTGTAACTACAGTGGATATTAGTAGCTATTATCCTGGAGGGGCTGTGCTGCATAGGCTAAGCATAACTTTCAGCTAACTTTGACTGTAAAAAATAAACCTGAGAACTTTTTTTTTTTTTTTTTTTTTTTTAACTCTTTATACTTTTCAAAGGTAAAACAAAAAACAAATAGCCAACAAAACACTGAACAATTTTACGAATTCTTGGTCCAGTTTAAATAGGCCCATAGGCAACAAAACAGTCTCACTCATTGGCCAAATAAGCATGTCATTTTCGCCATCGTTTTTCACCCAGATCTTTTTAAACCTGAGAACTTTTGAAGGGTTAATGTTTCATTGATTGGGAGCAATAAAATGTGTGGATTTGAGTGCTGGTAACTAAGGTAAACTGTTCAGATGTGAGTGAGCCGCGGCTGTACGCCTGACTGTTGATGTCTGTTTCCTGGCTCTGAGTGTGTTTTCACGTGACCGCTCACAGAGCCTATGTGCGCCTCTGGAGCAGCGGTAGACTCTGAAAGCAAAAGGAAACAGCTCAATAATTTGCTAAATCACCTTAAAACAGAGTGGACGCCTGAAACCTCCGAGGATGTTTTCACTCGGGGAGAAAATGGAGTTTCTCATAGGAAACCCCTTTTCAACGCCGGTCGGTCAGAGAATCGGTAAGTCGCTGTTTCTTTTTGAAACTAGCTTTGAAGTGAGTTGTGCACTGGTGGATTAATATGACTTCATTAGTTCAACTTAAGTTATTAATTACACTTTTCGCAATTTTATGACCACGCGACAGTGGATGTAAAGCAACGCAGTCGCGCTTTTAATTTTGTCATTCAAGGTCTGAAAAGTTACATATTTAGCATCGAATTTGACAAAAACATGAGAAGAAAATTTCAGTGGCAGTGACGCGGCAGAGGGCGGGACTCAGCCTCCGCATCCTCTCATGTGATTGGTCGCTGCGACTTAGGCGACAACCGATGTAGCCAGTTACAGAGCCACTTGATGTTTCCGCTCACTTCCTCAATGATGTGCACAGCCTCACACTTACTGCCTAAAATGTTACTGGTCCTCTCCAACAAGAAGGCCTATTTGTCGGGTCACACCAGCTTTAAAGCTGGAGAATGAGCTCATGATGGCAGCAGGGGACTTCCCTCAGTGAGAACACTGAAGAAATGATAAAGCCCACACATCTTCCAAGAGGTAGCCTAGATGAGGCAAGTAGTAGGAGCCCCAGGAGGGGTTCACGTGCACCCCCCTTATTTTTTTTTCTAGTCTGGATTTTTTGCATCCTTGGAACCTCTAAAATAGAGATTTGGGTGATCCCCGGAACAAAACCTGTCCAAAATGTGTTTTTTGCTATGTTTTAGTACCCCTATGATACCTGTGGAATTGTTGCCAGGAATGCCAGTCAGACTGTCTTTCAAAGACTGTAGCACGCTCAAATTTCGAGCGAGCCCAAAGATAGAGATATCAATGTATTCGGGAGAACCTCAGGTTTCCAGTGTGACCAAGTTTGTTAAGCTACCTTGTCAGAAAGTGAGCTAAAAACCTAATGATTTAAAGTCAGATGAAAATTTTGTGAGGGAAAAACAGCCATCTACATGTTTTCAAATGGTCCCTTGACCTGTCACCTAGACGTATGTGAATGGAAATGGGTTATATGGGTACCTACAGGCCTCCCCTATCAAGACATACCTAATTTGTGTGAATCTAATGCAGTTTTGGGGGAGAACCATGCAGTAATTTGCATGCAGTAGCCTACAAATATGTCATTTCCGCCTATATACAAAATGGTGTATTTGACTATTTCTGCACACTGGGGGTTCATAAACAGTCACAAAATTGCATGAATTGGGTATGACTGGATAGCTGAGATGCTTGTGCATCCAATCAGCCTATTCAATTGTGATTTTAGTCCATTAAGTAGTGTATTGGCACAAATGGTGCTTATTGCTTGTCTTGAGCAATAAAGCCGATAAGAACAAGTTGAAGGATTACATGTTAAACAACAACCCCAGGCAAGTGTGGGAAGGCCTAAAACACATATTATCAGGGCAACATGGCTGGGTCTGTAAGGTCATTTTAACAGAGGAGCTAAACCACTTCTTTACCCGCTTTGAGAGACCCAAAGCATTCCAGCCTCCCACACACCGCTGCCCATAGTTTTCCTCTGCCCATAGTTTCCTCTGAGCATATCCACGCACACTCTCCCTCAAAGAACATCAGGTTCACAAGTGTGTGAATCAGAAGACAGCTGCTGATCCTGATGGAGTTCCTGGCAAAGTATTTTAAGTGTGTGCTGATCAGCTGTCTACTGTATTTACAAAAATATTCAACCTCTCACTGACATAAACCACTGTCCCTCACTGCCTGAAATCAGCCACCATAATCCCTGTTCCCAAATCCACCACCATCAGCGGCCTCATTGACTTCAGACCCATCACCCTAACACCCGTGGTCACTAAGTGCTTTGAGAGGCTGGTCCTAAGGCACATCAAGGACTGCTTCCCATCAGTTTGCCTACAAGACAAGCAGGTCCACCGAGGATGCTACCTGGAACATCCTTGGACTTCTGTTACAAATACGAATACAAATTACTTTACAAATTAATTTGTCTGTGATCGACCATTCGCAGAAGAGTCTTCTGACAATTTGCAGAAGAGAAGACTCTTTGTAGCTACCTTCAGCCTGATGGCTTTCTTCGTCCTGCAGTGAAGACAGAGGAGCCGTCCACCACCACTGCTTTCCTGGTCCATCAAGTTGTCATGAAGAGGATGATCCAAGTTATTCAGAATGGCCTCCTCCATCTTCAGTGTGCATCTCTCCACCACATCCCCCAGTGAGTCCACCAGGGAAACGTCATTGAGGTCAGTGCCTCAGGATGTTTGGCCTGTATCCTAGCAACGACTGCATGGAAAACTTTGCATTGAACTTGAGCAGCAGCCGTTGGTGGGATGTACACAATTGTTATGATTTTGAAACAATCTACTTTCTGAGTCCAATATCTCCGGCTCATCACTCTTGATGGGCAGGGAGTTGACATTTCCCTTGATAATTGACGGCAGAAAGGATCCAGTTCATCTCCACTTCCAGGCCTTTAACCTTTACTCCACTAGCATGGCAACCACGAAAGCACATCTTCATCTCAGCTGGAATAGGGTGGCATCCTCCACACTTACTCAATTTTCAGGGAAAGTTAGGATGCTTTTCGACTACAGCTCGGCATTCAATACCATCATACCAGACAAGCTGGTCACACTAAACCTCCCTCCTACCACCTGTGCTTGGATTAAGAATTTTCTTTCTAACCATCCACAGTCTGTTAAAGTTGGTGACAAGAGCTCTTCCATCCTGACTTTTGGAGGCACAAGACTGACCCCCCCCTCCTGACCTTGCGGAAAGGGTTTCCACCTTTAAGTTTGTAGGGATCCATATCTCAGAGGATCTATCGTGGTCAGCTGACATAACTGCCCTCGTCCAGAAAGCCCAGCAACGTCTCCCCCTCCGAGGGTCTTGAGATGGAACAAACTGCAGGAAGACCTTCTCATCTCAATTGAGAGTTTGCTGGTGTATGCCATGTCATCTGTATGGTATGCTGGCTGCACTGTGACTGACAGGAAGAGACTGCAGAGAGTGATAAGGTCTGCAGAAGAAGTGATCAGCTGTCCACCTCCCTCCCTGGACTATATTGCTAGCTCTGTTGCCTCTCCAGAGCTACAGCAATTCTCAGTGATCACTTCCATCCAAACCATCACCTGTTCAGCATGCTGCCCTCTGGGAGCAGGTACAGGTCCATCAGGTCCAGGACAAATCATGAACAGTTCCTTCCCCTGAACAGTCATTACTCTAAACACACAGTAACTTAACACAATAATATCCTCAAGAGCTCATGTATGAAATGCAATAACTAATGGTATAGGAGGAAGAAAAATTGCAAACATAAACTACTGTAGGAACCAGGGACATGTCCCATACATAATTCCTCTTGCAGAGGAAGCTTGATTTTAGTATTCCTCTTTATCATCAAAAGTCTCTGCTTCAATGGTCTCATCTTGTTGTTCTTCCTCTTCTTCGCTATCTGCCTCCTGTGTGAATATGTCAACCAGAGATGGAGGCATTATCGGTCCAGCAGTCCAAGGTAGCTGCCCGCTTGTAACCTGCAACTCTATGGTTGCAGCGATCAATGTGGGTGGAGAGACAGCACTGTGGTGGATAGCGACAGCATTGTGACGGTGGGAGGTGTCTAAGGTCCACTTCAGACTTAGCTGAGAGGGACTCATCCTCTCTGACCATCTTGTGTATCATCTTCACATGCACTGCATTAACTTTCTTTTGGAGTGGCAGGTTACAAACAGGCAGCTATGCCCATCTCTGAGCAGCCTAAATGACCTACATCTGGTAAATAATATTATATTGTTAACTGTGTTTGCCTTTTATGTATAACAAGAACATATATTACGAAATGATTTTCACCAGGGATGAGAGAAGAATGAAGATGGAGTACTGTGGAGTACTATGGAGTACTGTGGAGTAGTGTGGACTGCTAGACCCATAATGCCTCCATCTCTGGTTGACATACTCACACAGGAGGCAGATAGTGAAGAAGAGGAAGAAGAGCAAGATGAGACCATTGAAGCAAAACTTTATGATGATGAAGAGAACTACTAAAATCAAGCTTCCTCTAGAGGAATTCTATAGGGGACATGTCCCTGGTTCCTACAGTAGTTAATGTTTGCAATATTTCTTGCTCCTATGACCATAAGTTATTGCATTTCATACATAGTTACTAAATGGCTACATTTGGTGAAATTACTGTTTAGCACACGTGAATAAATCCTCCAATGTTCATTTCAAAGAGTGATTGAATTATTGCTCATGATAAGCAATAAGCACCATTTGTGCCAATACACTACTTTATGGACTAAAATCACAATTGAATAGGCTGATTGGATGCACAAGCATCTCAGCTATCCAGTCATACCCAATTCATGCAATTTTGTGACTGTTTATGAACCCCCAGTGTGCAGAAATAGTCAAATACACCATTTTGTATATAGGCGGAAATGACATATTTGTAGGCTACTGCATGCAAATGACTGCATGGTTCTCCCCCAAAACTGCATTAGATTCACACAAATTAGGTATTTCTTGATAGGGGAGGCCTGTAGGTACCTATATAACCCACTTCCATTCACATACATCTAGGTGACAGGTCAAGGGACCATTTGAAACCATGTAGATGGCTGTTTTTCCCTCACAAAATTTTCATCTGACTTTAAATCATTAGGTTTTTAGCTCACTTTCTGACAAGGTAGCTTAACAAACTTGGTCACACTGGAAACCTGAGGTTCTCCCGAATACATTGATATCTCTATCTTTGGGCTCGCTCGAAATTTGAGCGTGCTACAGTCTTTGAAAGACAGTCTGACTGGCATTCCTGGCAACAATTCCACAGGTATCATAGGGGTACTAAAACATAGCAAAAAACACATTTTGGACAGGTTTTGTTCCGGGGATCACCCAAATCTCTATTTTAGAGGTTCCAAGGATGCAAAAAATCCAGACTAGAAAAAAAAATAAGGGGGGTGCACGTGAACCCCTCCTGGGGCTCCTACTAAAGCTGCTGATGCGGGGAAAGATGTGTAATCAGGGCTGACATGAGCTGTGTGAGAAAATGTTACACACCCATCTCCGAGCCTTCCTTCCTCTTATCTCAGCCACTCACTTTCTCACACAGAAATGTCAGGGAGGCTTCAGCTAGGCCTACTTCTGGGGCGAAGGAGAACAGAAGCAGCTGACAGTCACATGAAGTGGAGGGAGCTGGAGAAGGAGGGAGAGGGGAGGGGAGGATGGGGAGGGAGGGAGGGAGGGAGTAGATGGGAATTGAGAAAGGCCGTGGTGAAGATTGAGAGAAGTGTGTGTGTGTGTGTGTGTGTGTGTGTGTGGGTGGGGGGGTGTTGGTGGAAAGGAATGAAGGAGATTTAGAGACTTATGAGGAGCCTGTGAGGCATAGAGCGCAAAGAAAGAAAGGCTTTGATTGCAAAACAGTTCAGAAGGGGGAAAAAACTGCTTTATTTGAAGTAGCCATAGCTTTTGCTTCAATTAGAGTGAGAGTCCAGCATTGGTTTAATAGTTTAAATATGCACCAACCTTTGCAATTTGCTTGATAAATGAAGTTATAAACTGAGGTCCCTGTGGGGCAGGCGTTATGGGAAGCATGAGGTTCAGCATTTTTATAGCCTGACCTGTCAGGATATTGTGTTGTCTTGATTTTTGATGATTTTTACAACTTCTGTTTTGTTTTTTTTAATGCATCTGTAGCAAGTCCCTGAACATGAAAAATGGAACGGGCCAAAAGCTATAATTCATTTTTCTGGTGGGAATGGCCGACAGACAGAGTTTGCTGGTGGACGTACTTGGAGTTTAGTAGCTTTAGTGGCCATGTATTTCCTTCTGGAGTTGGTGGAGACCAAAAAAGGAAGTAAAGGGAGAGGGATTATCAGAGTAACATTCATCCCATAGAGAGAAACACAGCTCCACAAAAATGTTAATGTTGATGTCAGATGTATGAGTCACACTTTACATACAAGTTGTTTATGTTCTGAAAAAGAGACAAGTGTTGGTTTATACTGCCCCCAAATGGCTAAAACAATCATTCATACCAGATTTACCTCAGATTATTGCCTATTTTGTAAGAAATATTTAATTGTTATTATAAATAACTAACAGTTCAAACCATGCTGTTGATGTCAACCTATACAGATATCACACAACATGACAAACCTATTTCTGTCTAAATGGACACATTTCTCCTAGAATTATCTCAGCATTCAATAGTATTGAATGTATAAACTATAAATGACCTGTATGACTTCCTCCTATCACACAGATATCCTGATACTGGAAGAAGATCCTCTGGTTATTGTGACACCTGTCTGTTCCTATCATCAGTGTTACTCTAATTTCATTTGATTCTTTCTCTTGTTGACAGAACAAGCGACCAGCGGCTCGCTGCAGTCGGAGGATTGGGGGCTCAACATCGAGATATGTGACATCATCAACGAGACAGATGAGGGGTAGGGATGATCTTTTGTTCCACTCATTTTATTTCTCGTCTCTTCAACGGAGCATGAAAACCAGTAGCCACTGGAACAGTCAGACTTTTTAATAAATTCTTTTGACCTGCAGCACAATTTCATCACGTGTCCCATATGGTGCTTACTGCCCAACTCCTCATGTTTTATTTCTGTTTTACATTTTACTATCGCTTCCTTTATGGTTTGCTTCTTCCTTTTTTGCGCGGCCATACAGATGGTTTTCATTGGATTACTTAATTATGTTTGAGTCCAATTTCACATTATCACTTTTGCTGTCACTCTGCAAGTCTGAAACACTGTGTTCAGACTTGTGTATGTATAAAGCTGTAATAAGATATTTAAATATGCTTTTATTTTCCAAGTAGTGCCTCTATATTTAGCTCATTTAACATGGAGCACATGATCGAAACTAAAAAGACAAACAGGCTAACTTCATCTGATGTTAAGTTTCTCGTTCTCCTCCTGCCAGGCCCAGAGACGCAGTCAAAGCCATAAAGAAGAGGATCGTGGGAAACAGGAACATCAGAGAGATCATGTTGGCCCTCACTGTGAGTTACCGTCTGTGGCTCACTGCCTGTCAAAGCTCTGTTCACGAGATGAGGATCGCATTGAGGCTTTATTGTGGAGCATCTTGAATTGCATGTTTTTTAAACTGAATTTGAGCTGGATGTGAATAACTTGGGCTGCGTGCCTGCATCACACACAGGTTCTTGAGGCTTGTGTGAAGAACTGTGGCCATCGCTTCCATGTTCTGGTGACGTCGCAGGAGTTTGTCGAAGGGGTTCTGGTTCGTGCCATTTTGCCCAAATACAACCCACCCACCACCCTTCATGACAGGGTGCTCAGCCTGATACAGGTGTGTGGATGCACCCACAGACGACAGAATGATCAAGGCTGTACTACATCACCAGATATAATGGTTATTTACATAAGAAGTTAATCTGCTCATGTCTGAATTGTTGCATATCAATTGTTTCAGCAGTAGTCAGGACACAGTTTTAATCTCTGGGAGTTGTATTATACTTTCTGTATTTTTCACAGTGTCTTCAACTATATCATGAGAACGTTCAGTGTGGTGTTGAAATTCCACACCTTTTAAAGTTGACCTAAGTTCAACTCTATTGTGTCTACAGATATATCCAACATAACAGTGTTATCTTTAGCGTTCCTTGTCATTTAAATGGATTCATGCATTCCTGTGCTGGTCGGTCAAAAGCAGTTTTGTGTAATCTCAGAACAGCAGGAACGATAACATTAGATAGGGTCAGGCCGGTAAATGCTGTGGATTGTTTCTTTCTGTTCTCTCTCCATGATGCTTTTTCTTGTCTTCTTGTTCTTTTCACATGTAATCTGTGTTTTGGACTGTGCGCTCTCTCTGTCTCATCGTATCTTCTCTCTGCCGTCTCCAGTCGTGGGCCGACGCGTTTCGTAGCTCTCCGTCCCTGGCAGGAGTCGTGTACGTATACGACGACCTGAGGAGGAGGGGCCTGGAGTTCCCCATGACAGACCTGGACGCTCTGTCCCCGATCCACACGCCAAACAGAGTGAGACTTTGGACTGAATTGTACCACGCGCCAAATCAAAACATGTACATGTAACCTACTGTATATCTCACTGTAACCTTCTGCCTTCATCTCCCAGAGTATCCCAGAAAACGGCGCTATTGAGACACCTGCCGTCACTCCTCCCACACATCAGCCACAACCTCAAGCTCCTCAAGCTCCTCCAGCAGCCCCCACTCAGAATCCTTCACCTCCAGTCCAGCCCAGTGAGGGACCAGTGGCGCTCTCTGCAGAGCAGGTATCACAGACTAACTAACACCTGTCAGCCAACAACCCGCGAAGACAGTTATATGTGGGATTGGTATGAGCTTATTTGTGGACAAATACTCCTTGGACCCTTGTACAGATTTTATTTTCATTCAGTGTAACAGAATGAAATTTTGTTGCAATTTGCTCAGACAGAATTAAAGGGATAGTTCAACATTTTGGCAAGCTGGCCCCTTGCCATAATCCCTATAGTTTTAGGAGTAGGTTCGTTACCTTTAATTGTCAGTGCAAGCTATTTTTAGAACAGCAGAGCAGAGCCGCGAGCTGCTCAGAGCTATGCTACAGAGGCTAATGGGATTTCTTGGTTTCCCTCATCAAACTGATCAAAGACACAATCCAACAACTCCAAAAAGTTGTGACCTGCAGATTCACCACGCAATAATAACGCACAATAATAACGAAGCGTTATGAGAGGGAGTTGTTTTAGAGGTAAATGCAGAGACTGCTTGCTGAAAAACTGTCCCTGAAGGCAACGTGCATCAGTGGTTTTGCATGTATTTACCTCTAAAACAACTCTGTCTCGTAACGTTTTGTTATTACCTCATAGCGTGGTGAATGTGCAGGTCACAACTTGTCCATGAGAGCGTTTTGGAGGGTTTAACTGCACCTTAAATCAAGTGTAGTGTTTAAATCATTGTGTAAAATGTCAGCCACTCGAAAACCTTAGACTTAAAGGGATAGTTCACCCTAGAATGATATTTTGCTCATTATCTACTCACCCTCATGTTGACTAAGGGCTGGAAGAATTTTCAGAGTCCACCGTCCCTTCTCTGAGTTACAGGGGGTCTTGGCGTAGCAGTGCATTTCAATGCAACGGTTGCAAAGGGACACCAGAGCTCTTCGTAAAAAAACACACACAAAAAAACATCCAAATACCTCCATGATGCTCGTATGTAATGTCCGTCTTGTGCTGAAGCCCCAAATTGCGTAATTGTCCCGAAAAAAATTAAATAAGTCTATATTTTAAGCTTGTTTGTAGCGGAACCTTCTCGAAGCTCCTCTTCCTGGTCCGTCCAAATCTCGCGTGATTTGCGCCGGCGTCAGTGCGGTTACTGCGAATCACGCGAGATTTGGACGGACCAGGAAGAGGAGCTTCGAGAAGCTTCTGCTACAAACAAGCTTAAAATATAGACTTATTTAATTTTTTTCGGGACAATTACGCAATTTAGGGCTTCAGCACAAGACGGACATTACATACGAGCATCATGGAGGTATTTGGATGTTTTTTTGTGTGTGTTTTTTTACGAAGAGCTCTGGTGTCCCTTTGCAACCGTTGCATTGAAATGCACTGCTACGCCAAGACCCCCTGTAACTCAGAGAAGCCACGGATAACCCCGAAAATTCTTCCAGCCCTTAGTCAACATGAGGGTGAGTAGATAATGAGCGAAATATCATTCTAGGGTGAACTATCCCTTTAACTCAATGAACCGTTCAATGAAATGATTACCTGTTTTTGTATGATAAAATAATTGATACACATTGAATTTTTAATGCTGTCATGTTCAAAGTTGAATAAATTCTTCTCTTTGACATGACTTTTTCTTGCTAAGCTCACATAACACCAATCGATCACTGTGAGTTTAGCCATTATCTACAAAGTAACTACAAAATGGATCTAATTGCGTGACTATTTTTTGTTGCAGGAACAGAAACTGCGTGGTGAGCTGGCGCTGGTGAAGGGAAACCTCACAGTGATGTCAGAAATGCTGAATGAACTGGCACCTGGTCAGACCTCTCCGGATGATACAGAGCTGCTACAGGTGTGCATGTGTCACAGTTGTCTCTACAGAGTCAGAGTCTGCCGTGTCTGTTGTTTGTGGGTGTTGATTATCAGTGATGAAATCTGGCGTGCACCAAAAAAGTAAACGACATCTAATGCAAAACTCAAGTATAGCCTGTTGGTGTTTTTTAGATATGTGTTATCCAGAGAGAACTGTACCTCAATATTTCTTCTACCCGGTAGTAACCAGTCCACAAGTGATAGACATGATCATTACACTAGGAATGCCAGACTCCTATCCCAGAAACAAACCTCCTCAAACACACAGTTATTTACCGTTCTACAACATCTTGGAACGCTTTGCTACTTCTGCTGCTACTCAAGGAACATCTGATGCCGTTGACCATGTGATAGAACAATACAGTTACTATTTTGTGCCGTTCTTTTTCTATTCTTTTACATTATATGAATATATTGGTGCTCTGACACCAGTACAGTTAAAGGGATAGTTCAACATTTTGGCTAATTGGGCCGTTGCCATAATCCCTATAGTTTTAGGAGTAGGTTTGTTACCTTTATTTGTCGGTGCAAGCTGTGTTTAGAACGGCGGAGCAGAGCTGTGAGCTGCTCAGAGCTACGCTACAGAGGCTCATGGGATTTCTTGGTTTCCCTCATGAAACTCATCAAATACACAATCCAACAACTCCAAAACGCACTGGTGGACAAGTTGTGACCTGCACATTCACCACGATATGAGGTAATAACGGAACGTTACGAGACAGAGTTGTTTTCAAGGTAAATACAGAGACTGCTTGCCGAAAAACTGCTCCCAACGGGAACGCGCATCAGTGGTTTTGCATGAATTCAAGTCTTGTAACGTTCTGTTATTATCTCATAGCCTGGTGAATGTGCAGGTCACAACTTGTCCACCAGTGCGTTTCGGAGTTGTTGGATTGTGTATTTGATGAGTTTCATGAGGGAAACCAAGAAATCACATTAGCCTCCGTAGCATAGCTCTGAGCAGCTCGCGTCTCTGCTCCGCCATTCTAAAAATAGCTTGCACCGACAATTAAAGGTAACGAACCTACTGCTATGACTATAGGGATTATGGCAATGGGCCAATTTGTCAAAATGTTGATCTATCCCTTAAGAATTGTAATGTATAATATATGCTTGCTAACCAGCAGCTTTTTCTTTCTTTCTTTGCAACAGTTCTTCTTTCTTTGTAACTTCTGTGCAATCTTGTTATGTTAAAAATGTTTGTTTTCCATTTTTATGTGCTGGACCCCAGGAAGATTAGTTGTCGGCAAGGCATCAACTAATGGGGATCCATGTTAAACTATAAACAATAAACAATCTGATCACTAGTGTGAGAAGATTTCTGATGATTTTCCCTCCTCTGGCCGAGCAGCAGCTGTACTCGGTGTGTAAGAAGATGCAGACGCGGGTGGTGGAGCTCATCCCTCAGCTGCTGGACGAAGGATTTGTCGAAGAGCTGCTCGTGGTCAACGATGACCTCAACAACGCCTTCATTCGCTATGAGCGGTATGCTGCAGTTTAGCTTTGCTTCAGTTTGTTTGTACGAGACTGTTTGGATTAAGACTGCAGCTGTATCCTGTTAAATTCCATCTCGGTTGTGTTGCGCTTGTGTTTTTAGATTCGACAGACTGAACAAGTCCCAGATGACAAACACTCAGCAGGTGAGAAAGATCAGGTCTCTCTGTTGAGTTTGAAATCATAAATGCAGCGCCACATTCCTCAAAAAGGTGTGAGGTTTTTGTCATTGTCATTGTAAAGCTGTGAGAGTCCACTCACGCAGCAGCTATGTGCTGTCCTCCTCTCAGCAGAGCTCCACCACCAGCCCAAACCTCATCGACCTCAGCCCTGAGCCCCCCGCTCCCGGCCAACCTGCTGTCATCACAACAACCAGCCAGCCAGCAGTCAGCACCTGGGCCAGTCAAAAGCAGACAGCCAACCACAGTGAGTGAACTCTGTACATACGTGATCTCTTTTTGCAACACCAAAGCTGCATATGTGCGATATCTTGTGGCTGAGAATAGGTGTATTTCTGCTACATAACAGGACGTGGTGGCAGCAGGACACCACCTACAACAGTTTGTGTGTGCGTGTGTCTGTCATTTAGGTCATGCCAGTTTTTGTTTGTGTAACACCATATCACAACAGAAGTTATCTTGAAGCACTTCAGATCTGGAGAGTATCAACTACAGAGTCAGACATCCAAAGAATTCAATTCAAAAAGGCATAAAAACACAACCACGGGCAGACAAACTGAACACATTCACACATGAAATATGGCATTGCGGCAAAAAAAAGAACTGTAGAATTATTATAATGAGAATGATATTACTGTGCAAATAAGAAAATACACGTGCACATTATGATTTTTTTTTAAAGCTGTATAAGAAGGCCATCTTAGTGCACAAAACGTTACATTTATACTGTTATTCTGCATACCTGACTTATAAGGGATATAACCCTAAATAAATAAATAACAGTGAGTTGAATTTGAAAGTCACTGTGCCTACAACAGAGGTGCTCAGTGCATGACTCGACTGGGTGCAGTGGGTGTGTGTGTTGGGAGGACTGGGATGGTTGGGAGTTGAGCAGCTGAACGACCTTGGGGCCCAGGGTTGCCCTTCATGTCTGTGTCCTCCAGACATCAGGGCAAAAATATTTTTGAGAGCCTTACTGTAGCGGGAACTACCACTGAGGTGGTTTTGAGAACTTTGGCACAAGATGTGTCTGTGGACTGATCAGCATCAGCAGCGGACAGCATCACAACAGTGCAATGCACACTCAGGAAACTTTACAGGTGGGTGGTTTAGATCAAAATAAAGGCTGAGTCTGGTGTGATCCCATGACAACATAGTCTCCTGTAAAAACAAAAACAAAACAAAAAACATGCATTACACCATAACATGCTCAAATGTGGTGAAAATGGTTCATTAACTTGTGTTTTCATGAATTAACCCTTTGCCTTCCAGAAGAGGAGGAGGAGTTTGACATGTTTGCCCAGACCAGAGGCAGCTCCCTGGCTGATCAGAGGAAAAGGTGAGTGTTGATGACTGGTGACAGACACATGTCATGTCATGGTACATGCTCTCTGTACATAGCTACATCTGATTTACATTATAGAGATTTGTGACTATATGTTGAATATAAATGGGTCAGTGACAAATAAGGGTTGGCAAGATAAGCAATGCAGATATATCTTTAATAATTGTTTTAAAAGAATCAGATTTGTTAAAATGCACATTTTGTTTCATTTTGGTTTTATGTCATTTGACATGACATTTGAACCATTATTAACAAAAGTAAGACTACAATGTCAAATGGTGTAACCACAAAAGAATAATACATTTTGAATATTTGATCCACCTACAGTGGATTTAAGTGTACTTATAAAAAATGAACTTTCTTCTGAAACCATTAAATTTAATTTTTTTTTTTTTTCCTATTTTTTATATTTAATGTTTAATGCATTTTGACAAGACTGAGCAAGACCTAAAACACAGTTTTTTCCCTAAATAATATGACAAATTATGTCAAATTTGTCAAGAAACATAGTGTTGTTGTTGTAGAGTTGTGTTCCAACAGTGAATCACATTTATTCCACATTTGAATCCAAGTTTATTTTCCTGTACTGTATATAGTCAGATTTTTCAGAAAAATACTGGTTACACCACTTGGCATTGAGTTCCATCATGTCATTGACCCAAATATTGTGAATATGTGATATCATTTGTAATTTTAATGTAGTTCATAGTAATACAGTCTACTGTACATGGTCCATGGTTTGATTCTCAACAGGACACACATACCTACATTGCATCATAACAATATATCCCTGATGTGTGTGTGTCCAGTGTCAGATACGAGGACCCGGGAGCTGTTGAGGGGCTCGCCGGCGCTCTGGACACAAGGTTGCAGGTCACAGGATCAGTGAGTGTAGCCTACCACTGAAACACACACGTGGATTTGACCAGAACCTCTTCTGTTTGTATAGAATGCTACAACGCAATCATCTTATTCATCTCTGTTTACTTTTCCTCTTAGATGCCACCGGCGAAAAACTCTGTGCAGAATGACATCGACAAATGGTTATCCTGTGATACGGTAAGACTGAAAAAAAAAGTTTGTGTGTTGGAAGGAAGAATGTGTGTATGATAAAAGTATGATATGATCAGCAGCCTTTGTGTTCTCTTGTGTTTGGAAATACAGGAAGAGCAGCCTTCGGTGTGTGAGGGAGTTTCCAGTGAAGGTATGTTGTTGTAACTTGAGCAACCCATTGCTACTGAGTGTAAATATTAGATCTTAAACTTAAACTTTATTATATTTGTATACATATTTGTGTCGTTATGTCTACACACACAAACACACCTAAGAATTCGACAAGTTTCTGGAAGATCGGGCAAAGGAAGCGGACCACAGCAGTCAGGGGATTCGCAGCGTGGGGACCTCCACCTCCAGACCGCCGCCAAAGTCTACCCAGCAACAGGACAGGTCACATGACCAACTCTTTTCACTCTGAGTGGGAACCCACTGGAGGAATGGTTGGATGTCAAGGTCAAGAAACTTGTACTGAAATGTACAGTGCCTACAGTCAGAGACATGCTGTGCCAAGTCAGGTTTGCTCTGAAAGAACACACACACACACACACACACACACACACACACACACATACACACACGCACACACTCGCTAAACCTGACACTACAGAACTGCTGCCCTATCAACTCAGTGCATCGTCTCTTAGTTCATTCTGCTGTTTGTATCTTTATGTAAGTATAAACAACTTTATGTGGATGTATTTATGAATTGTATTATTATAATGTTGAAATGTAAACAGAAACAAGTGTTTACAGTGAAGTAAAATGTTGAATATATTTGATATTACACCATCATGTGCCTTTGACCGAGACGGCTGATTTTGTGTAGATGAGAATAAACGGGGCTTTGTCCTGCAAACATGTCTCTGTTTTGTCGATGTCTAAAGTTTACAAGAAGTGAGTTCATCACCCCTCCGTTTATTGTCTAAGAGACCTAAGTGCAGTCTTTGTGTGGGAGAGCTGTTGTTTTTGAAGATCTTGTGTCACAGCGAAGCCAAAACAAGGTCAAATTTATACACTACCAGTCAAAAGTTTGGACACAGCTTCTGTTTTTCTTTATTTTTGTTACTTTCTACATTGTAGATTTGTTTTATTTGTTAGGATCCCCATTAGCTGCGCTCTAGAGCACCGCTAGTCTTCCTGGGGTCCACATTTAAAACCAGTAGACAAGTCAACAAAAACTTACATTCTGCACAATCGGATTGTCATCTACATCAAAGAGCAGAAGATACTCCAATGCACAGTGGTTATAAAATAAAATAAAAATAAAAGGGTAAAACAAATGAAAATGACAACAACAATAAAACCTACGACCCTACACAAAGATTCATACTGGAGACATCAAAACCATGAAGTAACACACGGAATTATGTTGTAAACACAAAAATGTAAATTAAAACCAAAGTGTTATCTGACCTAAACCCTGTTGAGGTAGTTTGGGGATGAGTTGGACCACAGAGTGAAGGCAAAACCTCTGGGAACTCCTTCAGGACTGTTGGAAAACCGTTCCAGGTGACGACCTCATGAAGCTGATGACAGAATCAAAAGTGTGTAAAAAGCTGTCATCAAAGCAAAAGGTGGCTACTTTGAAAAATCAAGTATATAAAACATAATCTGACTGCTTTGTATAACACTTTTGTGTTTACAACATAATTCCATGTTCTTTCATTATTTTGATGTCTTCAGTTTGGATCTACAATGTAGAAAACATTGAATGAGAAGGTTGTGTCCAAACTTTTGACTGGTAGCTAGTGTAATTTTTTTGGTTGGTGCTCATTGTGAAGTACATAGAACTGCTTTCTCATGACTCTGTGACTTAACTTGAAATGAACCCACAGTGTCAGTTGTTTTTTTTTTTTTGTTTTTTTTAAAGTATATTTTTTTGGGCATTTATGCCTTTATGGATAGTACAGTTGAGACAGACAGGAAACGGGGAGGCAGAGAGAGGGGGGATGACATGCAGTAAATGGCGCCCGACGCGGGATACGAACCAGGGCCGACTGCAGCGAGGACTGTGCCTCTATACATAGGGCGCCCGCTCTAACCACTACGCCACGCGACGCCCCACAGTGTCAGTTGTTTTTGCTCGGGGCACGAAAGCAGAAACATCAGAGCCTTGAATGAGAGGTGGGAGCTCAGGTGTGCTCTGGTCATACTCCATAATATGTCTGCTGTTTTAGTGAGAAGGCATCACTATGTTATTGTTTAAGCTCAAGGATGTCTGGCGTTGGGTACATAGAGTCCCCGGTGAAGTCAAGGGAGAAACTACAACTGAGCAGGGTGAAAAGCAGGAGACCAGAGGAACAGGTTTTCACTCCTCCGTGTCACCATCCAGACAGAAGACCATGTTTAGACTGTCCAGTTGTGTCTGTCTCTGTTGGATCTCCGTGTCCTTGTTTCTGTATGGACGTGAAGCTTTCCCTTCGAACGTATCGATGCACCATCAGCTTCAAAATGTGACGGTCGTTCAAGACGAGGAGGACGCAGGCTGGGACTCACCATTTCTTCAGCTGAAGGCCAGTCTACCATCCTTCTCGCAGCCAATCCGTCCATACACTCTGCTGACAAACACCGAAGACTACCACTACCTGCCCAAGCCCAGACATCGTCGGCCCTCTCGTCTTCTGCGTCTCCTGGGATCCTCCTTTGACCCGTTCTGGATGTCCATAGAGCAGCCGCCCGAGACCTCTAGGGGTCACAGCAAAGCTCGATCTTTCTTGGACGATGGAGACACACTGCCCATCAAATTGCTTAGTTCTCCTCAAGAGCTCAGAGAGGCAGCCGCAGACCATCGTCAGAAGCTGGAGAAGGAAGCTGCAGGTCTGGACTTGGGTTCACTGCCCTCAGATGTGGCCAGTTCAGTTCGATCTTGGCTTGTGAGCTTTGCCACATGCAAATTATACTACCAGTGGATGGATCTGGGCCCGGCTTTCTGGCCTCGTTGGTTACGACACACTGACTGCGAAAGATCAGACGAAGTGCCAAGCTGCTCCTTTCCAAGTGGGATGGAGTGTGTGAGAGCTCAGACAGCACACATAAACATTCTGGCTTGGCACTGCATGGAAATCAGAGATGGAGGCGATGGATTCAGAAAAATAAAGGGTGAGCGGGACGGTGGCAGCACTGAAGCGGGGACAGGGGAAGCAATGAAAAGGTGTTTATGGAGGCAAGTGCCATATCCTGTGGTCACAGCATGCACATGCTCATGTAAATGAATGGAACTCAGATTTGCAGTCCTTAGCCCTACTGTAGGCTATAGGCTCCTCTTTTATTCTGTGTCTATTCTCAAACTTTCTGATGTATGTGTTTGTCTATAGCAGTCATTTCAGTACACGTTAGACCTTTCAACTCTTTTTTTCCCTTTTTTTTCGAAATTGTGTGATATTAACCTTATTAATATTTGTGAGAATAAGTGTTTCAATGTGTCTAAAATCACCTCTCCCATATTAAGATGTTGAAGAAATTCGAATTATGACAAATTAATAAAGATGCTGTTTTCCTTTATGTTTTCCTCATAATCATTAATATTAGATGGATGTCTTCTAAAAAAGACTAATAAATACAAATAAAAATAAATTCTTTGACAAAACAGTGGGGTTGTTTATTCATGTATTTGCTCTATTGGTTTTATTAGAAACAAATGTGAAATAACTAAAAGAGTGAACAAACATTCGACCCATTACTGCCATCTGGACTTTATACTTGACCCTGTCACCCACAGCGGCCCGACCTGTAGGCTACTGGTACAGGTAGATGTTCATAGATACTGACACTAGCTTCGTCGAGATACAACTTATGTTAGACTCTTTTGTTGTTGTTGTCGTCGTCGTCGTTGTTGTTCAATTTCAGGCATAGTCAAGTACAAATTCCCCAAATTCCGAGGTTCCCTGAAGGCAGCACCGTGGGCCCATCCCACCTGAGCTGTACGTTTCAGTGTACACAGACAAGATGGCAGCTTCATTGGAAGACGAATTTGAAGATGCGCCTGATGTGGAGCCCTTAGAGCCGACTCTGAAGAACATTATCGAGCAGAAATCCTTGAAGTGGATATTTGTCGGCGGGAAGGGTGGTGTTGGTAAAACCACATGTAGGTGAGTGGAAGGAAAACGCTTGTTTGGATCCTGGTCTGGACTCACGCCGCTAGCTAACACAGCTGCTGCAGATTAGCCGTCTGTGGAAGTTGACGTGGATCACCGTCAGTAAACCGGTCAAATGTGTTGTTTCTCCGCCGTAACAGTCGTATAATATGCGCTGGCTCATTATTTTCTAACTTAATACAGTCAAGAAAAACAATGAACATTGAAATAACATGTTAAATCAGTACGGCTAAGCTAACTGTCTGTGCCGGCTGGTTTGGTGCCTTATAGCAGTGTCACAGGCTAACACTAGCCGGCTGACACATGGAGCCAACTCGCTCTCCGGCGGGTGACAACCTCCGCGCCGGTGGATATTGACAGTCCGCTCGTCCTCACATCCATTTCCACCTTTTTTAGGGGGAGATAGTTTATCTTGCGTTGAGTAACTTTGTATTAGCTTGTATCTAAGCTAAGCTAACGGTCAGCTGCTAGGCTACCCACTGCCCAGGGTAACGTTAACGTTAACGTTAAAGGCCCTTTCACACCGCGGACGTAACGAATAAACGACACGAAATTGCGAAATATTCGCGGCCAAATATTTCGCATCAAAACCATACACACCGGCGGCGACGCGAATATGCGACAGATGCGACGATTAGATTCCAAAGTTTCGCTTTGCGACGGGTGGTTCTTCGCCTCCACGTCAAGGCTTCAATCTGTTAATTATCCCTCATGTATTCGCTATGCCACTGTCTTGTTACCAACTTCACTCAACACAGCAGCTCACTGTCTGATCACTGATCAATATCTGATATGAACACACTATTGCTATTTCTCCTCCTCCTCTCCTCTTTCCACTTACCCCCCCCCCCTCCTCCTCTTCCTCTCCTCCTCCTCCTCTCTTCTCCTCCTCTTCCTCTCTCCTCCGAGACACAGGTTATTTATTGTTTACATTAGCGGCCAAGCACGTGTCCATGCGCCCGCATGTCCGTGTGTGTGTGTGTGTGTGTGTGTGTCTGTGTGCGTGTGTGTGTGTGTGTGTACGTGCCCAGAGAGACGGCAGGTGGAGGGGCTGACTGGCAGAGATCAGAGCAAAGACGGTGAAGAACTTATTTTTCCTGTGAGAGACTGTGGCGGCCCGAGACTGTGCGGCCACCGTCTGTTATGGGAAACAGCTGTGTGTGTTCTGACGTGGGGGCTGTGACGTACCTCCTTTTCACGCCACATGATTGGTTGATGCGTTTATTCGCCGGGCGAAAGCTCAGAAAAATCGACCGCACGACGAAAAAAAATTATGTCGCATTTTCGCCGCGACACATTCGCGGTCGGTGTGAAAGGACCCGTGATGAAAACCAGGGTTCGAAAAAAAATATTGATGCGCGAATTATTCGCGCGAAAAATACGTCTCCGGTGTGAAAGGGCCTTAAAGAGTAACGTTACATCAGCTAACTGTGTTACGGTTAGCTGTTAATGTTCAAGCAACTGAATGTGCCGCAGTGTCACTGGGGATCAAAGGCAGTCACATAATGTCCATTTAATAATAATAATAATAATAATAGTAGTAATAATAATAATAATAATAATAATAATAATAAACTGTATTTGTTTAGCACCTTTCAAAACACAGTTACAAAGTGCTTTACAGAACAAGTTAAAATAACACAGTTAACAAAAACATTACAAAAACACAAAAGCAAAGATCTGATCTGCTTTACAGAGTGAGATAAAACAGCCAAGATAAGAGCATAAAGCCATAAACAACAAGGAAAAATTTGTCCTGAAAACAAGGATCATAATAACAATAGAACAAATAGAATAAATGAAAAAAAAAATCAGATGGCAAACAACAGAGTTACTGTAAAAAAGGACATGATTTAAAGGAGGGCAGGGAGGGAGTTAATAGGAAATGCTTAATCCTTTAGAGACTAGGCGGGCTGTGGGAGCAGATAGAAGGTCATATCATACCTGAGGAGCGCAGGCAGTGGCTGGGCTCATAGGGTACAAGTAACTCTGTGATATTTTCATACCACATTTCAATAACTATGAGAAGTATTGCTTAAGATCGTTGAAAACATTGTGGATATGATGCTCTCACTGTTATAAGAGTCCATTCAGTCTAACTAGAACTATTAACACGTGTGTGACCTGGTTTGCAAAATTACTGCAGCTTTAGAGACCAGGAGAAGAGAGTATTCACAGTACGTTGAGTAACAATATTACAAAGCAGGGTTTCAGTAGGATGCTAATGCATGTTTTTAAATATGAGCAAGCCATCAAGCTCTCAGTGGAAGTGTTGATGACACCTTGTGAAAACGCTTACACCACTGCTCTACAACCGCCTGTCTCTCCTTTGTGTCCTCCGTCCAGCTGTAGTCTGGCTGTCCAGCTGGCTGCGGTCAGGGAGAGCGTCCTCATCATCTCCACAGATCCTGCCCATAACATCTCTGATGCTTTTGACCAGAAGTTCTCTAAGGTGCCTACGAAGGTCAAGGGCTATGACAACCTCTTTGCAATGGTAAGTCATTGAAGATACATAGATTTAAATCATTGTCATAAAATTATAGGTTTTCCCAATGAATCTATTTTCTAGGAGACATTTTGTCGTGTCATTGCAGATGTTGCTAATGTCATTCACGATTGCTCTTCTCTGCTCACGCGACTCAGTAAACCGTGACAGTTTGTGACGGTGAACGTTCACAATACCAGGACCATGAAGCTGAAGCTGCTAAATGGAACTAATCACTAACTTTGTTAGTTTGATTATTTTCCTACTGGGACATACCAAGAAGTCTCTTTATATTCATATTTAACGTTTTCAGGATTTCAAAAGTTTCTTAAAATTAACATGACAAGTGTAAAACCACCGCCACATCTGTTAACAAAGAGTTTTATTGATGCTGTTTTTATAAAGTTAAATTTAGTGCATGAGATCACTGTCTCCTCAGTGTCATGAGGGTGGTCAGTCCCACATCTGCGTCTCAGAAGCACAAACCCTCATTGTCTAACAGAGACACCAGAGGGCCTAAAAATGTTTGCAATTTACTGTAACCGTGTTTTATAATGTGTGTGTGTGTGTGTAGGAGATTGACCCGAGCCTGGGTGTGGCAGAGCTGCCTGATGAGTTCTTTGAGGAGGACAACATGCTCAGCATGGGCAAGAAGATGATGCAGGAGGCCATGAGTGCCTTCCCCGGCATCGACGAGGCTATGAGCTACGCAGAGGTGATGAGGTAAAGACAGGCTGCTCAGTACAAAGCCAAGCACAAGCAACTCTGATCCACAACATTCAGAGCCCGTCCACATGGATACGGGTTTCAGTGAATCTGCATACGTTTTTATCGTTTCGGCTTCCGTATCGGGGGGTGAAACGGGTCCCAGAGTGAGAAAATCTGAAAAAGCCACCCCAGCGTTTTCGTGTAGACACCCAAAACAGATCTTTTGTATCGTATCCACCACCACTCTAACCTGTAACCTGAGCCACACCACTAGATGTTACAGTCTATTAGGGCTGTAGCTGATACCCGAGTACTTGCTCGGCTCGGGCGGCATCCGAGTGCCATTTCACTACTCAGATATCCCCCTTCCTGAAGGGAATTAATCGGTTGGTCGCTCAGTCGGCCGTCCTGCTTGGTCTTCAGGTCTTGAGAAACACCGTGTCACACAGCCACCCGCGGCGAGAGTGAGAGTGTGATGGTCCGTCGGTCAACGCAGACAGAGCATCTCAGTCTCACTGTTTGTGCCGCAGCAGGACTTCATGTTATGTGGTCTAACATGACACATCTCTTCGACTCACACCATAAAGGCTAAATTAAAAACATTAAGGCTATGGCTGCCCGGTGTGAAATTGTTGTTGTGCGCCCCCTTCTGGTTAATAATTGTACCATTTTTTGAAAATACACTGACAGATAGAAAAACGGCAAGCACCAATCCATCCACCAACGATGCCACACGATGCCGTGTTTATGGAAAACTTTTTCAGAGAGAACATTGAAAAACTTCATTTTGGATGAGGCTCCATTTCCGTGTGGTAATGACCTAAGTTTCCACTGTGCTAGGACACATTTCATCACTATAAGTTTGACTAACTCAGTACTGTTGTCTGCTGTGGTGCCTCAGGTTAGTGAAAGGAATGAACTTCTCAGTGGTGGTCTTTGACACTGCCCCCACTGGCCACACACTGCGACTGCTGAACTTCCCCACCATTGTGGAGCGTGGACTCGGCCGCCTCATGCAGATCAAGAACCAGATCAGCCCATTCATCTCCCAGGTGAGACTGGACAAGCAGATCCGATAAGTCTAATAGGTTTTCTGGTCAGGGTGTCTAAATACTTCCTATTTTTCATGTAAAGTAGAATTTCCTGAAACCAGTCCATCAGATATCCTGCATGTTTGAATCATCTACATGTTGTTCAGCTTCTCTTTCTGTGTCTGTCATTGTTGTAGATGTGTAACATGCTCGGCCTGGGTGACATGAACGCAGATCAACTTGCCTCTAAGCTCGAAGAGACCCTGCCCGTCATCCGCTCAGTCAGTGAGCAGTTCAAGGACCCTGTAAGTCCCACAGATGTATAACGCTGCAGTTCTAACAGAATCACATACCGTCTCTTTAAGATGAGAAGTGTTAGTGCTGTTGGTTTTATGGTATTTCCATTCCAATATTGAAACTTTCTTCCACAATTTAAGCATTTAGAGCAACTCAACGCTTGAATAAGTGTTTTTTAAAAGCTTTCTGTCTCTGTTGTTTCTCACATCCCTCAGGAACAGACCACCTTCATCTGTGTGTGTATTGCGGAGTTCCTCTCCCTGTATGAGACAGAGCGGCTGATCCAGGAGCTGGCCAAGTGCCGCATTGACACACACAACATCATCGTCAACCAGCTGGTTTTCCCTGACTCAGAGAGGCCGTGTAAAATGTGTGAAGCTCGCCATAAAATTCAGTCCAAGTATTTAGATCAGGTACGAGTCGCTTTGTTTTTACAGGTTTTAAAACACGGCTGCTTTACTGAAACCAGCGTTTCAAATTATATTATCTTAAAATATTTGCTTTGAAATGACACATGTTATCGTCCTCATCCTTCCTTATTCACGCCCCCTTCCCCACAGATGGAGGACCTGTATGAAGATTTCCACATAGTCAAGTTACCGCTGCTGCCCCATGAAGTTCGAGGCGCCGACAAGGTCAACACGTTCTCGAAGCAACTTCTGGAACCCTACAAACCCCCAAACAAGTGATTCATCTCCCTGCAGGACTCCCCTCCTGCCCCCTCTACAGACCACACCTCTATCTACAGTTGAACTCTCCTCCTCTGAGAACCCCCGCCCACCGCCCACCCCCACCCTCACCCCAACCCCCCCGCCAGCCTCAAACCCCCACAGCAACAGCCTCAAGATGATCCGCTCAGCCCGTCATCACAGCAGAGCACTTCTACGGCAAGACATGCCATTGACGAAGGGGAGCTGATGAACACACACATACACACACCCAGATACACGCACACATTCCGCTATATTAGAGATGAGACAGTGCAGGATTGTGCTGCCTCATCCTCACTTCACCCTCTCTTTGTCTTCATATCCTCCGTGTGGCAGTCGTACTATTCCCCCACTAAAAGCATTTAACCGTGTCTCAACAAAACAACTCCTCCTCCATCATACAAAGGTCCCAGCTTCGGTTGTGAAAATACAAAAGTGTTTCCGGTGACGGTGCTGTGTAAATCCATAATTCAGATGGTTGGTGTTTATGCCTTGTTTATCTTGTGTGGTTTGGTGGCTACGTCTCTTCTCCACTTTGACTTTTTTGACTAAAATGTCAATCAAACTCATCTCTCACACATCGGGAAATTTCCATCCAAATTTTTTTTTCTTACAGATTCAGGGTGTGACGGCAGGGCAGTGATTAATAAAAAAAAACACTATCAAAGAATATGGCCTGTGGATTTTAGTAGTTTTGGTTCTTGACCAAGACCATCCGTGTTATTGCAATAAATAAAACCGAAGCAGTCAAAAGTGTGTGTTTTACCATTTGTCAAATCCTCTGACATCTCTTCTCCATGCGATTATGGCGTAAATGCAGTTACCCAATGTCAATGAGATTTTGAATCAAATCAAATTAGGAGCTGTATATCTTCTACGGCTATGTTATTGTTCGAAGTGGACAGTCTTACATATGTTAAGCCTCTGCGGTTGCTTCAGGTGGTACAGTACATGGCTGGAGTCGGCACCAGTTTTTAGAAGACAAGGAAAAACTATGAGATTCTTGATGTTTTAGTGTCTGGAAGTGAAAAGATCAACCATCATCACAGCTGAACTCCCAGTACAAGTTCCCACTCCCACTAATGCTCCATATGTGTCCACCGCGTTTACTGAGAACTACAGCATATGGGAGTTGAAAGATATGAGTTAGTAGGCTCATTTAGTGCATTATGATTAAAACTATATTGAATGTTGCTTGATTGATCAAATGTTGAACAAATGAATGGAGAAAAAAAGCATCCTTGACCTGGTCGTTGAAGACTAAGCTCTGATTGGCTGGCCTGATGCTTTCCTCCCTACAGCAGATAGATGAATATGACAGATGAATAGATCCCCAAGCAAAAGCATAGTCCCTCCTCTCTGTTACTGAATGCTTTGGAGTCAAAAAGAAGCTGTTTTCTATCAAATTTCTTTAAATTATGTTGCAATTGTTAATTAAAACAAACTTGCCTCAGATCAGAGTCTGCTGTGGTCATTTCTGTAATCCATTTGAGATTGATGAAAGTAATTATCTTGCCTACAGATTACCTGACAGAGCATGGAACATTACTTAAAGGGATAGTTCAAAGCTTTGGCAAATTTTGGAGTTGTTGGATTGTGTATTTGATGAGGGAAAAATTCCATTAGCCTCCGCAGCGTAGCTCTGAGCAGCTCGCGGCTCGGCTCCGCTGTTATAAAAATAGCTAGCACCGACAATTAAAGGTAACGAACTATGACTATAGGGATTATGGCAATAGGCCAATTTGCCAAAATGTTGAACTATCCCTTTAATTCTAAGAAAAACAGATCAGACGAAACAAATGAGCACTTTATTATTTACTTTTTTATATAAAATAAAAAAAATTCTAGGAAAAACTAAGCCTGAATAAAAACCAGCAAACACCAGTTGTGGATGCACTTTAAATAGGCTACCACACCAGAAATAAATTCAGTCTGTTCTATCCAAGTATTTCCTCTGTTAAAAAATGTCCTAGTGGGAAACTGTATTTGGAACAAGTGGGATTATCTCTCCCCACTGGGATTTTTTTTTTGTATCTTTTATGAAAAGAAATAGTGAGTTTGAGAAGGAGGAGACACAGTGACATAAAACGCTTTTATTGTGAGGTAACCTGTTTGTGATCGAAGCCGCAACAAGTAGGTAATTACAGACTTGCAACCGGGTGAAAATGGTTGTTGTTTTCATATCACTTAACACGAAACTTTACCATGGTCCACTTGCTCCTGTTTCATAATGCCCTGCTGTACTGTACGGTCCTGTGCGCTCCTTGTGCCCCGGCGCTGCGGCCTGTCGCTTGCGGTCCATCACCGAGCCGCGCTTTCCCGGTCGGGGGCCGCGCTAACGAGCTCCTCCTCCTCATTTTGGGGGATTTACCCCGGGGCGCGCTGACCACTGGACGCACCGAGGAAGCTCCGAGGATTACTGCCATGCCGCCGACCCAGCCCCGAGTTGACCGTGCTGACGCCAGGGGATATCAGGGTTATGAGCTCTTTAGAGAAAAAAAACACATACACACACCAGTGGCAAACGCAGAGAGCTGCATACTATAGTACTGCTAAGTGAAAATATGAATTCACTTCTCCAGTGGTGCCAATTACGCACAGGGATGCGCTGAGGAACCGGCACGTCCTTACAGAAAAAAACAGCCACTGAAGGTAAGGAGGAGCCTTTTAACAAGATGGGACACATGGAGATATTTGAATCATTGTTATGCAGCAGACAGACTGACCAGCTCTCCACGGCCTCTGACCCGCCACAAGCTGTTGTTCAACATCAACAGGTGTGACACAGGTGATGCTTTCTGTCCCACAGCTCTTTCATCCTATAGGACCCCGCAGCTCCAGCCGGCACCAATGACTGTCACCTACACGGCCAGAGTTGCAAACGCCAGATTCTGCGGCTTCTCCAAGCTGCTTCTGGTGTGGAAAGGCAGCATCTACAAGGTGCTGTACAAAGAGTTCTTGGCTTTCTTCGCCATGTACACGGCCATCAGCATCACGTACAGGTGAGACAGGAGTTCTGTGGAGAACTGGCTGCTGAGGAACAAGCAACGTTTTCACTCGGAAATCATTTTTTTCTTCTTTTTTCCCCCCCTTTTGACATTATAGATTTTTCCTCTATGACGACCAGAAGAGGTATTTTGAGAAACTGGCAATTTATTGCAACCACTATGCCAGTCTCATCCCTATGTCCTTTGTGCTGGGTAAGCTTTAATGACAATGTATGACAATGTAAGGTAGATTCTTATGTCAAGAACCTTCATAGACAGGACTTTATTGCTCTGGAGTTATGTAAGTGATTTTAATGTTTCAATTTACTGATTAGAATATTAACTACTGTTGACTATTGACAGCAGAATATAGTGGACAACATTGTTCCATTTTCACAGTGTTAAATCTCAAGGCATTTATTTTTCAGCACGCTGTACTTCATCTTTTTACATAAATATGTATTTTAATTGTATTTTATATTTCCATGCATGTACATCAGCTGAAAATTTGCCATAGCTTACATGGGAAGTCAAGATATCCTGACAATACTACTGACATACAGATTATGTAACGAATCAGGATTTTTTGTTTTGTTTTGCTAGGATGACCTCATTGATGCCTGAGGTTAACCCCAACAACCACCACATCTACATCTCCACTGTGTTTGTCCTCCACAGGTTTCTACGTCACCTTGGTGGTGAACCGGTGGTGGAGCCAGTACACCAGCATCCCTCTCCCTGACAGGCTCATGTGCGTCCTGTCCGGGGGCCTCCAGGGGACCGACGAGCGGGGCCGCCTGCTGAGACGCACCATGATGCGCTACGCCAGCCTGTCGGCCCTGCTCATCCTCCGCTCCGTCAGCACGGCCGTCTTCAAGCGTTTCCCCACAATGGACCATGTGGTGGAGGCTGGTGAGTAGGCAGCACCTGCAACATCCATTGCGATTTAGCAGTGAGTCTGATAGGATCTCATACAGCAGAGTGAAACTAACATCAGTTTAATAGTGATGAATCTTTTCCTCTTGTTTTGTTCTCTCTTATCACAATTTATCTCTTATTTAACTTTTACTTTTTTTGGCTGCTGTGTCTTTCTTGTCTTGTTTTTTGCTTTATGTTTGTCACTTGTATTGCACCATAAAAAAAACAACTCTAAAAATAAACAATCAGTCATTACAATCTACTTATATCTGACCAACTAGTTGACGTTTTCAAGCTACATTCAAGAAATGACAAGAAGTGTTACACATGCAGTGATTCACACGTCAAATGCGCGTCATGAGTGTGTGCCGTTTTCCTCTTCTGTACATTCTCTCCAGCAGAGAGCACAGGAGAAATCACAAGGACAGGCACATCCTGAAATTCACAAGTGATAAAGAAAGTTAATCACTTATGACACTGGTGGAGCAATCCTCTACTCAGCGGGTGGAGTTTTCAGTGGGATGGAGCTGTTTTCTATCTGATATAGCTACGGTGTCATTTCCAGACACGCAGACACAGTTCTCATTGCATATATAATGACTTATTAGGAAATCTGACTCAAAAAAAAGTTCAAACAGCCAAAGTAAAATCATACAGAGAGCTGATGTCTCATCTGGTCTTCCTCTGTCCTTGAGCTAAGGTCACTTGAGGGATTAATGAGTGTGTGAAGTTTAAGTTTGTGTCTGCCGTCTGTGCAGGATTCATGACAAGAGAGGAAAGAAAGAAGTTCGAGGGTCTCCACTCTCCTTATAACAAATACTGGATCCCTTGTGTCTGGTTCACCAACCTGGCTGCTGTGGCCCGCTGTGAGGGCAGGATCAAAGATGATCACACACTCAAATTGCTGCTGGAGGTGCACCATTACACATACATACACATACACATACACATACACATACACATACACATACACACTAGCCCACTGACTGAGATTCAGATGTTCTGATTGCGTCTCTTTCTGTGCATCAACAGGAGCTGAACGGCTTCAGAGGGAGGTGCAGCATGTTGTTTCATTATGACATGATCAGTGTTCCCCTGGTTTACACTCAGGTAGGTGCAATGCCACTCAGGATGTTGGATGACTTTTTAGTTGTTGACACGCAGACAACACTTTTCCTGTTGAGGTTTCACATTTTACCTGGAATTTTGGCAAGTTTATTATTTTTTTTACAGTTAAAATTACAAATCAATGAAGTTGCAGGTGACAGAAGAGACTGTGTTGGCCGTGATGTAAATTATATTGAACTGTTAATCAGCTTTCTTTGAATTTATGAAGATGACTCTCACAGTTTCAAGTTGTTCAAGTTCAAGTTCACTTTTATTTATATAGCACTATTAAGGAGACCTGTAACGGTCATCCAAAGTGCTTCAGAGAGCAGAGACAAAAACAAAAAGAATGCATGTACAAGAAACAAGAAACACATGCATATCATCACACATACACACACAAATGCATGTAGATACATTATGTGCATACAGTGCGCACACATACACATACGTGCATGGTAACAGTAGTCACAAAACAACAGTGCAAGATTATGTTTAAAAAGAAAATGCACATCTGCATTTTTACAAAACTAGAGGTCCATGTAGATCCGAAGGCCAATGAGAAAACAGTTGCTCAATGTTCAGGGGAGGTGAAAAGTAAATGTTTATATTATATGGGCGGTGGTTAAGAATTATTGTGATCTGGCTGCTATGGCTTTAATAAACACTACAGTTCCCAAGAAGTGTAGTGTTACCTTAGTCTAATTAAAAGCCTGTAGCTCTTTCATGCTTGAGTGTTCATATTGGTCTGTCATCATGTAGTCATGCTGAACAGCTAAAATAGGCAGTGACTTAAATGACTGAATGACTAAGTTGTCATCTTTAGGTTGAAGGATACAAATTTAGTCCAACCAGTGATTGATTTGAGCAGCTCACTGTCTGTTAGGAGCAGGTTGAAGCTCAGCATTAAACATGTCAAAATGATCTTGAAGAAAAATGAAGGATGGTTGAGTTCTTTTAGCTGCTTCAGTGTCAGGGTCCTGGTGTTGGGTCAGTGGGCCACTGCTGATGTTACTTGTAAGATTTTTTTACTTTTTTCCTGCAACAACCAGTGAACCTGTGTGCTGTACAAAATACCATTTGATGTTGCTTACTGCAGTGTTTCCCTTCTAAAGGTTTTACAAATAGTTTACTATCTTTGACTTCTGTCAACAAACACATTCTGACTCATCTTAGCAGAGGAAACACCTTAATGATGTTATTAATTACATTAAAGGGATAGTTCAACATTTTGGAAAACTGGCCCATTGCCATAATCCCTATAGTTTTAGGAGTAGGTTCGTTACCTTTAATTGTTAGTGCAAGCTATTTTTAGATCGGTGGAGCAGAGCTGCGAGCTTCTCAGAGCTACACTACAGAGCCTCAAGGAATTTCTTGGTTTCCCTCATCAAACTCATCAATTACACAATCCAACAATACCAAAATGCTCTGGTGGACAAGTTGTGACCTGCACATTCACCACGCTATGAGATAATAACTGAACGTTACGAGACAGTCCTAGTTGTTTTCTAGGTAAATGCAGTTTTTCGGCAAGCAGTCTCTGCATTTACCTAAAAAACAACTCTGTCTCATAAAGGGCCAATGGGCCAATTTGCCAAAAATGTTGAACTATCCCTTTAACAAGGAGCTAAATAGAATGCAGTTTAGTTAAGATTATTACCTATAAGTCAACATATTATATGAATACATTTCATATATGAAATATATGTACATACACTTAATGCTTACATATATAGCATATTAATATTATGTCTAACCCATACAAATATGTATTTATATGTAGGCCCTTGGTATGCTTATATTCTAGACACATTTTACTCTATAGACCACATTCCCAGAATGTAAAGATAAACATGTTTAATATGAAAAAAGAAGTTATCAAAACATACATAAATCTTTATAGGTATGATGTTTTAATAAACTATAACAAATATGGTTGCAGGAAATGTTAGAATCACAAGGCAAGTGTAAGGTGTGTTCATTTACCTTCATCTGTCCCTCAGGTGGTGACGTTGGCCGTGTACAGTTTCTTCCTGGTGTGTCTAATTGGTCGTCAGTTCCTGGACCCCAGCCAAGGTTATCCAGGTCACGACCTCGACCTCTACGTGCCCATCTTCACCCTGCTACAGTTCTTCTTTTATGCAGGGTGGCTCAAGGTCCGCTAAAAGGGTCACACACTATTTTGTTCACTTTTAACATAATTTCCATAATCAGCTTGATCAATTTTATTTTCTGTCCTGAAGGTGGCGGAGCAGCTGATCAACCCCTTTGGAGAAGATGATGACGACTTTGAGACTAACTGGCTGATTGACAGAAATTTCCAGGTTTCTTAATGCTGCCACCCCTCTGCTTCTAAAGAGGACTATTTATATACATGCCTACAAGGCCATTTTATTAAAAACTGCTTCATCAGTATCAGGCTGCTATTATAAGAACAGCAAAACAACTAAAAACAGGTTGCAACCAAAGACCACACAGTCACAAGTGTCATGTTTCTGTTAAGTTATTTATTTTCTCTTTCATTTCTTACACTTCATCTTTCCCTCTCACTCTGCAGGTGTCCATGATGGCCGTGGATGAGATGTACGGAGATCTGCCGATGATGGAGAGAGACCGCTACTGGGATGACTCGAACCCGCGGCCGCCCTATACGGCTGCCACTCTCTTTGTCCTCCGCAAACCGTCCTTCCAGGGGTCCACGTTTGACATGGCGTGAGTTTTAGGGTTTTACTTTTCCGTTGTATGTGTGACTGGGTGAATGTGTCACTTTCAGTTTGAGTGGCCCTGCTGGGGTGGGAAAATCTGGCTGGTGAAAATGAAAGTGTTTTGCACTCATTCAAAAAAAAATGGTGTGAAATAGTTACAACTGAGAAACAGAAAATAAGATCTTCTGATCAATGACAGAAAACACCAAACACGACAGCTGAGTGTTTGGTACTTTTAGGAAAACTAAAGGTGAATTACCATCACTTCCTAACTTTCCATGTTTTGCATTTTCTATGCTATAAAACAGTTTTCTTGTCTGTATACAACATCTATTGCACGTCTGCCCGTCCTGGGTGAGGGATCCCTCCTCTGTCGCTCACCCTGAGGTTTCTCCAATTTTTCCCTGTTAACTCATTGAGTGCCAGCCCTTTTATAAAATGGTCAGTGGTGCCATATGCCAGCGTTTCGGGGCATTTTGAGGAATATTTCAAGACCCAGAGAATATTTTGTACAATGACTCTGAAAACACCAAATAGCTCAAAGGAAAGAGGAGACTCTCTATTTAACTAGGGAAAAACCATTTGTTTGTACCTTGTTCAATTCTTGATTTATCTTAAGTTGAATAGAGCCTGGTTGCACCAAAAAGACAAATGCATTTTTGTGAAAGAGACTCTCTCAAGAAAAACAGTGATTTATCCGTTTTAATTTTGGCTTCAAAACATGTAAGACATCTGAAAATTTCATTTCACATGTTTTTTCATTGTAGCCTACAAAAAAAAAAAACCTAAAATACAACAAGTAGGAGTCCTACTCTGCAGAGTGATGCCTGCTCTCCTACTTCCCCTGCAGTTGCTGCCCCCTCACCCTCTCCTCTCCCGTGTATGTACGTCATTGGCACTCAAGCGGTGGATTTTGATTGACGTACATACTGTATACGTCATTGGCACTCAATGAGTTAAAAGGGTTTCTGGGAGTTTTTCCTCAGTGGATGTGAGGGTCTAAGGTTCTGTTGTTGTTGTTATGATGCCATGTAAAAGCCCTTTGAGACAAACTGTTTGTAAAAACGGGCTTTTCCTCACAGGATCCCTAAGGAGGAGATGCACTTCCAGCCTCTGGAGGACATTGCTGAGAACTTAGAGGAGTCAGGCAGCCGTCACCCCAACATGGCCCTTTTCAACCGCCTGCTTAATGCGGCGCCATCCCCCACTGGCTTCATGGGAGGGGCTCTTCGCCGCACCTCAGCCCAGCTCCAGAGGCTACGCCACTCTCCCAGCATCGACCAATGCACCAGCGACGACGATGACGACGAGAGCGGCAAGATAGGCAAAGGGGGCTCTCTGCCGTCGGGGCTGGGCCAGGAAACCCAGAGCACCGTGTGCAGCTTCAGGGAGGAGAAGAGCACCAGAACACCTCTGCTGGAGGTAGAGTTTGGGGCAGAGCAGGAGAGGCGATGGGGGCACCCCGCTGTCACTGAGAAGACGGGGGTGGGCGGAGTGGAGGGGAAGAGTGATGGAGAGTGGCAGATAAGGGAGGAAGAGGGGAATGCGGAAATGGCAAGCTGGGAGATCCAGGCTCCGGTGTCGCTGCTTCCTCCACCTCCCTCCCACTCCTCCAGAGAGACACCCACTCGCCCAGCCTCCATCATCGCCTCCCATCACCCCTCTGCCTTCTTGTTTCACCCAGCCACCCACTCCAGTCTGGAGCACTGCAGCTCCCAGCCAGCCATCAACCACAACAGAGTTGTCCCGGCCGTTCCCAAACCCTCCTTCGACGGAAGCAAAATGTCCTTCCTCACGGTGCCGTCCTACAGCGAGCCGCAGCGTTTCCGCAGCGTGAGCATGGGCTCGGAGCTCACTGGATCTTAGGTTCCCATGAATTTTTGACTGTTTGAAACTGTAATGCTCGATTCACTGCACGTTTTCATGAGTGTAATTAGTCATAGCTATGGAAGTTTGCTTCTACTTTTACTTTGAGTCTACAGTGCCCTTGGGTCATACAACAACCAGTTTTTTGGAAATAACATCAGAGGTACAGAAACCTACAGCTCACCATATTTCCAAAGTAGTGACCTACCCCACCCCACCACACCACACCACACCCCATTGACAATGTGTGAAACTCAACACTGAACTGTGCTCAACCTCAACGCATCATCTGGGAGGTGGGAGGAAAGTCTGGTGTTGGAAGGAGGAGTTGAGAAGTGTAAAGAAGGACATTGGAAGATCATGACTCTGTGTAAACAATAATATCTGTTTAATCTCTTCACATTTATACATCAACATATTTGTGTTTAGCTAGGCTAAGAGTTTATCACAGGGTTAGCCTAGTTCAGCACAGCAGATGTTCATAAGAAGAAAGATTAACTGACAGTTTGTCACCAGTGTATCTAAAAAAAACAAAGTGAAAATCTACAAGTCTATGAACTTCACCATCAGACAGGGCTTTGGAGGAGCCAGGTAAATAAGCTAGCTGCTCATTAAAGTCATTTATTTTTCACTTTTACATTTGTTGAAAACCGAAAGCACAGCATAATCTGAAAGCATTAAGTTTCTGCCGCCGGGCACCTTTGACTGGACAGGATGGATGTTTCCACGGACTTTCAGCCTTTGTGCTGAGCTAAGCTATGTCGACGCTGCTCGTGTACGATGTTGAAAGTGTAAGAAAGGATTGTGTAATTGAAATTACCTGCACATTTTGCTGTAGAATATAGATTTGTTTTTACTCCTGAAGTCTTTGCCTGTATTTCAGCACTAGCCAAACAGAAATTGGTGACAAGACAAAATGAGGGACCATTTCCTCTGTTGTCTTAATTCACATTTGATTTAAAACAAACAAAAAACTGTAAATGGCATGATTTCTAATGCTTTATCTTGTGTAAGTTAAAAAAAAAATCTAATTTAAACAAATGTTGAATGAAATAACTCTTTTGTTTTTAGTTTCAGTTTTATGAATGACATTAAAAGAATAGTTATTGTTTTTGCATTACTTCTGATAGAAATTATATTTTACCTGCAAATTAAATTTATATAAAACAAAATAAAATGAGGAATGGAGCTTCTTGTGATTATTTACAAGCACACATAAAGTTATATTACAGAACAGTCATCTATGACACTCACTATTTTGTTTTCACAGTAAGTCCCTAGTGTTGCTACAGTACCATGAATGACCAGGTGGGGGTGATAACAGCAAACCAAACAGACCGCATGATAGTCACATATTCTTCCACAGTGTTGCTCTCCATCCTGCCTGTGATTGGGCTGCACTGCTCTGTTCCTCCCTGGAGATGAAGCTGCGCTCCTACCTGGGCTGCAGCCGGGGGGAGAGCGCTCTGCTGGCCCGGGCGGACTGTCTCTGCTTGGCCAGGAAGGACTGTGCTGGTGCACGAGCTCCAGAGGCTTCACCCAGACTGTGCTGCTGCAGAGCAGAGGACTGCAAGAGGAACAAACCACTCTTATCCGTTAGTTGAGACACATAATACTTAAAATGAGGCACGTTAACAGCTGCTCCTACAGCAGATTCAAGCAATATCAGCTCTCTAAGCGAATAAACTACATATTAAACATACATTAAAATACAGCTAAAGGCAGTATAGATGACAGATAACAGACTGGGAAGGTGTAGACCAAACAATATAGAAATGTTCCGCATTAATCTTGCAGTGGGAAATTAGACGCATAGCTGTGTGTAAAGGGTTCAGGAGGTGTTGCGTGTATTTCAACACACACCTGTAGAATAATGGTGACATTTTACCATTATCAGATAAGGTCTCATCTATATATCTGTTCCATTACCGCATTTTTGAATGAATGGAAAACTGATTGACATCTGACTGACACCTACATACAGGGATACAGGGTTTTCTACGCTTGTGTCCTCACCATACGTTTCCAGGCTGTGAGGATCAGTTTCTCCTCTTGTTCCTGTCTAGACCTCGTAGACACCTGTGACATTTGAAAATCCATCAAGTTATTGCTGAACACAAATAACAAGGCACTCCAGGGTGCGGCCTGACTTGATGAACTCACCTCCGGGGCAGGTGTCGTCGTGGTACCAAACAGCCCGACATCCTTGCCAGCATCCATTATTCAAAAACGTATCAGCAGCACACACAAATCCAGCCAAAGAAATATGTGCGTGACTGACCCACTTGTGCACGGACAAGCCCCCCTGACCTGCCTCATCTGTCTGCAGCCCAGCGCTGCTCTTGGCTGTATTTTGCAGTGGAGGCACTGGTTTTGTTGTAGAGCGGACAGAACAATATCTCCATATTGTTGTGGAGGTGCTGCAGGCTTAAGTGCTCTAGCTCCTCGCCACAGTCAAAGATGTGATCCTGCTGACTCGGCCACATTCCCTGTTTGACAGTCAGTCATCGGGCTGAGGATTAGTAGGTGACCGCCATAACACAATACTCCTAGCTTGGTTGGCTTCATGTTAAAAAAAAAATTAGGAGCATCTCATGTTTGAAATGTCAGAAATACAGATTCATTCATGGTGCCAAGACGAGGATGGATCCATGAGTTAGAGTTCATGTTTGTCTGTTTAACTGAGTCATTACCAGTTTCATTGACCCAGAAATTCTGTAGTTCCCCTAATTATCACTTGACCAGCATCAAAGGCACGTAGTATCAGCACATCAGGCAACATCAAGCAACAGAGCAAAAGTGTGGCCACCTGAGGCTAGTTTTGTTCGATAGCTTTCAATTTCCTGTCTCCCAGAATCACTTTATACAAAGGTCAACAGATTCAGGTCTTTGCACTGGCTTCACGGGAAATGTGGTTCACGATTTTGTCATTAAGTGTGAAAACACAAGTGTGGGGGAGGATTTCATAGAACTGCGTGTGTATGTGTGTGTGTGTCCCTGCTTCTGTGGAACCAGGAGCACTGAGGTCAGCAGCAGGCTTACTGAAACAGTCTAATTTAAGACTCAAATCTGCTCCGCTCCTCACGAATAACGCGACCGCACTAACCACATGGTAATGTGTGTTTGCTAGTGTGTGTGAGTGTGTACACGTGTGTTTTGCACATATTACACATCAGAACGGCAGCATGCATGAACTCTGTGAGTGAAAAAGAAATGTGCTCCTGAAATGGAAAAAAAAGGTGAAGAAACAGAACAGAGATTAAAAAAAAAAGAGTGGTGAAGAAAAGAAAAAAAAAACTTTCACACAGGCTCCAAGTTCCTTGGAATCTGTCTAATCTGAAACCAGCAAATGTTTACCTTGATACGAAAGAGATGCAGATCACAAGGCCACAAAATGCGCAAAGAACCACAGATTCCTGTTAGTTAGCAGGGGCTGAACATCTGCTGCCTGTGAAAGCTTTCTCCGTCTTTTGCAGTCTCACCGGGCAGATTTTTGCTGCATCACAACCAGTTTCTTGTATCAGGACTGTCACATTAATAAAACTCAAGCTGATTTTGAATATGCTTATAGATAACTAAAGGAGAAGTCAATTTTTATAACACCTTTTCTCTGGATCTACTAGAATTGTACACAGAAAAATAACTCTTGGAGTGGAAAATGTGGAAACTGTAGGCCTACTTAAGTCTTGTGAGGTGAGGAAAGTCATTCAGGCATTAAACACACTGACTAAACTGACCCGTCTGCCTGGTTCTCCTCAGGTCTCTCTCCCTCTGTGTGTGCGTGCGTGTGTGGACTATAAGATGGCAAATTACAGACAGCAGACAGGCGGTTATGGTAATAATTGTTCACTTTGATTTTCTCATCCAGATAAATGTCTGACTAACCTGGCGAATGTTTGAAACCCGTCTGATCATCTGACTGTTTGTTTTTCCCTGCCCTGTCTGATGTTGCCTAAATCTCATCGTCTGACTGAACAAGTACAATGTTGTTATTGTGTAAGGACACAATGGCCCAAACTGTGAAAATATGATAAAGAAATATGAAATCTGAAATTACCATTAAATGGGTTGTCACTGTAGCAATAGAGAGCTGTGTTACACTTAAAGACAGGTTGAAAAATATGCCTACAAAATCACAATTTAAGAGCAATTAAGTACAAAAAAGAGCCAAAATGTTTTAAAGTTCCCATATTTTACACTTTTCTAATCTTATATTAGAAGCTTTGATAACCATAAGATGTATTTGTGGTTTGAAGTACCGAAGAATAATCTCAGTATATGGCTTTATATCTCTACTCTCTGTACTGAGTTATAACAAGTTGGTGAGTCACTCAGAGGGTGGTTGAATAAAAATGTAGCAGATTTCACATGACAATGAGAGACCAAATCCTGGCTGTGGGCGGTAACTGTTTTGTTGTGACATCACAAAGTTATATTCCTTGTTATAAGGTTCAGTTCCTGAAGACTGACTGTGTTTATTTCTCTGTGGACTGAACTCTTTGATACTTTCATAGAGTCCTGCTTTGAAGTCAAAAGAGACATGGACATCCCCCTCCATATAGATTGGGACCTTTAACCCTGATGTGTATGATGTGGCGTGGAGGAGTTGGCCACAGGAGAACACACACACACATGGTGACTGTACAAACACAGAATGAACAATGAAAATAAAAAAACAACAAAATGAAAAAAATGTAAATCCTTGTGAAATGCAATGTAAAAACATAAGAACAAAGACATAAGCTCATTCATAAACCCAATCATTAAGTTGACTGCAATAGTATTTGTATTGATCTGTTGATTTGTTGCCTTTGTTTGCAAGTGTTGCAATAATGGGATCTAATGTGCTTTTCCAACTGAGTAAACACACATGTGATTCCAGTCGGTGTTTATTGTACCATCTCTAGCCCTGTACTTTCACATTTGTTTTTGTCTGGTGTGTGTGTGTGTGTGTGTGTGTGCGCGCGGACACGTCTGTGTGCGTGTGGGTGTTTCAGGCACTCCCTGTCTTACACACCCTGCTTCTCGAAAAAGTACCGTGCATAAGGACCTGTCTGTCTAGTTCTCCCCAGCTCTGTGTGTGTGTGTGTGTGTGTGTGTGTGTGTGTGTGTGTGTGTGTGTGTGTGTGTGTGTGTGTGTGTGTGTGTGTGTGTGTATCTGTCTGTGTATCAGGCCTGTCTGTTACAGACCGGCCATTTCTCTTTGTGTCTCACATACAGTATCTTCTTGGCTGTCTACTGTACTAACTTTGTTTGAACAAGAGCACCTTATCAGTATGGTCTGACCCAGAATGAACCAGTTTTTTGTCAATCATCTGTCTGACAGTGTGATGTTATCGAGATATATGGCAGTACAAAGACCTATTCCTGGAGTGAGCATATTTCCTTTTTTTTTTCTTCTTCTTCTTCTTTATGTAAATTATCAGTTCAACATTTTGGGAAACATACTTCTCCGGAGAAGATAGATTCCACTTTCATGTCTCTGTGGTGAATGTGAAGCTAGAGCAGGCTGGGCGGTTAGCGAAGCTTATCTAAGCATAAAGACTTGCGTACTTCCTATTGAATATTAATTATTCTACATATTGCGTAGGCTGTTGCAGGGGCACTCATTCAGCAGACACCTATAGGTTTTATCACAAGGCTGGAAAAAATGACAGATATACAGTAGCTGCTTAGGTTGGAAATCTGTCCGTCAGTCTTCAGTCTAAGTGAATGTTTGTGTCCAATTTTAACATTTTCCCCTCGAGGATTTACTGAGATATTATGGTCAGAAGAATGGACTGTATGAACAGATGGACAGATGGATAACCTGAAAACATAAGGTCTCTGCTTCTGGCTGCCTTCATTGTGGAGGTATAAAAACAAGCGTCATTGTTACTGTGAGGTTGCCAGAGAACCAGCAGGCCCAACAAGAATGAGTCAAGCAGCCCATGAAACTACAAATTGTCACATGGAAGAAATATTGAGGTGTAACATACTAATTAGCAAATTTGAATTGCTAAAAGGTGGATTTTGTTTGGATATTTTCTTTTGACAGCGCCATGTTTCATCATTTCCTAAACTAAGCTGAAAAAAGCTAAGTTAAGTTGCAGTTTTGTATTGAACAGATTGATAAACATGTGTTGATCTTCCCATGTTACTCTTGTCAAGAAAGCAATTATTTCCCAAAATGCTGTGTTAGCACATGCTATTCTGTGGTTTTCTATGCGCAGTGACAATGATAGGCTTAACCACAGCAGTCTTACTTTCAAAACATAAGTACGATATGTAGCTTCGTCTAAAGACTGTTCTGTTCTTTTACTCTGCTGGCACCAGCTCACAGTTATATAATTCTGTACCAAGTTATATTTAACAACGACAATCTTCTCAGATGTGCTTCCAAAGAATGATTTCTAAAAAATCTAATTAAATGGGGCCATGGTCTAATGCAGATATATTTTTGGCAGGAGGTGATCTGGGGGTGGAGGTGAAGAGTCTTTGATATGAAAAGGCTTGAAACCCCCACATGCACACCGTGTTCAGAGCAGAGTCATTAGTTAGTTTGTTACAAAGTGAGTCCCCCAGTGCTGACATTGAGCATCACAGTGCAGGACACATGTCAGCTGCTGTCTATTTGACCGCCAGCCGCCACCTGCAGCAGCAGCAGCAGCCTCACAGCTTCCTCTGCCCGGCCACACCACTGTTTATGTCTGGGCTGCAGCCCTCAGCAGAGGCCAGCAGCTGCAAAACATGTTTTTCCTCAGAGGATCTGAAGGGCAGACGATGTCTCCACAGGCCGAAGTTAACATCCTCTAAAGGCTACCTGAAGATGTCATTATTTCTGAGGGTGTGGGTCAGCCATTTCTATATTAAAGAACCATTCATGTGTTTTTTTTGCCTTGGCTCTTTATCAAAATTGCCTATATTATCCTTGATTGGTGAGAAAATAATTTACTGATGGGACATTTAAACCCTTTGACTTCAAACATGAAGAGCCTTGCTTTTGCACGTTGTTTTTCAAGCCTTATTTTGTTTGGATGATTCAATGAAAACCTTGTTCTAAGACAGGAACCTTCTGGACTTACTATTCGTTCTGTAGATTGAATAAGTGGTGTTGTCTCACCAGTGCAGCTGTGTTTATGGTGTCTTATATCCATGTGAACTGAGCCCAAAATTTTAAAACAGAAAAATAGCCCTCACTACCTAAGCCAGAACAGTGTTTCTTATCTTTAAAAGTTGCATGTGAACTGAGAGATGAAGTTTGTACCAACAAACAGGGACAGTTTCCCAAATCGTCCCAGCTGGTCATGTGACTAGAATGAAATTTTCCCAGAAATGAAGCAAACTAAATGTTCACAGTGACACCATACTTTACTTCCTAATTTTGTTTGTTTGTTTGTCTGTAGCCTACCTGAAGGAGCAGTTCAACATTTCTGGGGAATTCAGATGGGAAAATATGTAGACTAACAGTCTTTTTATACTAAGCTAAAACAAAGCCTGTAATTTTTTTTCTCGTCTTTATCTAAATAAGTAGACTAGTTCATTTGTTTTCTTACCAGGACTTTGATGAGAATAGCAAAACCACTGTCACGTCTACTCTGTACAATAAAAAAGCAGCAAGAGGCAGTGCACTAGCTTAGCACAGAGACAGGGAGAAACAATTAGCCTGGCTCTGTCCAAAGGACAACGTTTTTCATTTTGCAAGGGACACGTGACACACTTTGTCTTGGTAGGAAGCAGTTACTTTCCAACAGAAGTTTATGGCCTCCGCTTATAAAGTTCATAGGTCACAATTAGACATGCAACTATCAGCTTCTTTCAGTTTGAGTAATAGCTAACACAGGCAGCTAATCTACCCCCCTAACCCAAAATGGGAAGCATTTTAACTTTCAATATTCTCTTTGTGAGTATTATGTTAATCCATCCATTTATTTAGGTTTTTTCTTAACATTTTCACACTAGCCTACATTAGCAAATAGCCATCAGTGATGCTAAGTGCCTATGATTTGGTCACGCAAACTACATGCAGAGAAATCCAGCAGCTGCAGGGTTGCACATCTGCACTGAGAACAGATGCACAGGGGAGGGGAGGGTAAGACATGGTGTGGGGTATAGGACAGCAAACAAGTGCACTTGAGGGCTGAGGGGTGACTAGTTAAGGGCCAACTCCTGACCTCTCCTCCTCCTCCTCCTCATCCCTTTATTCTTCCTCTCTCGCCTGCTCCCGCGTCACCCCTGGGCTCCCTGATGGATCCTGACAGTAACTGCTGTCCTCCGTCCCCTAACTCATCACCCCCACCCATCCACACCCTACCTCCTCCAACCCCCTCCCTCCTCTCTCCTTCAGTCTGCCCCCCTTGCTCTTGCCCGTTCAGCGCTCCCCGTGGTGACCTCGCTTTGGAAGCTGTCGTCTTGCGGCTTGGCCCTGAGCTTCTTAGGGGCAAAGTGTCTGGGCCTGGCTGTCAAAAGCACATCGGGGATGTGATCTGCCACCCATCCATGACTATTAATCTCTCGTGGTTTTTAAATGCTACAGGCAAATCACTGCATGTCTCTGAAAAACAAAATGGAGTTGTTGCATGTATCAATACTTGTCTCATGACTTGGCTGAAATGAAAGAGAAGGGAAATTTTTAAAGTCAGTTTGACACCTGTGTTCAGACAACGGTTGCACAATGTATCACAAGTCAAGTTATCACCACACGTCAGTCACTTGTTTTTTTTTTTTTTTAACTAGGGTGTGGCATTGACACACGCACACACACACACATACACACACGCTAACGTGTACACATGAATGTACTTGTTCCCACTTCCTGTTGCGTAATTTCATAAACTACTATATGAAGGCTGAACTTGTTGAACTGGATTAAAGATGGCAGGTAATCAGCCCAGAAGCCGGACATGGATGTGAAAGTGGGACAAACTCTACGCACACCCGAATCACTCACATACACACGCACACACACATACACTCATACGCTATGTTGACATGGGTCAGTAATGATGAAGTAAACTTTATAAAACAGCAGAGAAAGTGGAGGATGTCATCTTTCGGTGGGGACATGTATTATTCATGCTGTCAGCGGACACATTGGTGAAGTCACAGGAGTGTAAGTAATAGTGTGTGTCACATAAATCAACAGCAGTGATGACCTCATTTTACCGCATAACTCCCTCCGCCCACACACTCTTTAAGGAGCTCCTGATGCATGAGGATGCGTACACACACACACACCTTAGAGACATATATTTGTATGTTTGCATTCTTTTGTTTTGTTTTATAAATGAATAATTATGTTGGCACATACATATATGACATTAGCAGGGAGTGAACTTACACTTGACACTCACTAACCCCACAATTACACCAAAGCAATTTGCCTCTCTCTTTCTCCACACACACACACACACACACACACACACACACACACACACACACACACACACACACACACACACACACACACACACACACACACACACACACACACACACACACACACACACACACACTACTCTGAAGTAATCTGACTCTTAAGTACCAATGCAACCAGTCTTGACTTAGATAATAACATACTCCCCTTCTCCTTTTGAATTTGTCAAAGCACACTGAGCTGCATCTTGTGTACAAAATGTGCTATACCAATACATTCTGATAATAATAATAATAATAATAATAATAAATAATTATTATCTTTTGTCTCTTTTCAAGATTAGATGATTGATACAGCTCTTTTTTTCTGAATGGTAAATGCAAACCTGCTAGTGATACTCAGATCATAGTTAGCCTATAAGGCTATGTGGGTCAGAAAAAAAAGAAAATAAATATTTATTACTTTACAATTACATAAGCTTTTTTTTCAGGCATGAATTATGTTCGGACTGGTTCAATTCTTGTATCAATTCATTTAGTATGAGTTTGTGTTTGGGACATTTGGAACATTTTATTGTCAAACTGTGAAACTGGATATTGTGTAAATACCTGCTGCCAGTTGAATTTTATTTCATCAAAACAGACAACTTTTATTCCAATTTTTTTATTATTATTATTTAAAATCAACCTGTCAGTTCAATATGGAAGTGTAGCTAAGGAAGTAAAGCAGTAGAGGAGGTAATGTAAGGTTATGTGTCAAAGTCTCCTTGACCAAGATAATGAATGTTGCCCCTGATAGCTGTTCCATGAATGGATATGTGGCGACTGGCGAGTATTGCAAAGCATTTTGAGAGATCATGTGTAGTATGTACCCATCCATCCATTGGCTGGGCCGCTTATCTGAGCAGGGCCGCATGGAGCTGGAGCCAATCCCAGCTGACATAGGGCGAGGTGAGGTCATCCCCAGGTCACCAGTCCATCACAGGGTCACACCTAGAGATGAACAATGCACACACACTCATATTCACACGTACAGGCAGTTATACCAATCAACCCTAATGTGCATGTTTTTGGATTGTGGGAGGAAGCAGAGGAACCTGGAGAGAACCCACACTGGCACAGGGAGAACATGCACGCCCCACCCTGAAAGGCCCCAGGCCTGTGAATGTTACTGAGAGGTGACAGCGCCAATCACTGCACCACCAAGCCTCCATCACGTGTAGAATCCATCTGAAAAATGATTTGTGATTGCATGCAAGTATCTAAATTGTTGTGGAAAACAGGGGACATTATTTATGCAAATGCTGATTTGGAGGACAACAGCCACAGAACTACTAAAAAGTTCCAGTAACCTGTTAGCTTAGCTTAAAACCAGGCAACAAATGGGGGGAGGGTAGCATCTAGCGTAGCATGGAGCAGGCACTTATTGGACTATCTTGTTTTCTCTTTAAAGGGACAGTTCAACATTTTGGCAAATTGGCCCATTTTCAGCAAGCAGTCACTGTATTTACCTCTAAAACAGCTCTGTCTCGTAACGTTCTGTTACTATCTCATAGTGTGGTGAATGTGCAGGTCACAACTTGTCCACGACAGCGTTTTGGAGTTGTTGGATTGTGTATTTGATGAGTTTGATGAGGGAAACCAAGAAATCCCATTAGCCTCCGTGGTGTAGCTCAAAGAAGCTCGCGTCTCTGGTCCGCCGTTCTAAAAATAGCTTGCACCGACAATTAAAGGTAACAAACCTACTGCTATGACTATAGGGATTATGGCAATGGGCCAATTTGCCAAAATGTTGAACTATCCCTTTAAAGAAAAAAAATGAAATATGATTCTGAAATGTAGTTTGACTGAAATAGTCAGATAATTGTGATGGATTGAAATGTGAACTACAAACTATAAAATACCATAAAACGGAGATAGCAAAAGCTTAGCCAGCTTGAGTTACAATACACAATACAATATAGCTCAACACACACACACACACACACACACACACACACACACACACACACACACACACACACACACACACACACACACACACACACACACACACACACACACACACACACACACACACACACACACACACACACACACACACACTACATGCTGTGCTCAGCTGTTGTCTGGGAGCTCATGCAGGTGTTGTACCTGGCAGCAGAGCCACCACACCTGGCTGGAACTGCAGACAACCACACAACAGTAAACTCTCCTTTGCACACGCACACAGGGGCATGAGTGTACATGGCAAAACCCACACCCACACACAACCACACGGTTAGTACTCGTATAGCCACTGATCAGAAGATAACTGCGGCACAAGTCATTCCAACTGCAAAAACTCAGACACACACACACAAATGCACACACACACAAATGCACACACACACACACACACACACACACACACACACACACACACACACACACACACACACACACACACACACACACACACACACACACACACATACACACTGAAGCAGCAAGACGAACAGATGTTCTCATCCTGCAAAAAGAAATCTACTGTTGTGTGCTCTCTCCTGACCAAGAAAAAAAACAAGCTGAGAGCGTCATTTTCCCATGGACTCACAGCCACACACTAACAAAACTAATGTGGCAGCAAAATACAGACGTGTCTGGTCTGCCCTGCGGCGAAGGCCCTAAAATACACCCAGCAGCTTTTAAACACATTTCTTCTTTTCAGCTGCACAAAAATGTCTTATGATCACAAATATTTCTTCAGTGATTTACTTTCAGATCTTTCCAAATCTCCCCCCCACTTTTGAAGTAGACAGTGGGACAGGTTCTCTCCCGATTCCCTGCCTGAGGCCAACCTGAATCCAGGACGGGATGTCAATAATTTCCCAAGCCTTTATTTTCCGTCTCCATTCGTGGCGGTTCTTGTCTTGTCTTGCTGCCTGTTGTTTTGCTTCTCAGGAGCCTTGAGAGGTGATCTCATCTGTGTCTTTCTCCTCAGCCCCCGCTCCCAAGACAACATTGTATTTATCTGACCGAAATAGCCACCTCAGGCTGGAAAAACCCTAGTCAAGACAAACAGAAATAGGCCAAGAGTTTCCAAGGAAGCCAGTCTGGGCCGGAGGTGATGCTTTTGACTGACACAACAGAACAAAACTCTGCATTTACTGCTGTGAGGTGATGGTCAGAGGCACAAATTATTGAGCTGCTGAAAAACAACAGAGGTAACAGAAGTACAGGGTGTGGATGCACCGACAGGAGCGCCTTTAGAGTACAATACAAGAGAGAATAACAGAAGTATTTGAGCTTCCAAAAGGTAGAACTGAGGGCTGATGTATTTGTTGACAAATATTTCATGTGTGCTTTCAGGCATGTTAGATAGATTCACTGTTCTCAGCTTTTCTGATAACAAAGAAGAAATTGATCAAGACCAGTCATTTTTACTGTATTATAACAGCCCAAATGCTTAAATACAACACAGTCCGTGGCAGGAAGCTGAAAAAGATGGCAGGTGACACATGATTTGACATCATCATCAGTTTCAGCAGTAAGTGACTGTGAGTAAATATAAAGGGATGTGTTTCTGGAAAAATACAGCCTTCTTTTTTTTTTTTTTTTTTAAATGTCAGCATTTGTTTGATTCTGATATCCAAAAGAAGATATAGTTGTGTTTTACATGTCCTATTAGGTGTCTCTCTGAAGGTCTCTATGACCTTGACCTTTATCTGATGTGATGATTAATGAGTGATTTATGGCAGATTTTGTTAGTTTGAGAGAGCCAGACAAGCTCCGCTCTTTCCCTATGTTTTGAGTATTTACACTAAATAAAATAAGCAATGCTAAACTACACTAAGCTAACTGATGGCTGTGCTATACAGAATTGCATCTATGTAACATACCGACATGGGAGCTATTTTCATTTCCCTGAGGAAAGAAATTATCATATTTCCCAACACATCAAATTACTATGAAGCAAGGACGGAGTTCCACCGCACACAATGTGGTCATTTCAACACTGATTTATTGTGGATCTGTGAGATCTCTTGATTGGCCCTGATCTCTCTCCAGTCGTCATGTGTTGGCTTATTGGCTTTGCCAGCCCATGGCCAGCTGCTGCCCATCCCACTGATCACAGCAGTGGCTCATAAAAACCAACGGATGGGTCAAAGCTACAAGCCTGATGAAGCCCACATAGGGTGAAACACATTGCTTTACTTTTAACAATAAATCAGTGTTGAAATCATCACATTGTGTGCGGTGGAACTCCTTCCTTGCTTCATGGAGACCAATGTGAGGATCTAGTCTGTGCGGTGCAAGGCAATCGCCCCCACATCAAATTACTATTTCATATCATCCCGTTGTTGTGTCTTCAAATCTAAAGATGATCAGTTTGATTGATTCTAATATTAGCTGATGTTGTTTGGTAGTCGTGGTTAAGTCTCAGCAGACCACTCAGAAACCGCACGTTCAGTCTGAGCGCCTTTTACTAACTTTCTCCAGACACCAGTGATAATTTGGGCCAGCTGCCACCAAGCAGGGACACATGAACAAACAGACACACCACGATATTCACACAAGACAGACAAACATTAACACACAGTATGACCCTCCACTACTCTGCCAAAGCAAGGAGGAGGAGGAGGAGGAGGAGGGGGGAGGAAAAAAAACTGAAGAATTAAAAACACATTCCACTTCCCGTAAGGCCGGGAGAAGGAGCAGTGAGTCACAGCAGCAGTTTGAAACGGCTCCTTTTTAGTTTCAGACGTGTCGTGTTTGAACGTCTACACGTGGAGCTTTTAACCTCCGTGGGTCCTCTCAGTCCAGCGTTGTTGACGGTGCCCCCCCCCCCCCGCTATTTGTTTAAGCCAATGCTAAAACAACTCATTCACCGACTTTGAGACATGACAGCTCGTCTGCAAGTGATCGTCACTCTCTCAGTTCAACTGCAGGTCATAGAGACATTTTACGATTTGAGTTTTTATTAAACACAGTGACTTTTTTAAGTATTCTTAAGGTTTAAACATTTATTCACACATAAAACCACAGAATTACACACACTGTCACTTATGAGGCATTCCCATCATGGAAGCCACATGTTTGATCCCTGTCCAGCGTCTGGAATCGGCCGCCATCATGTTTCCTTCCCCCACAACGCTGCCAGGAAAAGATTTTTTATTGTAAAGTCAAACTGCAAAACATCATCATTGTGGGAATAAACCCTTCTTCTCTCTTTCTTTTCATCTTTCCATCTCCTCCCATCAGTCCAGACAGAGCCCCCCCACCCCCACCCTCCTCCCCAGAAAACAGACTCAACCCCCTAAAATGATGCTGGTTTTCCATTTGGTTCACAGGCAGCATCCTGAGTCACAGACAGGAGGTCCTGCTCCGATCACACACACGCTGACAGCTTAATTGACTCCACCGTGGAAGACTCCATAGTATCTGTTCTCCGTCGACTCCCCTGCTGGTGGGACTGAGTCACATGCTCCAGCTCAGGTGGACCAGCTATCAGTCGAATCTGTTCACACTCAACAGGCGGCCTGATTAATGACAGATCGCATGATTTAGACCAGCTGGCTCTGGGTCTGGGCTGTTGTTTTTTTTTTTTTCTTTTGTGGTTGTTAAGTCATCATTTCATCCTTCAGCCTTATCTATCTTCAGCCTTATCTATCTTCAGCCTTAAAGTCATGAGGGTATTACAACAAGTATTCACATTCACGTTTCACCTGGGATTGTGACCAATTTTGTTGTGCTTGCACAATGACAACAATAAAGTCTATCTATCTATCTATCTATCTACTGTATCTATCTATCTATCTATCTATCTATCTATCTATCTATCTATCTATCTATCTATCTATCTATCTATCTATCTATCTATCTATCTATCTATCTATCTATCTATCTATCTACTGGTATTTAGAATTTTATAAATCGAATATGGATGAATGGTATTATGTAAAATGCTCAGAAATATCATTAAACAGGTTGTTTTTAATGAGTACTTCCAAATTCAGAAAATATAGTAGCCTACCTTTGTCTGGGGACTGTTTCCAGCTGTGAACTGATGCACATCTTGGCCTCTTGTGAGTTTTACGTAATAGCTGCATGTTGGTCCGCTTTGAGTGTCTCATGGGATTTGGTGTCGATAAGAAAAATATACAACATAAACACAGTGTCCTCTAAAAGACGAGACAACAGAGCTTTATTGTAATAAAGAACATAATCTCGGACAGTTTGAAATAAAATAAAACAGATTTGGTCCTGATGCCGTCTTGAGTCATCAAAGGAGGGTATTCAGGTCTGGGCAGCTCCATGGGACAAATAAACACACACATGCACGCACACACAGATGTATGTATGCTAACATGCACACAGATATGTACACACTCTCCTCACTCTCTCTCTTTCTCAGACACACACACACATACACACAAACCCTTCTGCATTGCCCTGGCTGTGCACCCAGGGGGACAACAGCAGTGAGTCAGAGCGAGTCATACGCTACACACACACACACACACATCACAAACTCTCACAAAACACGCAAACACTTGCCCAAATGCTGAACTGTGGCAAACTTTATTGGCTGCAGCGTTCTGAGCTCCTGTAGATCGGAGCCGATCACATCGTAGAGGTGTTATATTAAGGTTGTGAGTTAAACAAACAGGAAACTGATGACTTTTCTCCTCGTGATCTGTTATCACATGTCATCACACATTTTATCTCTGACATGTTTTTTCCCCTTGTGTGTTTTAAGGTGAATCAAACACATGCAGCTGATGAGATGATAAGTGATATGAAAATATGAACACTGAGCTAAAGTTTATATTTATCAGTAATTAAAGATATTAGTTTTAAACGTCTTTGAAGGTGGATTATGGATTAGTATTTATATTTAGCTATTGTTGTCATGTCAAAATTAATCCAGATTAGATGATACAGCCTAAAACATGCCAGGCATGTTGTTGAAGATCTTGGAGCATATTGACTCTTTATTTATGTGTGGGGATAATTATAAGACCAGCAATAATGAGATCCATGTCATGTGTAAAATATTAGCTGGACAGCCTTTCACTCAACAGTCAGATACAAAAATATGATTAAAGTTTGACGCCAGAGCCTGGTTGTTGTATAAATGTAGGTTGTAGATGCCTCGGAGGGATGGAGGATTTTGGCTGAGTTTCCATCCAGCCCCCATCCTCATGTAGAACCATTAATCAGAGACAATATGAAGTCATCGCTCCCTTATGGGATTTTACTGCCAGTAAAAATAAACCGTGCATGCCTCTTAAGCAGACTTGCTAACACTGATATCACGAACTAACAAGCTTTGGCAGCCTGTGGTGCATTCTTCTTTTCTTGGTGAAAATTTGTTTTCAGAAAATAACTTCCTAATCAAATCAGCCAAAATTAGCAGAATTGATTATCTATGTTTACACTGTGGTTTTTGTGAGGCTTAAAGCTACTAAAATGGGACAATCGCTAAGAACAGGGATCAATCAGTGGGTTAAGAGGAAATGTTTAATCCCATAGGAGCTTCATATTTTCCATGAAAAGGAGGGAGTGGATTTTCCACAACAGAGGAGAGGAGAGGAGAGGAGAGGAGAAGAAGAAAAGAAAAGAAAAGAAAAGAAAAGAAAAGAAAAGAAAAGAAAAGAAAAGAAAAGAGGAATAGATGGGAGGACAGATGGATGTATGTTGTAACACCGAATGGGGAGGTGAAAGAAGGCGTTTAGCTGGCATGGTGTTTGAGAGCAAACGCATGCGTCACTGAAGCTATTCCAAGATGCACAACACACACACACACACACACACACACACACACACACACACACACACACACACACACACACACACACACACACACACACACACACACACACACACACACACACACACACACACACACACACACACACACACTTTTAATAGGTTTTGGCTGTTTCCTTGACAACAGTATAGTATTTTGGGGGATCAGAGGTGCAGTTATGGGGCAAATCAAAGGAAAAGCCTGAATACATGAGTTGGAGAAGACAACAGATGCAGATCCTGCTACACAAGTTCACCATGATAATTATAATATTCAATCAATGCTCTGTGTAGTGCGTAAGGATGATGAGTCTGATTCCGTATCATGACAGCATTGACGTGACTTTGAAGCTGTTGACGCAAGGGTGGAAAAGCTTCAGTCCCAAAGATGCTCAAGTGGCAAAAGGGAACAGAGCCTGAAGTGGCATCTGCATTTAGATCTATGGTGAAGACATCAAGAAACAAGATGACGCGATGCTTGTTAGTTAGTTTGATATGTAGGACACTTACCTGTATGTTCTTACTGGTGGGGTTTTATAAGGCAGCTCTTCCTCAGGTGAGAATGTCAACACGTGATCAGTCTGCGTCAGCAAGAACAGTCTGTCCAAAATTACACAGAGAGGGGTGTTATAGTAGGGTTTCAGTGCCTAACCCTCTCATTAGGTAGATAAATGCACATTTGAGAGCTCAGCGGTGCAAAAACCAGAGGCACTGGTCGACTGAGGTGATGTAGTGAGATGAATCATCCTTCACCATGTTCTCGACAAGTGGGCAAATGCATGTGTGGTGCACACCAAGAGTACAGAACAGGTGTGAATGCGTGACCTCTACAGTAAGTCTGTTTTCAGCGTGGGGGCATTTTGTTGGCATGGCTCAGTTCACTGCAAATCAATATAAAGTTGTTTTGAATGCAATATTTCTTAATAGGAGTTGTCTCTTACAGGATGGTTGACACCCACATCCATGAGGGTCACTCACTGAATGGTTTGATGGGTAAATATAAATAATGTAAAACATTTCATCAATAAATCACCACCAGGGCTTGGGATTTTAAACCGATGTGTTGGGCAGAGTTCATCAGTGATCCAGAGACTTGTAGTCCCGAAGCTGTTCTGGCAGCATGTGGTGGCCCAACACCTTTATTGATAAAGTGTTTTTTTCTTTTCTCTTGTCACATACAGTGGCATGCAAAAGCTTGGGCACCCCTGGTCAAAATTTCTTTCTTTTTTTAAAGTAACTTTTTTTGTCTTTTCATGCCTTTATTTGATAGGACAGTTGAGAGAGACAGGAAATGGGGAGGCAGAAAGAAGTGGGTGCTGCACGGAGCCCCGCTGTAACTCAGACTAGTTCAACTATGCCGGGTGGTCAAACATTTGCTGGGCCCTTTTCCTTTTCTGTTATTTTGAAAATGTAAAAGATTAGAATAAGATTAGAATAAAGACTATTAGTCTACTTGCCAGCCCATAGGGCCCCATTGTGAACCCGGAAATGTTGAGTACCCCAAAGTTTTATGTTAGAAATATATAGTATGGGTCCCCAGTATTCAGAAACTGCCGGATGCTAATTTATATATATTGGGCAATTAGCACAATTGACATAATTAGCATAAATTAGCATAGTTTCCTATATGGGCAATATTTCTGCAAAATTGACTTGGCTGATCTGGGCAATATTGGAGTGGTTTTAGGGGTTATTGATGATGCTGAATCCATTTCTGACATTTTCAAAATTCAAAATGGCTGTCTAAACCGAAGGGACCAGATTGAAATCCATCAAAATCGGCCCACTGGCGGTTAAGATCTGGTCACTTCCGGTTTAGACAGCCATTTTGAATTTTGAAAATGTCAGAAATGGATTCAGCATCATCAATAACCCCTAAAACCACACTAATATTGCCCAGATCAGCCAAGTCAATTTTGCAGAAATATTGCCCATATAGGAAACTATGCTAATTTATGCTAATTATGTCAATTGTGCTAATTGCCCAATATATATAAATTAGCATCCGGCAGTTTCTGAATACTGGGGACCCATACTATATATTTCTAACATAAAACTTTGGGGTACTCAACATTTCCGGGTACTCATTTTTGGCAAGTAGACTATATACATATATATATATATATATATATATATATATATATATATATATATATATATATATATATATATATATATATATATATATATATATATATATATATATATCCATTTATATCCATTTATATCCATATATATATACAGCATATTGTTTAAAATGTAAAGGGAATATTTCATCAACTTTATGCCTTTTGGAGATCATTTCATCTTCCACTTGCTTAAAGGGATAGTTCACCCAAAATTCAAATTTCACTCATTATCTACTCACCCTCATGTCAACTAATAGCTGTGAGAATTTTCAGAGTCCTCCGTTCCTTCTCTGAGTTACGGGGGGTCTGCGCAGCAGTATTTGTCCATATAATGGTTGTGAATGGACACCACGTTTCTTCGTCCAAAAAGACACACCAAAAAACATCCAAATACCTCCATACTGCTCGTCTGTAATGTCCCTCTTGTAATTGAAGCCCCGACATGAGAAATTGTTCCGAAAAAAATTAAATAAGTCTATATTTTAAGCTTGTTTGTAGCGGAAGCTCCCAGTGTCTCAGTTCACTGCTCTGCCTGTGTAAGTGCAAATCTCACGTGATTTGCACTGACCGGCGGAACAATTTCTCATGTCGGGGCTTCAATACAAGAGGGACATTACAGACGAGCAGTATGGAGGTATTTGGATGTTTTTTGGTGTGTCTTTTTGGACGAAGAAACGTGGTGTCCATTCACAACCATTATATGGACAAATACTGCTGCGCAGACCCCCCCGTAACTCAGAGAAGGAACGGAGGACTCTGAAAATTCTCACAGCTCTTAGTTGACATGAGGGTGAGTAGATAATGAGTGAAATTTGAATTTTGGGTGAACTATCCCTTTAACCTAATCACCTAAGCCTCAAATGTCCGCCTGGACCTTTTTTTTTCTTATTTAACTATAAAAGGCCCTGAAAATGTCCTGTGAGTAAGTGCTTTTGCCCATTTTTTCAGAACACTTTCAATGTTAGGCAGTTCTGTTATTCACTATATGTTAAAACAGTGTTTTAGCTGTTTTAACTGTTCACATTAACAGAAATGTTGCATGCTACTGTATGCGTATGTGTTTGATGTGTGCATGTGTGTACGTGCTCAACACAGCTTTTGAATGTCTGTTAGTCAAGCGAGATGTGGCCATAATTGCAAAACAATTCGTTTATACTGGTGAATTTGACAGTTCTGCGTCATTTACAGAAGGGACTCCTTCCCACAAACCATTCAAAATAAGTCATCACATATAAAGTTCCCTAAAAATGAGCTTCAAAGGCCCTCAAAGGCAAAGAGGTTTGAATTTGTTGTGCAACACAGTCACTAATATTTCAATGTGTCGAGCCTATTCTCGGCTCATCCAATTACTCAGAAATTCATTGACGTCATTTAGGGACAGAGACAATGAACAAATGACAAATCTGAATGGATTTGACAATATCGGGCGCACTTCCTTTACTGCTTGTTAGATTCGCTGATAAGAAAGAACTTCACACTTCTCTGCAATTTTTAACATGTTAATGACCCCACAGCATCTGCAGGAACCAATCACCAAGAGGAAGCTATTATCCCCCAAAATACACAGGGTGATCTAATTTATCATATTTAATTAAGGGCTGCACTCAGAGGAGGCCTCTGACAGAAGTAAACTTGGGTTCACACGTAAATGAAGTGACACTTGCAAACAAACACATTCTCAGTGCATCAGGTACACACACACACACACACACACACACACACACACACACACACACACACACACACACACACACACACACACACACACACACGCACACAATAGCCCCCACCTACACTACACATCACTACAGGAAATCAAGCATTTCCTGCTGCTTATGGTACAGGATGTGAGGTTAGTAACTCAGCGTGTTTCAGCGTATTATGAATGAGAGCCACTCTCACTGTGGACCACAGTCTCGCTCACAGCACTTCTGAAGTACTATATCAGTTGTCATTTTATTTCTAAGACACTGCTGCTCCCACGCATTTGATAACAGCCCCGCAATGGCACTAATGTTTACCTATGACCACAAATATGTAGATAGATATGTATCATTGTAAAATAAAAATGGTAAACAAGCTGTGAGAGCTGATTTTCAATTCTCTAATAGGCCGGGAGCCAGGTCCACCCCTCAGGATGTTTTTTGCTACCTTTTTTTCACTATTATTTCTTGTTATCCCATACATTGGGCCATCACAAATTGATAACCTCCACCCCCAGCAAGGATCCGTTTGGCCCCAGGGGCCAAAAAAAACCCTTTTTGGGAAAAGCTTCTGGCGAAATGATGTAATGGCATATATTAGGGTACTGCAACTGCATACATGGTCAGATAACTCTGAAATTTTGCATGGTGTATCCTGACACATAGGGGAAACTATCAGATTAATATTCTGGGGCTTACTGCCTTCCTATTTTCAAATATCACCCTCAGTTTATCCCAAAAGACAAAAAAATGTGTTTCCGCCTGACAAATTGTCATCAAATGTGATCATTTTAAAGCATTTATTATACATATCACTGCCTTAGATGGATATGAAAAACTTCCCACATTTGTAAGCCTCAATTTAAGACCAAGATGACCTTTCTATCTAGAAGATTACACCTGCTATGACCAAAGTCTTCCAGTGTCCTACCTCAAAATCAGAGAAAACGGAACTTTCAGCATTAGCATTCCAAATGGGATTAAGCATGATTTCTTGTACATAAACTGTATCTTAAAGCAGATATCAGTGGAATGTTTTTGTTAATATAAGTCCTAAATAGTCCTATTTTCCGTCAGCAATCACTTACATGAAGTATTTCAGCCTAAACACGAGTCTCTCCGTCACTCTGCTCTGCTGTAACCCGAGGAGAAAATTTTCCTTGTGGGATACAAGTGTTATCCAATGAGGAGAGAGAACGGCATGAAGGGCTGTGTGTGCAGCCAAGGGATGCGCGTGAATGTGGTGACGTAGCACGAGGACCAATTGATGCCTGACAAGGGCGGGGGCTGCTAACTCATGGTGCGTTCAAAGAAACTCGTACTTTGTGTTTTTCCTTCCTGTGAAGTCATACCAGTTCGATCTGGTACGAGTTCACGGGTCGGAAGTTACGAGTGGCCGTTATAGGGAACTTTCACAGACAACAGGATGGTAAAAACACGAGCTACGGGTTACCTGGAACGCTACCAAGTCGTAGTTGTGACTTGAAGCTGTAACTTACGGTTTCAAAAGCCTGCCTTGAACGCAGCATTAGCCGAAACGGCCGTGAAGCTGATATCTGCTTTAAACAAGATTGGAGGCTTTAGTTATAGGCTACTACTATACTATCTGAAGTTAATTACATGAAAAGTGAATAATGTTACACCCCCAGGTGGACCAGGGTATCAGGGTACAATATAAAAATAAATCCTAACCGATTTACACACACCAACACACTTACCAACCGACACACTTTAACCAACCAACTAGTCTATGGGCCAGACCAGATTTTGGTACCACTCAGAGTGGCAAAATCTAGTAACATTTTTTGAAAAGGTACATGTCCATAGATTATATTTTGGTATGATAACCCATCCTAAGTGGTAGCTTTATGACAGTTATCAGCTCATAAAGTTATCAACCCCCTGCAATAAATAGGCCTCTAAACGCAGGGGGCATATCTTGTTTTGTGCTCATTTTCAGACCTTTACTCATATGTTATGAGGGCATGTTTGGTAGAATTTTAAAGTGTACAATCCCAGCTTTCATTAAGACCTAGTTTTGGGCCTATCTATAAAAAATATAAAGGTCACATGGTCAAAGGTCAATCTATCTCAACAACTATTTTTCCACTATTTTCGCCTAAACTGTAGTCTTTTTTATAGCACTGTGAAATGTAGGAACAGCACTGACACAAATAACAAAAACTGAAATACTCACAGGACTGTAACAATTCAGGAAATGCATAATCTTCCCATAATTTCCTACTATGAGGGATGATTATGGGTCTTAAAGTGGAACACGGGCCCAGGCGAGAATTGTCAATAACTGCATTTAAGACAAACACGCTAAATGGATTGCAAGTGCAATTTTGACCGTTTGAGAGATGCAATCCTCGGTGCGCCCGGTTAGTAGATCAGCTTCAGCATGTGTTTGCATGTACAATCAAGTTTGCACGCACAAACACATTTTTATACACACAAACCTTAGTAGATCCGGCCCATAATCAGAAGTTAGTGCTTATACAGTAGTTCTGTACACTGAACATAGGAGTGGTTAAGAGCTTTTCACAGTGATTGACCACAAGTCATTGACCATTGGGGGGGCACACAGGGTGGCCAATCAGGTTTTAGGGGGGGGCAGGTGCCCCTCCATGCCACCATGGCAGACCCGCCCCTGGGTGAGTCAGGAGAAGTCTGGAAGTCTACAGGTCTTTGTATGTGGTTGAAGGGTCTGATGTTGCTGAGTCAAGGCCAAATTTACCCCCAGGGGACAGTAAAGTATATATCTACAGTATATAATAATAATTTTATTTGTAGAGCACCTTTCAAAACAAAGTTACAAGGTGCTTATATGCAGTATCTATCTAACTATCTATCTATCAACCAGGAGTTGTTGAAGGTCAACCAGTGTGATTGTGTTGGTCACTGTAGCATGTACAGCAACTCCCAAGCTGATCCCACAAGAGTTCAATTGGGTTGAGGTCTGGACCAGTCATACCTGTGACTGACACACACATGGCAGCACTTTGAGCTCAGTACAAGAGTGAATACCCACAGGAGGATATTGCAGGGGATTTTGGCATTTTTGGGGGGCGCTACCCACTCATCCTGACATCCCAACTCTTCTTAAAGAAATGAAAACCTCAACCTGCGTGCTTGATCCCATTCCATCTAGCTTCATTAATAACTGTCTCCTCATCATTGCTCCTCTCATCACTTCAATTATCAACACCTCCCTCACCTCGGGCTTTGTCCCTCCTTCAATGAAGCTGTTGTCACCCCCATCTTGAAGAAACCTGGCCTCAGTCCCAACATCAACGTCAATTTCAAACCTTCCATTTTTCTCTAAAATACTTGAACATGTCATTTATGCCCAATTGAAAGCCCATCTCAGCTAACAACCTATTTGAACCATTTCAATTTGGATTCCATAGACAACATACAGGCAGCTCTTAAATCACCAATGACATCCTCCTCGCCTCAGACTCCGACCACCTCACCATCCTCATCCTTCTCGACCTCACCGCAGCCTTCGACAGTCACTCCATCCTCCTCTCCTGTCTTTCCTCCACCCTAAACATCACTGGAACTGCACTCTCTTGAATTCAGTCATATCTGCTCCTCCACTGTCCCCCTGTCCCAAGGTGTCCCCCAGAGTTCAGGGCTTGGTCCCCTCCTCTTCATCCTGTACTTGCTAACATCATCCATCGTCAAGGTCTCCAGTTTCACTGTTGCGCCAATGACATTCAGCTTTACAAAATCCATCACTACTACCAGCCACACCACTCTCATCTCCTGCCTCAACAATATTAAATCATGGATGCAACACAACTTTCTGAAACTTAACTATGACAAATCAGATATTCTTCATTGATCCCAAATCTCTCACAAAATCTACGGACAACTTCACCCTTTCCCTTAACAACATCTCCCTAACTCCCTTCCTCTCACATCCCGTTGGAATTTCCTTTGACAGCACCCTCTCCTATGATCGTTACATCACCCAGATAGCCCAGACTGCCTTCTTTCACTTAAAAAACATTGCCTGATTTCGTCCCTCCCTTCGTCCTAACCCTCTCTGCTGCTGAAACCTTTATACGCCTTCGTCACCACCAGACTTGATTACTGCAACAGCATCTTTTATGGCCTCTCATCCAGAACCCTCAATAAACTCCAGAATTCTGCTGCCTACCTGCTCACTCATACTTGTCCCCATGACCACATCACCCCCATCCTCCAAAACCTTCACTGGCTTCCTGTTTCTTACCGTATACAGTTTAAAATCCTTCTTCTCACATTTAAAGCACTCCATAACCTGACTTCCTCCTACCTCACTGACCTCCTCGACCTGACCACCACCAAACATTCATACACATCACACGAGGCAAGGTGGATAAGATATCTAGGCTACGTCTACGACAGCCGCTGGGATGGGGCGGGATTCGAACCTCTGGTTTTTGGACGACCCACTCTACCTCCTTAGCCACTGTCATCCCAATATTAAATATAATTTAAAATATTAATATAAAATACAACACCAGCTGTATGTGAAATGATTGACTGAAATAACATTTTCAATTTTTTTTTGAGTTGTTTATATTTAGACATGCTAGTGTCAGAAACTTTGGTCTTGTTTTTGTACTGTGCGTACTGCGTAGCTATATGTTATTAATTGAAAACCCCAATAAAAAGAGGAGGCCGCAGACTATGAAGGAGAATGTGAGAGCCAAGAAAGAGTTATAGAGAGTTTCTATTCTATTCTGTTACATTGTAATAAGGCTTTTCTCAAGTTAACATGTTTCTAAATTATATTTGTGGTGCTGAAAAGATGAAACAGCAGCTGTAGGGTGGGCAGAGCATTCCATGCCAGTAACCACTGGTGGTAATTCTTTAAAATGGCTACCACAGTCATCAGAATTAAAATTTGCAGTGGCCCAATATCCACATTCATCAAACATATATTCAGCAATCAGATCACCAAATTTGATGCTTTTATCACAAAATGAACAATTGTCAAGCGATGTCGTCCCACTATAAGGTTAATTGAGCCACCTAGAAAGTATGAACAAAGTTAGCTAAGCAAATAAATGACATTATACTGTATCTGATGGAGGCAATCCCAATATGTATTGAAAACAGATATATGTCTAGAAAGGCTATTTATAACTAATTTATCAATTATTATTTAAAGAGCTAGGACGCTCAAACCTACAAAGCCACATATTTTGGACTGATGATGATGATGATTAGGGTAAAGATGTAAAGAGAGTGCATAAAAATGTGCAAACTGCAAACATGCACAAATCAGAGGATGGAGGAGGATGAATAAGTTACCTTAACTCTGGACTATAATCATGATGATGGTGATAATTAGGGCAAAGATATATAGAAAACTTAAAAACTCTTTGAGAAATACAGAGGAATAAGCAGTTATTGACAATTCTCGCCTGGGCCCGTGTTCCACTTTAAGACCCATAATCATCCCTCATAGTAGGAAATTATGGGAAGATTATGCATTTCCTGAATTGTTACAGTCCTGTGAGTATTTCAGTTTTTGTTATTTGTGTCAGTGCTGTTCCTACATTTCACAGTGCTATAAAAAAGACTACAGTTTAGGCGAAAATAGTGGAAAAATAGTTGAGATAGATTGACCTTTGACCATGTGACCTTTATATTTTTTATAGATAGGCCCAAAACTAGGTCTTAATGAAAGCTGGGATTGTACACTTTAAAATTCTACCAAACATGCCCTCATAACATACTGTATGAGTAAAGGTCTGAAAATGAGCACAAAACAAGATATGCCCCCTGCGTTTAGAGGCCTATTTATTGCAGGGGGTTGATAACTTTATGAGCTGATAACTGTCATAAAGCTACCACTTAGGATGGGTTATCATACCAAAATATCATCTATGGACATGTACCTTTTCAAAAAATGTTACTAGATTTTGCCACTCTGAGTGGTACCAAAATCTGGTCTGGCCCATAGACTAGTTGGTTGGTTAAAGTGTGTTGGTTGGTAAGTGTGTTGGTGTGTGTAAATCGGTTAGGATTTATTTTTATATTGTACCCTGATACCCTGGTCCACCTGGGGGTGTAACATTATTCACTTTTCATGTGATTAACTTCAGATGGTATAGTAGTAGCCTATAACTAAAGCCTCCAATCTTGTTTAAGATACAGTTTATGTACAAGAAATCATGCTTAATCCCATTTGGAATGCTAATGCTGAAAGTTCCGTTTTCTCTGATTTTGAGGTAGGACACTGGAAGACTTTGGTCATAGCAGGTGTAATCTTCTAGATAGAAAGGTCATCTTGGGCTTAAATTGAGGCTTACAAATGTGGGAAGTTTTTCATATCCATCTAAGGCAGTGATATGTATAATAAATGCTTTAAAATGATCACATTTGATGACAATTTGTCAGGCGGAAACACATTTTTTTGTCTTTTGGGATAAACTGAGGGTGATATTTGAAAATATGAAGGCAGTAAGCCCCAGAATATTATTCTGATAGTTTCCCCTATGTGTCAGGATACACCATGCAAAATTTCAGAGTTATCTGACCATGTATGCAGTTGCAGTACCCTAATATATGCCATTACATCATTTCGCCAGAAGCTTTTCCCAAAAAGGGGTTTTTTTGGCCCCTGGGGCCAAACGGATCCTTGCTGGGGGTGGAGGTTATCAACTTGTGATGGCCCAATGTATGGGATAACAAGAAATAATAGTGAAAAAAAGGTAGCAAAAAACATCCTGAGGGGTGGACCTGGCTCCCGGCCTATAAGTCACTAGTTAAAAACTGAAGCAGGCTCAGATAATTTAACAATTTCGAAATTCATGTGCGTGTGGGTTTGTGAGATAAAAATGTAAGTTGCTTTGGACAACAGTGCTGTGCATGCTAAATATGTGTAATGTAATAATCCAAACATTATCCATTTGGTATTGATAATGGCATCTATTAGGAACAGATCAAAGAGCGCTCCAATGGAAAACGCAATTGTTAGTCTAACTACTTCCAACCTAGCAAGACTTCCAAAGCTACTTATGAGTATATTTCTTGTTCTTTAATTGGTTTGGGAAGTTGTTCTTTTTATTTCTTGTTTTCTTTTTTTATTGCTAGCATTCAAGATGATGCTAGCACAAATAAAATGTGAAACTGCACTATAAGGTGAAGGCTAATGACCACTTCCCTTCAGCAGCTACGTGATCAGCAGTGCAAAGTCAGAGACTTTATGTCAGGGATCTGCAGAGGTGGTCTTATTTGGGAATATTTTACACACTTCCAAACAAAGCAGGAAGCTGGAAACAGACATCAAAATGGGTGATTGTTAGACATAAGAAGCTCACTCCTCTTTTATTTGCCTGAAAGCTAAAGTAAAATACTTTAAATTTCCACCTTATTTTCCATGATAGAACCAAGTGACATCTGCGTTTAGCAAGGGGTCGATTAGCCGAGTGTGTGCAGAACAACAGCGCCTGCATGTACGCACTTGTATGTGTATTTGCTTTGATCAAATGACTGCATGACAAGACGACTTTGTCTCATCGTTATGGTGCACGCACCTTTATGTTCCTGCATTGTAAACAAGGGTCAAGTGTTGCCCCAGGGCAGAATTTTAAATACACTGCTTGTGCCAAGCATGTCTGCATAAAAAAACACCCCAAGGTCAAACAACATGCTCAGCAAAGCACACATAATGCATGTACACAGGGGGAGAAATAGAGGCAAACGGGCAGATAGATGGACAGATAGAGAGGATGAGCTACAGTACAAGAAACAAAAGGAGATGTTTTCAGAGACTAACCCAAAGTCAGGCGTAGACCTTTTTACACATTTCCTGATGGTTACTATCATAGCCATCTGATTGAGTGATCAAATCCTCCACCTCATTTCTGGGCACCAGTAATACCAGACAGCTGGGAGGAAGAAAAAAAAAAACAAAAGTGCAGTTTAACCGTTTCACTGCCAGAGAGAATTGAGTTGGCTGTGGTTGTCTGACTAAAAGCCTTCTCTCGCAGTCTCTATATATTAGTGGTTTCACTCAAATGAGTACAGATGAAAGTGTCGGTAGGCCTCTCCCAGTCACGCCTGTCTCTACCACTACCTGACAGATCACTGTGGACTATAGGAGGACTCTTCAAGTAACTCACCAGTAATAGCTGGTGTGTTCAATCTGCACCTTTCTGAAATGAAACCAATTGTCCTGATAAAACTGCTAAATACTCAAGACAACCATGTGGTTGAACTGTTGTTGAAATGTTTAACAAAAAAAAAGAAGTGCTCACCACTTCTGGATTTCAGTGTGGGGGGGATATTTTTTTTGTAGAAGTTATGACTACAAATGACTTTGTGATTTCCCCCCTACTGCATGTCTCTTTCCCCTTTGCTCTCATGGGAATGTAAGGGAGAGTAAATGAGGGGTGGGACTAATTTTTCAGAAGTAGCACATATTTAAAAACAGATGTGAGTAGCCTAACGCAGAAGTGAATTGATCATTCAGCCTACAATTAAATGTTAATTAAAGGTGAGAAACTAACTTGTCTGCAACAAATGCATACTGTTTGTTAGATACTGAGGCACACAGTGATGGAAAGTGAGTGCACTAACTTAACGGTAAAACACAGGTCAATCAAATCAAGTCTAGCAGGTAAATAGTGGCTGTGCCATTATCAATTATTGTTAAAGCAGGCCAATGTTACATGATCAGGCCTTAAAATCCTGTGACCATAAAGGGACCAGTTTGGGGGAAAAAAACAAAAAAAAAACTGTAGTTTAAAGGGATAGTTCACCCTAGAATGATATTGATATCCGGTCTTCCGCTGCCAGCGCGCATGCGCAAGGTTCGCACTGAGACCGACTCGAGTCTCAGTCGGTCTCAGTATCAGTGCGAACCTTGCGCATGCGCGCTGGCAGCGGAAGACCGGACAACAAACACTAGGAGCTAATGCTACAAACATGCTTGGAATGTGGACTTATTTAATTTTTTTCGGGACAATAACGCAATTTGGGGCTTCAGCACAAGACGGACATTACATACGAGCATCATGGAGGTATTTGGATGTTTTTTTGTGTGTGTTTTTTTACGAAGAGCTCTGGTGTCCCTTTGCAACCGTTGCATTGAAATGCACTGCTACGCCAAGACCCCCTGTAACTCAGAGAAGGGACGGTGGACTCTGATAATTCTTCCAGCCCTTAGTCAACATGAGGGTGAGTAGATAATGAGCGAAATATCATTCTAGGGTGAACTATCCCTTTAACAATACCGCACATGGAGTCAGCAGAACAGAGTCCAAAATTAGCTAATAGCAGACCAAACAAAACTGTGCCAGCAAACCCCTGTGTTAACCTGACAAAAATAAATAAATGAATAAAAGATAAGAATTTACTTCTTTTTAAAAAAAAAAAATTCTTAAAAAGTATTTTTGTCATTTTAAACATTAAAGGACCTATTGATACATTTTGCTCTTGCTACATAGCCAATGTTAGCATCAACAGCTGTTTACTTGCAGGTCCAGAAGAAGCAACTCGTCCTCTGAACCTCTGGGACAGCCCTTGGAAGCATCCTCTGAAATAAAGTGCAGCCAAATCTCTATAACAGACACTGGCTGCACTTTGTCTCTATAACATCTTTTCTTCTATTGAAGCTAGCATGCTAACCAGCCAGTACCAACCCATCCCATCACTATCACTGTCCTGAAGTAGCAGCACAGCTCAGAAGGTGTTTTATAACCTCTTGAGTGTCAAACTGATGGTCCAAGCTCTTGTCACTTGACAAAGTGCTTTAAGATTTAAACAATCAGCTTGGTTATACTTCCATCAAGAGTCAATTAAAGGTTAAAGACCATGTTAAAGGTTGTTTGCTGTGTGATTTTTCAGAGTATCCCCACACAAGGGTGAACACTGCGGAATCTCCTGAAACCCTGAAAACATGCAAAAACCAAAAATGCCCCTAAGGTGAGTGTATTTGTGAATGTACACATATGTGTCATGTTACTGGGGGACTGAACGGGGGATGTGAAGGCACAGGTGACACAGATGAGTGTCATGTTTACAGCGAAGCTCTGTGGTTTCTTTGTTATCATGAAATAAATGCAATCTTGTGGGCTAAAAGGGCCCGCTAATGTGTGATTTGTAATTCGACATATCTTCAACACATCTTCCCCCATCGCCGTGTGCCAGTAATGATGCTAAATGTGCACTAGTCAAACATTACCGCCCATACAGGTTACTTGTACACATGTAGTGCGCTAAAAGGTCTGTAGGCTGGATGCAACGGTGACTAAGACATCAGGAAATTCTTTTTACATCACATGAAAGACTCACGCCTAATTATCACACACATGCACACGTATCAGTAACAGGATTTGAAAACAGCGCATACAGTAAATGATGGAGCAGATAGACAGTATCTGGTCATTCATGAGCAGATTCGCCTCTAATCACAGTTTGATATTCATACTATATAGGCTGCTGTCAATTATCCATGATCCTACTTATAGCTTTTGGTGGTGAAGACATTCAGTGCGAATAGATATAAAAAAGCAATCGCCTTTGACCGCCTTTGTACTCTCTCACTTGGCTTTCTTGGTAAGAGAAAGACTATCCTGTGACAGGAAAGTTCCTGTATGTGTGTGAGAGTGTGTGTGTGTGTGTGTGTGTGTGTGTGTGCGTGCATATAACTGAGTGTGTGTGAAAACCCAAACTGGTGAACCACTTCTGGTAAGTAAAATAGAAGTGGGCTTTGCTTGCTGGTGTCATCTCTACATTGCTGTGAAACTGGCAGTAAATAATGAGCAGCCACTGTTGAATTCAGATGAAAGTTTGAGGGGCTGGAATGACTAATTAGGAGATTAAGTTAGCATGTATTATGACTGTAATCCCTCTCGGTGTCTACAATTTGATTATGGGATTAATATTAAACTTAGTGTTGTGCTGTGTGGTAAATATTGTTGGATATCTACATAGTGGTGAAAATTGTGTACGGGAAAAAGTTATAAAAAAATATTCACATTTTGAGCTTATGATGACATTTCTCTGGAAACAATGAAACCAGTGAAGAGACAGTGTGGGCATAATCAGTCTGCCACATTATCAATGTGTACATCACCCTATGGAATATAGTGAGATGTACTTGATGCTCTCATGAATCAGCAGGTGGGAAACTGGCTTTGAAGAGCTCCTCCACTGCTCGGGACAATCACACACAGTTAATCTACGCTCCATACTCTCCTCTTTCATTCATGGTTTCACCAGTCGTACATGATCTTATATGATAACGAAGCATTCCGAGGCAGTCGTATCATGGCATCCACCCCTGTTCACATCTCTTTATTTACAGGAAGCAGTGAAGTCTAGAAGTGCTGAGTCTCAATGATCATCAGCGGCAGTGAGAGCATCAGAATGCGCTTTTGGGCGCCTACACAGTTTCAACCCAGCTCACCACACATTAGACACACTGTCCTTTCCCTGTATCTACGTAGAGACTCCTTGGTAAACATTTCTCATAATGCATCTGCTCTCAGTTGCAGATGTGACAGGTTCAAACAGACACAAAGGCGATATTTTTAGAAATACATCTGAACACATACAGAGAGTGCAAAGATGAACTTGATAAAGGCTGAGTGGTTCTTGGAAATCAATTTTCTCAGTGTTTTGTTTGGATTTTAAAAACTCTTCAGGATCCAGATATGCACAGTAACATCCCATAGCATGAGTGACAATGTCTTTGCAGTGAAAGATAAACATAGCAACCATCTCTCATTTAAATTTCCTGCTGGGAAATTGTGTAGGTTGAAATGAGGCTCTGGGCTGAAACCAGTACTACAGCCTCTCATTTTACTTGTCAAGTGTAAATAAGACAAGTCATTTACCAGCTACTGTGATTAATGTCATCTTTCTGCCATGTGAATGAGCCATCTTCCTCGCAGGGCTATACGTATCTTGCCACCTCTTTACTTTCGCAGGAGCACTGGGTTTAGTAGAGGAATGTTGCAGACATGCCAAACAGGTTGGTGAAATATTTACACAAGTGATTAGCACTGAACCAGAGACAACAAAAAGACAAAAGAAATCTATAAAAGAAAAAAAGGCAATGATAAAATGTATGGCATCATGTTAACAACACACAGCATTTGCCACAAGCCTAAACTTTACAAATGTTACTACAAATGCTGTGCATGAATATATTGATTTAAAAGACAGACACTGGTGTTAAAGGGGTATTTGAACATTTTGGGGAAAAAAAGATAAAGATTTTTTTTTCTTTAATAAATAAAATAACTGCTTATTTGCGCCCTTGTTCAGTTAGTTGGAGAAACTGACACCCCTCCCGTGTTTGTACAGTTTAAGCCGAGCAGAAAACCTGGGGTTTTGTTGTTGTCACCATGCGTTTACCAGTCAACCAACAGCGGTACGACTGCTCTCAGCCAAAGAAACACTCTGTAACACGCCCTCCTGTGAATCTGCAACTTGTCGCTTTTCTTGTACAGATTTTTGTTGACTGTTGTGTTATTGCACATTTAGTATACATAAAGCCTTCGTTTGTCTCATAATCATCCGGAGTATAGCATAATGAAATTAGAAAATAACACAGACATCACTCAACAAGTGCTGTGTTTGACTTAAAAGAAAAGATAGGATATTCCTTATTTGGTAGTGGTATGAAATAACTGCTATCTAACAACTAATTTGAATACATCCTGTAGGTCTAACAACGCTGGATATCTGCTGATCTGGTGCGTCAGTTGGGGATGATTCCTGACATGAACCTTTTCACCGCTGCTGTTGCCACACTGCTCTGCAGCTGGCCCATTACCACAACTTACTGAGGAAATGAAAATGCGGTGTACCCAAATCCTCCACACCCTGGCCTCCTGCCACCTCACACTCACTTCTCCTATTTACACAAAGAGGAACTCTTGGCCAGCGTCAGACAGAGGAATCAAACATCTGAAACACATCCAGCCTCTCCTCCCTAACCCATGCCATGTTCACAACAAATCTGAGTGCACTTCTCATCTAAAAGCAATTCAAGCATTTAAAGCTACATACATATCACGTATCATGCTGCATGGATTTTTATTGCATCCATGATATGTGCTCTTGAACTATAAAGGTGAATGATGTCACAACACTGTGGGCCACCTTTTAGTCACTTACAGTATATCAACCCTCATAGTTTCACAGCAAACGTATGATGTGTCTTGTTTGGGTGCATTTGCAGAAAAGGGTGTGTTTGACTTATTACTCACATCTATCTTTTTACTATCATGCGTATTTGACACCTCTCTCTGACCTGCTTGGGTGCTTTTATGTTGTTGTTTTTTTCTTTATTGTGGCTTACCCACGTCAGGGACTTCTCTTACAGAGGCCAAAAAAGTGAGATTCTTCTCTTTTTGTCAGCTGTTTTGCTGCTTTTTTTTTTTTTTTTACTGCAGCATAAATGCACACGAATCCACACGCATAGATTCAACAGACCCAATAAAACTGATAGTACTTCATAGATGGTCATGTTGTTGGTTAACACACCACTTTAACGCAGTCTAAAATATCCCATCTCACAACATTTGGCAGAAACATTCATGTTCCCTCAGAATAAACTGCAGTTTTAGTATCACAAATATCTGGCTGAAATTTCAGCTTTTCCAACACATCTGTTTAGAGGTGAACAATTTGTGGATTCATCCTTTATTCAGAAACAGTCCCAGCAGCTGCATTCATGTTAAAGGGATAGTTCAATATTTTGGCACATTGGCCCATTGCCATAATCCCTATAGTTTTAGGAATAGGTTTGTTACCTTTCATTGGTTTCCCTCATCAAACTCATCAAATACACAATCCAACAACTCCAAAACGCTCTTGTGGACAAGTTGTGACCTGCAGATTCACCACGCTATGAGATAATAATGGAACAACTGCCCCTGACGGAAACGCGCATCAGTGGTTTTGCATGAATTTACCTCTAAAACAACTCCATCTCGTAACGTTCTGTTATTATCTCATAGAGTGGTGAATGTGCAGGTCAATTTGATGAGGGAAAGAAACTCATTAGCCTCCGTAGCGTAGCTCTGAGCAGCTCATGGCTCTGCTCCGCCGTTCTAAAAACAGCTTGCACCGACAATTAAAGGTAACAAACTCCTAAAACTATAGGGATTATGGCAATGGGCCAATTTGCCAAAATGTTGAACTATCCCTTTAATTAGTAAATATTAGCATGCTAAGTCTTAAATAAGATAATGAAGATTATTGAACAGTAAACATTACACAATACTGCAGGATTGTAGGGTTGTCATTATGTGGATGTTCTTCTGTTAGCATTAGAGTGTAAAGCTCCTGACCTCGACACCATCACACTCACGTGCAGCTCCTCAAACTCGTTAAGTTCGCATTTTTGTCTTTTAACGACAAAAAAAGGCAAAAATGAGCCAGCTCAATTAATAAACTAGATGGGCATGTGAAATCAGATTAGACCTAATTAAACCCCCCCACCCCACACTTCCTGCTGTTTTTTTTACAGACTGGCAGAGTGACAGGGAGTTAAGCAGCCGTGTAGATGGAGGGGAAGTGGGAAGGACAGCTCCATATGCGTTACGTCTGCCTGAGGGGACAGCTGAGTCTGACTGTCTTTTCCTGCCACACTCATTTGGCCTCAGCAATCATCTTGTCTTGTGCTAAAGGTCTCTCATCGCTATGAGGCTCCTTGGCACTATCTGGGAGCTACAGACGAAAGAATATGCTGATTAAACATGCCTTCATTAAAACGATTACATGCACAAGATGGTTCAATTTCCCACGGGCAGCCAAATAACGATGAAGGGGAAGCAAGACAAATGGGAAATGCTTTTGGTGCAGAGAGGGTTCAGTTCAAGAGAGGAGGATGGGTTGAAAGGAAATATTGACAATGGCTGCTTGTTAGCATTAATTTAAGTGGCCCACACACTCTAAGGACTGACTAACGGTCCTCTGACTTAACGTGCTGTGTGAGGGAGTGAGCTGTCCTCTCCTCGCAGGGACAGCCAGCTTTTTTGCCCTGATGAACACCCCATACCTGACTCACCACACCTACAGGCCACTTCCAGGTCACCAAGCTTCCAGTGTGGAAGACCTTGCCAAAGATGCAGGAGAAACGTTACTTCTGGTTCGTTTGATAAATCTGGCCAGTGTTTTAGTGCCTGAACGAGCTGCAGAGGTTGCAGCGGGAGGGCGAGAGGGAAAGGAGAGAGTTAAAGTTGTGATGATGGCCAAATGAACATCAGCAGCTCTCAGGCATTCCTCAGTTTTGTCCTTTTCTGACAAAAGTTTTGCGTTTCATGTCAGTGAAATGGTTACAGAGAATGTCAGGGAATAACCATCCAAACAAAATGAATCTAAAGCATCACAGTTCTTACAACAAACTCATTTCCTGTATTGAAATCTAAATTTGATCTATAAGCTCTAATTGTCAGTAAACTCATCCATACTTTGTGATATGATTTTCTCTCAGTGTGATTAAATCAACTCCCAGATGGTTGAATTCTCGTAAAAAAAAAACAACCATCACAATATATTTTGGAAGCATGATTCATAATGGAACAAGTATAGGTGTGTGACATTATAGACTTCCCTCTAAATGACACATTGATTTTACAGTAGAATGTGTAAGATTCAATTAATTCCCCCCAAGTATGCTATTATGGGTCGCCTCCTCCACAGTTCACTTCACATGCCCTCGGTATCTCTCCCAGGCACAGCAGTCATCACGTAGCCCAGTGAGGTGCTAATAGCCAAAGAACAGAAGAATGTATCTTTATATGGCTCAGCCACAGGGGCCATCTGTGCTGCTGAGGCTGATTGCACCTACTGTATACACACCACTGTGGTGTTCAGATTTTTTTTTTCCTGCATATTTCTGCTGTTGCTCTTGTTTCTCTGTCGTCCTATCTGTCAACCTCAATCACACCAGAGCTCAAAAAGCTGACAAAATTGCATGTATGAGGTGTTTGGACTGCGCTTCTAAGAATTCCAGTGTGTTGCCACATGGAATCACGTTCACGTTAAGCAAAACATTGTCCAGAGCTTCAGAGCCCATTAAGGGTCTTGAACAGGAAAAGACACATGTGAATACTTCTAATATGAGTTTCTTGCTCATGCAAATTTAAATATCGTATCAAGTGAGACTTCCATGTCTTTCTTTAAATTATAAAGCAGGTCAAGGTTCTCATACTGTGACAGAATCAAAGCCTCCGTCCACAGAGAAATGCACACAGCCTGTGTTCAGACAAGGTGTCAGCATGTTAGCAGTTGACTATTTTATATGTTTTCACATTATATTCATGTTTGTACATCTATACATTTTCAAAAAGTGAAATGTGTACCTGTGAGTTACAACAGATACGCTCTGGTCCTCCTGGGTCTAGGTCCTTTCTCTTCTCTCCTTGCTGTTTTGAGTTAGTGACATGTGACTGGAAAAAAAGGATGTGGTGTTACGTGAAGTGACAAAATGTGGTAAAATATCTACTCAAAGTGAATCTGTCTCCATCCACCTCTTCCCTCTATCCAGTAATCCATACCATGACACATTGAACCCTCCTGTAAAACCATAATTGAATATTCCTACGGATGGTCACTCTGAGAAGCTTTTATCAAGAGGCAAATGTTTACTGAATCTGTGATAGGGCAGTTTTACAGTTTTGAGATATCTCGATAGCCGTGACTCTTGTGACCTTTAGTAAGTGGATGAGGTCACTCTGAAACTGGAACTGACCACTGAGTGATACTTAACTCTGTTTCCCTGAAACTACTTCTGTTTCTCTGTTTCCCCCTCAGATTTCTGCGCTGACAGGAGATGTGACTGGCACATCGGACCACTGTTTGAGTGGGAGGAGCTTTGCCCAAACTGACCGCTGCGTGACAGCTGACCAAACCTTTTGACTCTGAGGAAGTGAGCAGGATGTGACAGTTGTTGCATCAGATATTCTATATAATTTTCCTGAAATGCAGCCACACTGGTGAGGCCCACTAGATGTGGTAAATCTGATTCATCATATCATACTAGCAGACATACAGTAATGGCAAAGATTCAAGCGTCATTCAAACGGGATCCTCGTCGTGGGATGAATAAAGGCATACTTTACTTAACTTTATTCATCAAGGTCAGATAGCTGATATGTGTCAGAAATTAAAGACACATTTTTTCATTGGGTTTGTTTTTGGTGAATCTGTCATGAATTAAGAAAAAAAAACATAAAATAAAAACTACTGTAACAACAAAAACAAAGAAACATGAACTAGGTTAGGTAGCCAATGAACAGGGGTTTGGAAAGTCAAAAAATCAGACGATGCTAACGTGCATAGGCGCATGGTGTCTGGATAGTGATTCAGAGGTCATTACCAGACACAGAAGACAAAGACGTCTTTCAATCAAACAGGTGTTCAGCTCAAGGGTTATGTCTTTACCCTCAAATACCTTAGAGGCTCTGTCATTTGTTTACACTCCTGTTATTTCTATAGTAACGTGTTGGGTTCAGTAGCCTACACATATAGCCTAAGAAACCCATAAACAAGCAATCAGGAGCAGCTCATGACTCAGGTACAGGAGAGCTACGACATCTCTCATTTTTAATTCATGTTTGTCTGTGATCATATGACTATAATTCCTAAAGGATTACTCAAAAGTACAAAAACAGTTTTTTGCTGAGTAAGTTCAGTAGCTATTTGGCCTACTCCCCTGCATCACTGATTATTGCCTTATCTGACTTTTATCTCTTCAATCACATGGACACATTCTTGACTGATACACCTAGAATACGTCCTTTCTTGCCAAAATGCCTCCAAGCATTTCTGAGGACATCACGCCCATGAGTTACCACTACCTACCCATCCTCTCCCTGCCTGCAGGCTGAAGGAGGGCAGCGGTGCTCCTCCTCCGCCTCCCACATCCCGGAGAACTGGAAGCGCGCCAGGATGGGATTGGTTTCCCGCTCCTGTCAGGGAGGAACCGGTGCGCCAGGATACCCAAATATGGCCTGGTCGATATCAGTTCGGATGGCATGACTCAGCAGCGCAGTAGACTATATATCCCGACGGATGGGATTGTTGTTGAGGGAAACAGACAAGAGTGGTCACAGGGGGATGTTTGAGGTGTCCTGGTAAGACTGGAACTGGCCCCGTGGTGCTTTGAGTGACTGCGCGCGCAAGGATCATTCAGCCTGACTTGTTAATAAATAAATAAAGAAGGGCGCGTGGATGTACACGAGGTACTTGGACTGTTTACCTGTGTTGAGTTCCCCCCCCCCCCCCGCGCGTCTAAAAAGGCTTCGTCTTGTTTACAGTCCTGTTCCTGGCAACAACGTCATCTATACTCTATCTAAAATCCCGGAGGCGGGGACACAAGCAGCCAATCAGCGTGGAGCTTGAAGGGCTCGTAGCACCGGATCCTATAAAAGAGCGCAGCGCGCCGGCCGGCTGTCAGTATAGAGGAGACAGACGCGCAGCTCTGACACAGAGCAGGAAAGACTCCTACACACGAGTGGATTGAAAACATCTGAATTAGTCACTGGACTCCGCTTTGAATCCGACTAAAGGTACAAACCGACGTCTTGGTACAGTACAGTTCCACTATTTTGGAAGTTTTGCTCTTGTTTTTGATAACTTTGGTCTTCAGTAAAATAATACAGCGGGACTTTGTGCTGGAGATTGAATCAGTTTGGGACACTGAAGCCTCTCGGTGTCCGAGCAGCATCTTTGCAGCGCTCTCTTGTGTTTGACTGTCTGATTTTGAAATATGTCCACAATAATGGAACAGCCTTTTTATGACGACTCGTTTCTCTCTGCTTATGGCCATCCAGGCGCAGCCCTGCCAGACTACAAGCTGCTAAAGCAGAATATGAACTTGAACTTCTCCGATTCATATCGGAACTCAAACTTCAAGGCTCAGCACCTGCGCGCAGAAAGTGATTTCTATTCAGCGGGCGCGGCGGACGTGGGCTCCCTGAAGCTCGCCTCTCCTGAACTGGAGCGACTGATCATCCAGAACAGCAACGGGGTCATCACTACAACGCCGACACCTGCCCAGTTCCTCTACAACCGCGGCATCACAGAGGAGCAGGAGGGCTTCGCTGACGGTTTCGTTCAGGCGCTGGACGACCTGCACAAGATGAACCAGATGGCTCCTCCGAACGTGTCCATCGGCACCGGTGGCCTCGGCTGCTCGGCTCCAGCAGCCTCCGTGTTCGGCTCCTCCATGCAGCCGGAACCGCTCGAGTACACCACCCTGAGCAGCTGCCCCACTAACCCCAGCCTGTCCTCTGCAGCCAGCTACCCATCCACCACCATCAGCTACCTGCCCCACCACCAGTACCACCAGCATCCTCAGGCCGTTGCGCACGGGTCGCACCATTTCCAGCACTCCCTGCCCGGGGCCGGCATCCACTCGCAGCGCTTCGGAGGCTTGAAAGAGGAGCCACAGACAGTCCCCGACATGCAGAGCAGCGACGGCTCACCGCCCATGTCCCCCATCGACATGGAGAACCAGGAGCGGGTCAAAGCGGAGCGCAAGCGGCTGAGGAACCGGCTCGCAGCCTCAAAGTGTCGGAGGCGCAAGCTGGAGCGCATCGCTCGCCTGGAGGACAAGGTGAAGGTGTTGAAAACGGATAACGCCGGACTGTCGAACACGGCTTCTCTGCTGAGGGAGCAGGTGGCCCAACTCAAACAGAAAGTCATGACACACGTGAGCAGTGGCTGTCAGCTCATGTTAGCGCCCAAAGTCAAGTCTTACTGAAGAAACGATGCACTTTTAGAAAAAAACAAACACTGAGCAATGACTGCACTGACAACTGGATGAGCGGTGTCTGCGAACACACAGTAACTCTGAGGGAACTGGACTTGGACCAGTGTGGTTTCTTTGGCTGAAAGGAAACGGACTCCACACAGAAATAATATAAGACTAAAACACTTAGGGCATTTTTGAATACGTTTTTAAAAGTGTCGTATCGGGTTTGCCTGTTTACATTTTTGTTGTTGTTTGATTGTATTTGTGCTTCTCATGTAAGTTATTCGTGTTTGTCAGGTTGACCCTGACGAGCCTGTCTTTTTTTACTTGTACAGTATATTTAAGTAAATGAAAAAAAATATGGAACTAAAGAGCCTATGTGGTGCCCTTTCTTTTTTGAGGTCGTGTCTATTTCAAACTGCCACTTCTTGGGAATTATTTATCACGGTAAATTCTCGTTAGCGCCACCGCACTGTTGTCACTGATCTTTCTGGTCAGCAGGCAAGTTTACAGTAGCAGTTGCTTGACGTTGGAGACGTCCCAGCGTAGGATTGTTTCCCTATTGACGTACATACGTCAGTCCATATATGGTCAAATTAGCTCACAAACGTCACATCACGACAAGGTTTCCGGGAACTCCCTCCTACATTGCCAGTCAGAAATGCTGCGCTCTCCCCTTCACACCACAACATGCGAGTGTGTGCGTGTAAATGAGGAGGTTTTGTCGATGAGTGGCTGATTCGAGTTTAAAGGGAGTTTCCCCATTCTGCTTTCAATTTCCCAAAACAAGCAGTGAGAAGACTAGCTCTTCACCAACACAGAAAAACTACTCTGCGTGTTTGTCTGGAACCTTTTTCCTCAGCTGGGTTTCGAACTTACAAGAATTTGTGTCACCAAAAGCTGGCACACACACACACACACACACACATAGGCTACACATCTGTTGTGGAGGAGAAGGTATAATGAACTGTGTATCCAGGTGTAAAAGATTAAATATTAACTTTTACATAAACCAGCATTAACAGTGATATGTCCCCTATATGTTTATGTAAATAATCAGGGGTAACCCCGGTGTTGCTGGCTCTTCTGGGGGCACAACTCAATCTGAACTGACTTTATTATTAGTTACTTGAGCATTTTAGTGTACAGCCTATATGACATTACTTTTAGACCAAAGCCTGTGCCCTAGTAAAAGGGGGTCTGGTGACACCCCTGCTGTTATCAAATGTTCAGCTAAGAAATTAGGGGGGAAAAAAGGGGGCACTATTATTCTACTATATATGAAACATAGGTAGATTTCCATTCTCCTCAGTAAAAGGTAGGCCTATGTGTAGTTGGGACAGTCATTGTGGGTCTGTATTAAATCATTTCCAACAATCCAATCTTTCTCAATAGGCTTTGGTGCCATTTGGCAACACCTGATTTGTTTTTGCTGAGTCAATGACCACAATAACTCCGATATTAACCAAGACTTCACAGCCGCATGATGACACAGGCACAGGAGACTCTGACATAGCAAGTTCAGTGTTCACAAAAGGTAGAGCAACAACTTGTGACTTGTACACGCACTTCCAGGAGAGATTCAGGTAGAACTATGGCTCCATCTAGAGGCGACACCTGAAATGACACCAATATGTTGCAGTGCTGCTAGGAGTGACAGGCAAAACAGGCATTATTTTCCCACTGCTTTAATAAAAGATGGTTACATGATTTACTCATGACAGCAGGGAAAAACATGAATACTTTTTTCTGAAAAAGGAACAAAACAACTAGACGTTCAGTGCTTGAGACTACGAGGCTGCCCCACCGACTGTAAACGGGACAAACAAAGATAAGAGTTGCGATGAACAATCCTTTTTTTTTTGTGTAGGGTTTAGTAGATTAGACTGGACGCCATGGTATACTGCTTCACAGGGTGGGAGGGGGGCATCTCTCGTCTGAAGGCAAGTGCTATGGTTAGGAGGTCAGCCAGAGAACCTTCACATTTACTGCTTGGAGAAGAACTCTTTGCTCTTCTCCACGTCGGGGACGATGGTGTCGCTACCAGGTTTCCAGCCAGCGGGGCACACTGCGGAAGGGGAGAAAGGACAAAGTGCAACGTTTAGGTCTCAACAGCAGCCAAGGAAGTTCGTAAACCCCCAGGGCAAAGTACATGTGTACATAACCTAGAGGGTGAACCAACAATGCAAGGCCATATCTAAAAGAAGCTAAACCCTGTGAGTCAGTTTACAGCTACAGGCGGCTTGAAGGGTTTTATAAATGAAGGATTTTAAAAGGTTCCTGTAACAGAACAAAGAGTAGACAAAAAAACAACAACTAGGCATTTCATTCATTACTGGTGCGTAATGGTTACAAAACTCTTCATCCTGCTTCCTGAGAACCACACAGACACACATGAGGAGTTTCTACCCTCAGGCCCTTTGTTTGCTCAACTCTGAGCAGTAACTGGACTCAACATTTCACATCAGCACACATTTCACTTTTATGTACATATATTATAGTACTTCATATTCATGCAACACTTTGTGTGCTATTTTCACACATAGTGGTTTGACAATTTTGTGGTTACACCATTCGACAATTTCAGGGGCATTCAGTCTTAAGAAAAAAATGGTGCCGGCTCAAAGACAAATTTCACTGCTCATTGTGCTTGTGTACGTGACAATAAAGCTTATCTTATGATGATAAGATGAAACAGATAGTACAGGACTTTACTTACCCTCTCCGTATTTGTCAGTGTGCTGGAAGGCCTGCACCAGGCGCAGAGTCTCATCCACGGAGCGACCCACAGGCAAGTCGTTGATGGTGATCTGCCTCAGAACGCCCTTGTCGTCGATCACAAACAGACCCCTGAGAAGCACAAATTGGGGTTAAAATATCACACAAAATAGTTACGCCGACATCCTTTAGTCACCACACTTTCAGTATTATAGTAATCACAGGGTAAAGGTAATCCATGCTACCAAACTCCAATTAGACCGTGACCAGGCTTTTGCAGCAAATCCTTCCATTTAAATGACACACCTGTAAGCGATGCCATCATCTGCCTTCAGCACACCGTAGTCTGTGGAGATGGTCTTGGTGAGGTCTGCCACCAGGGGGATGTTCATGTTACCCAGACCACCCTGCTTCCTTGGCGTGTTGATCCTGCAGGGAACATATGTAGCATTAGTCTAGCTGATGTTTTGCATGTTATGTTTGTTTAAAAGAACACGTTTTTTGATGGTGATGGTACGCAGACCACAAAGCAGTCTTAATCAGTGTATCCATCAGAGATGAAGCAAGGAACTGAACTCATGCTACAAAATAAAAGCACCTTTTGGAAAGCTGAAATAAGATTTCTACAGCAGATGCAATCAATGAATAAAAAAAGATAGTTCCCTGTAACCTACAGTGACATTTATTGATTTTTTTTTTTTTTTAAGGAAAATTCCTACAAATCATGTCAAACCAAGTATCAATAACAGCCACAATTGTCATCTTTCCAGAATGTGCAGTTTGATTCAGAGGCCGTTACTACAGAACTTATCAAGACTCTGCAGGAGCTGAGTGACAGAAGATAAACTGATAAACTTGGGTGGGTGTTTTGGCAGATCAGCCAGAAATCCTCATCAGTAACGGTACAATTACAAACTTCCTAACCCGATTTCACTTACTGATCTAATGATATTCATGACACTGATCAAATAGCTTAAAGGGACAGTATGGGACTTTATTGGCTTTTTATTGACAAAAATCTAATATCGCTTTCATAAATACGTATTTCACTGAAGTGGAATCGCGCCCGCATACAAACGAGCGCTTTCTCGTACCTTAGAATGAGATGTTACAAGTCGTTACAAACATACAGGGGGGGGTTCACCGAACCTTCTCTGCCATGTTGAATCGCCATGTTTTACGTTCAGTGTCACCGTGGCTGTAAGTAACCTCAAACTCGGGCCGCCGGAGCTTCTCGGCTCGGGGAGAAAGTTTTCCAGACAGCGCCTGTTAAAACTGTCACCACCGTGTAGCTAGTGTGAGGAAGGACGGAGGCACTGGTGTTGCCTTCAGGTGCAGTCAGACACCTGAATGACGCCGTGAGTGACGCCGTCGGCAAACCAACTGGATGTTATTTTACTCGACGAGAGAAAGCCGGTAAAACGTGGGTCAGGTAAACAATACGACATCACCATGACAACATATTGTCACGCCTGTATTGTTTTGCCTCGTGCTGGCGGACCGTTTGTTTACATAGAGGCTTGTTTATCCTGATACATGCAGCGTGTGTTGTTTTTCTGACTTCTGCCCGAGTTTACGTAAACGCAACAGCAAGAATACGTGCCGACATGCAACCGCACCGCTAGATGGGGGTAAATCTCACATACTGTCCCTTTAAAGATATCATAAAGTAAGATCAGATCAGAAATGATTCATATCAATCTCTAAGCAAAGTTTAAGCCACATTTAGCATTTTCCAGCTTCCTTATGTGTTGTACGAGTGCAGTGGCTTTTTCATTGAGTTTTGTATTATATATATATACACATTTGTGGAGAAACTTCATCTCTGGCAAGAATAAACTAAGACAGTTGAGATGCTCTCTTGTTACAGTACAATAAACTCAAGACCAGTGAAGTAATTTAATTCCCATCGCATAGCATACACTCCATTCACAATTCCCTGGCTTTAGCTAGAAGAAGTTCTCACCATGCCAAGTGACTGAAGTGAGAGTCAATGGAGCAGCCGATGACTTCACAGTTGATCTTGCGGAACTCCTCTGCCCTGTCACTGAATGCCACAATCTCAGTGGGGCACACAAATGTGAAGTCCAGGGGGTAGAAGAAGAAGACCACATACTTCCCTGAGGAAACACATGGAGTCTGGTTAACCCATGTAAATATCTTCAAAATACAATAAACATTGTATATACATAAAACGTACATGAATTGTGTATCTACTGCAAATATTTACAGTGAATACAAAGTTAGACTTGGGAAATGAGCCAAACTACTTCTAGCACACAGTTAAAACAGCACTGTTACCTTTGTAGTCTGACAGCTGGATGTCCTTAAACTGTCCGTTTACTACAGCTGTGGCTTTGAAGTTTGGGGCGGGCTGGCCAATCTTAGCATTTCCAGAGGACATGGTGGCGGTGAATGACTGTGGGTGAGATGACACATTCAGTTACCAGAAAGTTCCTACTATACTGATCCAAGACCACTACACACAAGTGCAGCTGGGTGGAGCCTGAGGCACAACCTGGGGATCTAATAGCAGTAAAAAAAAAAAAAAAAGAAGACATCGACCAGAGAACAAACATGACATTCACTCTAAAAAAGCCCAAGTCCCTGGGCTCAGGTTTGGAAACACTTTGGGTGCATGGTTCAAAAGCTTGTGAGGTCACATGCAAGTCATGTTCAGCCAGCAGGGAACAATAGCCCATTAGGAGGCTTACATAACCATGATAAGGCAAACCGATAAAGGGGTTACTTTGGGGATTTATGCACGTTTTCCACTAGTGATGTTCATGCAATTATTCATGTGGGCTGCCTGTCTGCACTTTTACCCTGTACTTATACAGACATGTTATTAAAAACCCAACATATCATCAAGTTTCAGATTTAAACAGTCCAGTCTTGATCCAGCCGGCTCACACAGAAACCGTGCACGGCTGACTCGGTTACACTGCTGTAACTCGCTGGTGCAGTCAACTATGTGTAGGCTACATAGAGATGCAGTACGTTTTTATTTTTCCACCACCGTCATAGTTCAGGGGCAAACAAAGCTAACAGTCCTTTGTCGTCTGGTTGGGTCATGGAGCTGCACACAGCTCGGTCAAAGTTCAACCGTGGGTCTCAAGGCTTCGACACCTACAGCTCTTTGTCAGACGGAGACCCAACATTTGACCAAAGCGAGGCGGAACAAAGAGAAAGGAACAGGCCCAAACACTTGAGGAGCTGAGCCGAGCTGAGCTGAGCCGAGCTGTGCGGCTAGCTTCACGTTAGCTTCATCTACCTAACGGGCTGCTGCGGCTGCTCTTTGTTGCCGCCTGCAGAGCCCCGACTCCCGGAGCAGAGCCGAGCCGAGCCGAGCCGAGCCGAGCGGATACTAACTGTGTGAAACTCTGAAAGTGAAACACGAGACAAAAGCACATGAAATGACTCACCTGTCTTTACGCAACGCCGTGGAGAAGTTGGCAGAGCTGGAGTTCTGCTGCTGGCAGGAGGAGAGAGGAGCAGAGAGAGGGACGGCTGAGTGCAAGAAGTAGGCAGGAGCAGCCGTGGCCTCCGGAAGTGAAACAAACCTCTTTCAAAGTAAAAGCCTGGCTTTAACACCAGTGGTTTCTAATTGTGGACAAGTGAACCACATGTTTTTTTGTTTTTCATGAAAACTTATTAATTTTATGTTATTTTCAGGTGGATCAACAATACATAATGATAAATGATTTTGCATATTTACATAGTGTAGATGAAACTTGATATTTTGAATCTAATTTGCTGCAATCACTAGTTTTTATGAAATACAACACAAAGTCCTCTTTTAGTAGCCTATGCTATTTTACAGACATCTTTACACCCTTTTGCAAGATGTTTTACAAACACACCTTTCATTATAGAATGTAGCTTTTGCTGGTAGAAAGAACAAAATCTCAAGTCAAATCCTTTTTGGCCTTGACATTTACAATTTAAATTTCTTTTGTTGTATGTGATGTGTGCCAGCAGCAGTCTCATCCTGACTGAAGTAGGCCTACACGATCTGTTCATCTGTTCACAACAACCGTTAATTAGCTTAATAATACAGCTTTAAATGCCACAGAAGTAAAACATTTAAAGGAGGACATCGCCTCCACTGGGTCAGTGGTTGTGGGCTGAGGTGCAGTCTACCTGCTCCTTCTTCCAGTAGTCCTCATAATCATCTCCCTTCCTCACCATGTCTTAGGCTACTGTGTGTTCAGTGTAAAGTAGTGCTAAACGTTCAGTTTAATTTATTAAATCGTTCGAAAAAATTGTGCTTTTGATTTTTTTTCCCTTTTCATAATCCAGCAAAACAAAGTGTGAGCAAAATGAATGACATACCTACTAATAAAAATTATTATATCAATTAACCCAATTCTACATTGTGTTACATTATGCATTCCACCATATTACTTAATGGGAGACATTTTGTAATGTCTGACCCACTGACAAATTATTTAGGTGGTTTAAAGCTGACACATCTTCAAGATGAAAACAATATTAAAGATCATCAAGATTTTATTGCTCAACATTCGATTCATTTTTCAGTATGGGAATGATAGTGTTGCAGTGGTTGGCATTGTTGCCTCAAAAAAGGTTCTGCATGGGTTCTCTGTGGGCAAGACTGGGTTGGCTTGGTTTCTCTCCCTCTCTCTCTCTTTCTTTTTCTTTTAATAAATATATTTTATTATTTTGTCCTTTCCCAACTTTTTAAAGTCTAAAAATAACAGTTTTGTGAAATCATTCTACTATCACACCTTGGTTGTGGATGGGGGATGTTTCAACAGTGGGGTCTGCAAAGACATCAAAGGCCAAAGAAAGGATTATTGACTTAGCAGGTCCAAGAGATCCTTGCGGCCCGTCACTGTGGATGGGGTCAGCTGTACAAGTAGGATTGGCCTGTACAGTGCTGTGTACAAAAAGACACAAAGCCGGTTCTTCTTTTTGAGAAGACTCAGGTCCTTTGACATCTGTAATGTAATGCTGTGCATCTTCTATCAGTCCATCATTTCTTTGCCATTGTCTGCTGGGGTAACAACATCAGAGTCAGGGACAGGAACAGACTGGACAAGCTAATCAAGAAATGTAGCTGCGTGATGGGAGGGGGAGTGGAGCTGGTGGAGGCTGTGGTTAAGTGGAGGATGGGGTGTAAGCTGAAGGCCATCCTGGGTGACCCCGAATACCCTACACAGGACTCTTACAGGTCAGAGGAGCAACCGCACTAACTGACTCATCTCCCTGACCTGCAGAACAGGAAGATTCAGGAGATCTTTCATTCCTGCTGTCATCAGGATGCACAACGCTATTTTTTAGGCCACACACTTTTACTTTCATTGTATTATATTATCATTTAAATACCATTGAGGTTATTTATTGCTCTGTGTGTGTGTGTGTGTGTGTGTGTGTGTGTGTGTGTGTGTGTGTGTGTGTGTGTGTGTGTGTGTGTGTGTGTGTGTGTGTGTGTGTGTGTGTGTGTGTGTGTGTTATCCATTTTGTCATGTGTTCTTGTAAGCTGCTGAACGACTTGAATTTCCCTCCAGGGGGATGAATAAAGTATTTTTCTATTCTTTCTATTCTATTCTAAATAAGGTTTTGTTCTGCTGGTGAGCTCTTGGGTTAATAATGCTGCCCATGCTGCCCTCTAGTGGCCAATTAGGCAAATTCCGATATGAGCCTTTGTGCAGAACAGGTAGGCCCACACAGCCACTTTTGCTTTCATCTGCAAGTTGCAAGATGAGCGGCAAGCCGGCAACTTCTGTTTGAACATCACTGTTAATATAGACTGTAGTTTGACAAAAAAAGAAGCCTATTCCCTCTCACGGTCCTCTTATTGTTTTTTTTCTGTTACTTTCCTAAAAGCACTAAAAATAATGGAAATTAGCCTATTATAGGACAACAAAACAAAATTTGGCGAAGCTCATGCTTTGTCAGATTAAAATGCATTTACATGCATAACAATCATTAAAATTCATTCAAAATTTCAAAAGAGAGAAGTTGAAAACATAAAAATGAAATAGCTAGATAACAGCAAAGGATAAAACACACCGAATATTACAAAGTATCTGGTAATTAGATATTATGACCCAAAGATGGTGTCAGGGGGCCATCTTATCAATGAAAAATGAAATGAAAAAATATAGAATGGTGGTGATAATATTGTTTGAATTTATACAGAGTTCCAGAATGTGAGGTTGTTGACACTCAAAACCCCGTGGCTGCTTTTCCTGAGAGCACTAACAACTAGCCAACATCTCTGATCATTTGATACTGATCGACATTTCTGACATTTGAATAAAACTTGCTACCAAACTTTATCCTACTCCCGATCGTCAACGCATTTGGCCGAACGACACAACTTTGCTTTTATTCTGGTAAGCGCCTTTCTCATGTTTTCAAAGTTAAGATGACGTCAGCTTAATGTAACTAAGTACTTTTGTCTTTACAGTTTAAAACAGTGTTTCAAATTTGCAGCATGTTTGATATGGACAGAAACAGATTCAACAGCTGAGTAGTGGGCTACGTCTGTTTACCTGCTTCTCATCACGTTTCCCTCTGAAACAGTAATGAACCAATTCATTTGATGATTAAGGATAACAATCAATAAAGATAGAAACAATTCATCAGTCAGTAACCTCAAATAATATCAGAGGAAATGAATGGATAGTCTTCAGGCCGACAGCATGAGATGATGCACTGTATAAGCAAAACAATCATTTGTGTGATTCTTTTACATATAACCCTTGTGTATTTTTACTCCCGTCCCTTTTTTTGTCCAGTTAAAGATTATTATTTTTATTTTCAGTTCTGCTACTTTTATTATGAGTAATAAATTTTAAGAAATACATTAATAGAATAAAAATGAAAACACCCAGTGGAGTGGAGTACTACAGGGACTTGATGATGATGTCTGTCTCCGTCTAGACCCTAGCTGAACATCATCATGGCTGATGGTGCGATCAGGGTCCCTATTGAAGTAGAGGAGAAGAAGGAGGAGCAGCTCCTTTACCAGGACGTGACACCAGTTTTCCTAGGATTCAACCAATCTGCATTCCTCCGGAAGTGGTGCCTCAACTTGACCTGCACCTTATATCCTTACACTGCTGTGACTATGATCTTGTCTGATGTGTTATAATATTTGCTTTAGCTCAAACTTAGTATCGTACCACTGTGTATTCAGCCATTATTAAATGCTATACGAGGGTTTATGTGAATAATGCTACGCCTCATGATAGGATGTGAATGAATGTGTGTTCAACCTGTGACCTTTAACCTTAACCTTCCTCCTCCACGTGGCTGGACAATGCGTCTGTACTGGTCATTCTCATCAACTGCGTGTTCCTGGGCATGTATGAGCCCCATGACAACGTGCCCAACCTGCAGGTCAGATGTCTACATTTACTCGTTCAACAACACTTTCACTAGTAACTTCTCCACACAGTTCAACACAGTTTACACCACTGTCTGTTACTGCTGTTAGACACCCTTGGATGTGCACCATGGACTCATTTGTTTTACCATTAAATAGCCTGATACGATTTTGTATCATATGTTTCTTTTTTATTTTTTTACTCACATGGTCAGATATTGGATCACTTCAGCATGGCCTTCTTCCTTTTGGAGATGGCCATCAAGGTGCTGGCGCTGGGGCTTTATGGCTATGAAGGAAGCTACCTGAGCAGCAACTGGAACAAGTGGGACATCTTCCTCTACTCTGGAGAGTGAGTAGTCCACAGATCTTTTCTCTGCTTGCAGACAACATTAAAATTGATATTTTATATCATTTTTGGTGATGTCCTCCCTCTTTATTGTCTGCAGGGTGCTGGATTATTTCCTGGCTCTCTGTGGCGTCCGCCTTCACTTCCGTTTTGCGCTCAGGCTGATGCGGCTCATCCTCAGAGTCCCAAGTAAGTGATATTTGAAGAACACACAGATCTTATTCTGTTCTGTTTTGTACATTTATTTGATATTGATTTTTATTTTGTTTTGTTTGTATAAGAATATTGGGCATACATTGTTTTGTATCTTAAATCATCAATGTGCATCTATTTGTGTCAAATGTGAATTTCACCTGTTTCCTGACCTGAAGATGCTACTAGAACCTAGTGCAAAAACATGTTCCTTATCTCCATGATGTTACCTTCAAATATAAGAGCCTGTGCCCTAGTTTGTGTCTGTGAAGTGTCGTCAGAATGATGATTGCTGACAGAGTCCTCCTCTGCAGGTATGCAGGATCTGGTGGTGACTCTGCTGGACGTTCTGCCGATGCTCACAAATGTCCTCATGCTGTACATCTTCTTCCTGATTGTCTTCGGCATCCTGGGAGTTCAGCTGTGGGAGGGGGCGCTGCGCAACCGCTGCTTCCTTGGAGCTGACATCCCAAAGTAAGGAACCTCTCTGGGCAGCCAGAGCAACTACAGTATTATCAAAATAACCTGCCAGCTATTTTAGCAATTATTATTTTATTGCTAGCATTGCTTGTTTTGAATCTATCATGTTTATCGTGAATATCAGAAATCAATAAGTGAAAAGTGTTTCATAAAGTTATTCCATGTTCTTGTGTACGTATTGGCCTGATTTCTAAACAAACTAAATACATTTACAATAATCAAAAAACATGAAACACTTTCAATATTTATTAGGCTATTTTTCTTTTCTTTTTTTTCATAATTAGGCCTATTCATGTGCTTCTCACACTGAATCTTTGCATCTGTCAGCGCCTGCTTCTTCAGATGCAGGGCATAAAGATGTCTGACGGTTTGTGAATTCTGTAAAACACATATAGCACAGAATTCACTGTGGATGTTCTTCAGACAATAGCTACTCATTATTTTCACTATCTGTGTCCATCTATGATATTTTCTATGACCACTAGTAACATCACTGGCTTCTCATAAAAAGCAATGGAGCAAAAATAGCAAGATGTATTTTTATTTTTATAAAATATGTTGCATGCCTAAATATTGGTTGAGGTAAGAAAATAAGAATAAAATTGAGTGAGTATGAGAAGACACATTCCAAATAATTTATACACCTTATCTTAACATTGTTATCAGCAAATTATTGAAGCAGCAGACTGCATAATGTTCTTATATTTAATTGATTTGCACCTGTTGCACTTTTGCCCACTTGCTGTATGAACTTTACTTTAGATTTGTGCAATGAATCAACTTCCATTGCTCATCATTAAGGCAAAGTGCACAACTGTTAATCTGTGAAAGGAACTTGAGTTGTGATTACAGTTTTGGGTTATTCAATTAGTCCGCAGTTGTCCGCCTCGCTCTCTCTGAGCTTTATGACAGCCGAGGTGCTTTTTTTTTAAGAGAGAGAGAGGTGTGTCACCTGACGTCAGCATTAAAGCAGAAGTAAGCGATCCGGTCGTTCTTGTCAGCCGATTGAGTTAGCAGCCCCCGCCCTCGTCATGGATTTATTGGTCCTCGTCCCTATGTCACCACATTCACGCGCATCCCTTGGCTGCACACACAGCCCTTCATGCCGTTCTCTCTCCTCATTGGATAAAGCTTGTAGGATACAAGGAAGTATACAAGATGTTTTCTCCTCGGCTTACAGCAGAGCAGAGTGACTGACAGACCCGTGTTTCGGACCAAACACTCTATATAAGTGATTGCTGTCGGAAGATATAACTAATAAGACTTATATTAACACAAATATTCCGCTTACTTCTGCTTTAAGATCCGCTGTTGATTGGAGGAAAGTAGCCACACCTGTCCTCTCATCGGTGAATCTGTGATCAATCTCTGTGGTCTACTGACGAGAGAATTAGTTACACCTGGCTTGACAAAGCCGCCGCTCCTCAGCCTGGCTCGGCGTTCGAACAACCAACTAAACCAGGATAGACTTATGAGACTTTGTCCAACCTGGCTTTTCCACTTATCCTGGATTTCTTTATTCTACTTTCGAACAACAGAAGGTCCCCAGGATCAAATCAACTTTATTTTCTCTCCATGAACTGAGATAAATAATAATAGCTAATAATAATAATACATTTTATTTGGAGGCGCCTTTCAAGTCACCCAAGGTCACCTTACAAAAAAGAAATGAAAGCATAAAAAAGATCATAACATCATTAAAAATAAAACAAACAAAACATAAAGATAAAGAAATGTTTCCTTGTTATACAAACACACACAGACACAGAGGCACCTTCTTCACCGTGCACCCAATCTAAGGGGAAGAAGGTGCCTAAATGTAGGCTACATGTGTCTGTGTGTCTACCATATGTTTTGTTTATTAAAGGGATACTTCACCCAAAATCGATAATTCACTAATTGTCTACTCACCGTCATGCCAAGGAAGGGTTTGGAGAACTTTCAGAGTCATCAAAACACTTCCGGGGGGGGGGGGGGGGGGGGGGGGGGTCCGGCTGGCAACGGATTTTCATATAAAGATGGCGGATTGTGCTCAATTTTGAATCGTTCAAAACACACACTATGAAACATACAAATACCTCCATACTGCTCGTCCGTACTGACCCAAGTGTCCTGAAGCCGTGACATGAAAATGTTGTTCGGAAAAATTAATTTGATCTCTGTTTTTAGTCTTGCTGTAGTAGTAGCTCCCAGTGGCTCTGTTGTTTGTGCATGCGAAAGATTTGCCGCGAGATGTTTGTTCGTCGTTATAAACTATATATAAACGTAAACTATTGGATACGTAAACATGGAAGAACATCTCACAGCAAATCTCGCACAGCCACTGTGAGCTACTACTACAACAAGGATAAAAACAGAGATCAAATATTTTTTTTCCGAACAACTTTTTCATGTTGCGTCTTCGCGTCTTCGGGTCTTGGGTCAGTATGGCGAGCAGTATGGGTAGTGTGTGTGTTCATAGTGTGTGTTTTGAACGATTCAAAATTGAGCACAATCCACCACCATTATATGAAAATCCGTTGCCAGCCGGGGTTACATGCTGCTATTCCGACATGCCGCTATTTCGACATTGACTTCTAATTGTCGGAATAGCGGCATTAACATTATTTTTCAAGAGTCCCACTATTCCGACATTTTTTTTTTCATTGCCGGAGTAGCAGCACTTTACTATTTTTCAAACATTCCGCTTTTCCGACATTGATTGATTACCTTATAGTCAGACGTGTCCTTCTGATTTTTTATTTTTTTTTCATCTGAGACACTGTTTCTCATACACAAATAGGCTACATAGGCCTATTAGAGAAGAGAAAACAAACCCTCCAAGTTTAAAAACACACAGGCAGCTGAGATTTGGGAGGTTTTTGTTTTTATTGTAGCTTATTAAAATGCAAGATCATTTTTCTGACTGATTTATTGCCCGATGCCGTATATCTCGCTTTCTTTCCCCCACCCTCCGCCCGTTGTCTTCGTTGTCACTTTGTTGTCGCTCCACAGAGAGCACATGGCTAATTAATATGCACGTGCTGATCATATATGGTTGTGTCTAGGCATTCCGGGGGCGGAGGCATAGATATATATCCAGTTTGATTTATCAAAGAGAAATTGTGGAGAGTTGTGCACGCACAGTTTGATAGATCTGAAAAAGGTGTAAATATTTTGGGTGTCTTTTCGCCGTAGGCCTAAGCAAAACATTTAGTAGCTGCAGTTTTACACTGCTTACTTACAGTTTTGATAAATGAGGCCCCAGGCCCTAAGCCCAGAGCCCAGACGCTCACGGTGGATGAGCAGCTCCGCGGCTCATCTGCCGCGCTGTCCGTGGTGCTGAAGGTGACAGGTTAACTTGACAAACAAACTGCAGCATAGTTCTGTTTGTTTATCATGTGTGTCAGTTTTGATTGTGACTTGATAGTTTAGTTGTTGAGATTAAGAACATCACTCCCTCATCAAACCAGTGATAGGCATGCTGAAAAGAAAAGAAAAGAGAAAGAGACGCGCCTGGGTATCCCAGCTGTAAAAAAATAAAAAATAATAAAAGACGACGTGTCGGAATAGCGGTATCAAAAAGTGTCGGACTACCGGCATGTCTAGATAGAGGGATGTCGTAATAGCGGGGTGTCTAAATAGAGACATGTCGGAATAGCGGGATGTCTGAATAGCGGGCGGACCCCGCCAGCCGGACCCCCTCTGGAACTCCAAAAGTGTTTTGATGACTCTGAAAATTCTCCAAACCCTTTCTTGGCATGACGGTGAGTAGACAATTGGTGAATTATCGATTATCCCTTTGAGTATCTTTTAAATGCCTTGGGATTATGCCAAAAAACAATTTTCCTACTGTGAGAAATGAAGTTCTTCTTCTCAAATCTAAATGATAAAGGATAACCCATCTTTTCTGTCCCATTTAAAATGTGTAAATTTGAATGATTTTGACTGTGAGAATAATTCTTCTTTCTCTGTCCATAAATCACAGCGTTTCCCTGAGTCCGTACTTTGAACCTGTGAATGGCAAAGGGGACGTGTTCGTTTGCTCCCGTAACCACGGGGGGATGCGCCACTGCCAAGACGTGCCGCCGTACGTCCAGGATGGGAGGACGTGCTTGTTGGCTCCTCTGAACCATGGGTTGGCTGCCAATGCCTGTGTCAATTGGAACGTGTACTACAACGTGTGTCGCCCGGGGGACCACAACCCCTACAAAGGGGCCATCAGCTTCGACCACGCCGGCATCGCTATGATCGCCATGTTCCAGGTGAGAGAGCAAGTGGTCTTCCTCCCTCTATCACCTGTCCAACAGTGCTTTATCGTTTTAATTCTATTGTCATTATGCTTACCCTGGGGCACATAATACAATATCCTTTTTATGCTGACGACACTCAGCTGTACCTGCGTGTGAATGCCACTGGCCCTAGCAAGTTGAGTGCTTTATTAGACTGTAAAATCTCGGCGTCTGGTTTGACAGCAATCAAAGATTTGTGTTTTTCTTTTCAAGACTGAAATGATTTTACATGCTTTTATTTTATCATGACTGAATCACTGTAACAGCCTTTTTACTTGTCTTAATCAGAATTCCTTGGACAGGCACCAGTCGGTGCAGAACTAAGAAACATGAGCATATTACACCTGGCTTAGCTTCCCTACACTGGCTACCAGTACGTTTAAGCATTGATTTTAAGATCTTATTGATTACTTTTAAAGCACTCAATGGTCCTGGTCCTGTATATCGCTGACCTTTTATCATCTTACACTTCTGCTCGCACTCTGCGATCTTCAGGTAAAGGTCTTTTAGCTGTCCCTGGGGCCCGGCTGATGACAAAGGGGGACACAGTGTTCTCAGTTTGGGCCCCAAGGCCGTAGGACGACCTACCAGAGGACATGGTCAGCTACATCAGTGTCATGTGTCAAATCTCTACCAAAAACTCATTTTTAACAGCGAGCTTTTCCTGATTTTATTTTATTTTTATTTAATTGTATTGGTTGTCATTTTATTTGTTGTCACTTTGTTGTACAGTACTTTGTAATATTTGTTTTGAAATGTGCTTTATAAATAAAGTTGATTATTATTATTATTATTATTATTATTATTATTATTATTATTATTATTATTATTATTATTATTATATATCATCATAGGCAAGTGTGGCTTTCCTCTGGATGGAGGAGCCATCATTACTCCTCAGTACTGAAGTGTTGATGTTCTCTCCTCCTGCAGACCGCCTCTCTGGAGGGCTGGACCGACATCATGTTTCTTGTGATGGACGCTCATTCCTTTAGCAGCTTGATAGTCTTCATACTCGCCACCATTGTAAGCAGCAGCTCAAGGTTAGTAATGTTGTGTTTCAGTTGGCTTCGTGCTTATGTTGTGTGCTTCCTCCTCCAACCAGATAGGCTACTTCATCATCATGAACGTGTGTGCCGTTGTCATCGCCACGCAATTCTCCAAGAGCATGACCAGGCAGACGAAAGTGCGGACAGCCAACCCCATTGGGCAGCTCTGTGTCCGCTTCCTCCGCTGGCTGTGGACCGCCACCTGCAGATACATCAGGTCAGACTGGGATCTGATGGTCAAACTCTTCCCAGCACCTGAACAATTTTAACATCATTTCCTCCTTCCAGCAGAAGCAGTAGGGTGCAGCAGGAGAGCAGTGGAAGCAGCAACGCAGGTGTACTGGTGAGGCTGTTTGTGGGACGTTGTTTTGTAGCAGCTTTTGACTCACTCACTGGCTGTGTCCGAAATCACTCACTCATTCCCTACTCCTATACTCACTATATAGTGAATTCAATATAGTGGACTATATAGTGGACTCACTGGTCAAATGAAAAATACTTTCGGACACTACTCCACCGCACAGTTACTTATGTATTACGTTGAGTAATTAAAACCGACCACGATCGTAATGGCGATCCGTAACCGCAATGCATGATGGGATATGCATGATGGTTTGTCTGTCCGTTTTTAAATGTGAGGACTACGGATGGAAATTAGCTCCTAGCTAAATCCGGTACATTTACATGACATGATGTGCACATCACTAATTGTTCATTAAACCAACACTAAGGAACTTTTCAACCTTCATATAATATTTTCATAACTTTTGTGATGATACATCGACTTACAACAAGTTGAATGACACCTCTGTCATGGCCTGAGGGGGTCTGTATCTCTTTCTCTGGCACTAAGCAGCTTTGAGGAGCATGGTAGGAACCCGGCTCTCACTTTACTTTCACTTTCACTTTTGCGAGTCACAACAAGGAGGGAACAGGCAAAACGGCACTTTAGCAATGGATTATGTTTGTGTTTTCACTTTGAAATGATCCACTGGAAACAGAAACTTAGTTTTGATGTCTTCTGTTAATTTTAATGCAGGATATTTACAGGGCTTCACGCTAGTGTTCATGGGAAATGGAGTCTTCCTTCAGGCAAAACACTACCGCTTTGGTCCACAGGCGCCGCCAAACTCAACCAAAACTGAAAGTTCTTTAGTACTGCTTTAATGTGCATTGTCCTCAGCAAATAAACAATAAATGAAATGATATCTTGCTCCGGTTAGTGACCATCGGATGTTCACTACATTTCACAGTGAATTGTGGGATACATTGAGTGCACTATATAGTGAACATTAATAATCACAAAACATTCGGACACCACTACAAAATGGCGTGGTCACTATATAGTGCACTTTCTAGTGAGTAGGGGGTGATTTCGGACGCAGCCACTGACTCCACCTGTCTTCCCAGGGTGAAGCCTACAGGCCGATCATGAGAGGGATCAAGAGGATGATCGACAGCAGGATGTTTGAAGGGCTGATCATGTTTATCGTCTCCCTCAGTGTCCTCACAATGGCAGTGGAACACCACGAACAGGTGAGGAGCAACTCCGTCTCATCAACAATGTAACACATGGTTTTATGTTTTATTTTTGCTCGCTCATTTCAATATCTTCAGAGTTGATAGAGATGGCAGGGGCGGAGGGGTAGCTGTCTACATTAAATCTGATTTATCTGTTACTGTGCTGGATTCAATAACAAACCTTCATTTAATCTTCTCTAACAAAGTCGCTAAGTCTCTCCAGAGCTGATTAACCTTCTTCGTTCACGAAACTCACCCTGGGTTTTAGCTAGAAAGACTGGTGATCCCAGCCACTGGCAAGCTTTTAAGCAAATCCAAAATAAGTGCACATCAGCCATACGAAAGGCTAAATCTGACTTTTATTTAAACCGTATTGCCTCTTCGTCCTGAAATCCCTCCAAGTTTTGGAATGCTGTGAAATCTCTGAATGGCAATTCAAGTGTTTCACTCCCTACCCACATTAACTTAAATGATTGTATTGTCAGTGGCTTTAAAGACATTTGTACCGCCTTTAATAAACACTTTGTTAGTGCTAGCAACCTCTTTGAGGATACATACCCAAACATCCCTGCAGCACCTATACCTTGCTTAGACTCTTTGATCCACACCTCCTCCTTCAGTTTCCGTCAGCCCCTACCTTGTGAAGTGCTAGAAGCCATGCAAATTGTAAATGCTAGCTGTACAGTTGGGGAGGATAATCTAGATCCCTACTTTATAAAATTGTCGGCTCCAATCATTGTAGAGCCCATAACTTGTAATCTGTGCCTTGCTTCTGGTTACCTTACTCTGCCCTGGAAGAGTGCTGTTGTAACTCCATTGCACAAAGGGGGCCTTTCTGATGACCTTAACAACCATCACCCAATCTCCAAGCTCCCTTACCTAGCCAAAGTGTTTGAATCTCTAGTCAACAATCAACTCCAATCTTATATCTCTGATCATTCAATCATAAATCCCTTGCAGTCTGGTTTTAGGCCTAACCATAGCACCATCACTGCTATCACCAAAGTTACTAATGACATCATCAACTAGTCTCACTCTGGGACCCACATTTTCCCATGGTCATTAAGTCGCAACCCACTTTTATAGAATTCAAACCAAGATTTTTTTAAAGCCTGTAACATTCTGGACTTTTTTGTCCACTAGGGGCATCTTTTCACTAGTTTTTTGGCCATAACTTTCACTGTATGACTTGAAATGGCATGATTCTTGCCTAATAAGCTTTCTTTTTTGTAACGTTCCAAATTTTGTTAGAAAATTTTTTCTAAGGTCATTAATACAAAAGATGCAAAAAAGGCATACACTTATGACATTCGGGACAAAAAAGTCCACTATAAACAACTGCTCTAAAAATGTATCAGATAAATATTTTTTACAAATTTATTTTTACAAATCTTTCAGTCAACTTCTGTTCTTTCCAAAAATACTAAATATTGTATGTTCTTTTTGGTTTTTAATATTTTTATTATTACTTTGAAAAAAATATATTTTCAATAAAAAATGATCGGAGGTGAACAATTTTTTACGTGGTATCAGACCCTTGGATATGTCAAAGATTAGTAACAAAACTGATTTTGATGCATTATTAGTTTTTTTGTAGGTTCAGTTTTTTCCAAAAGTGCACCCCCTAGAGGCCATTGACTTCCATTGAAACCACATTTTTCATCGCAGGGCTGTAAAAGTAAAAAAAAATAAAAAAAATTGCAATCTCAGTGGCTTCTCCTCTTCAGAACAAACACACACACACCCACACGCTCATGCAGACACGTGTGGGTGTGTTTGTACGCACACACACACCCAGTACTGAACAAATCCATATCCTCTATGTAGAATCCCATTGAAAAAGCCTAGAAATATATGCTCTGTTTCCATAGGCCTGGTTACTAGGTAAATGGTGCATTTTTTATACTGTTATAGCCCTGCAATCAAAAAATGTGGTTTTAATGGAAGTCTATGGGACAAAAAAGTCCGTGAATGTTACAAGTGTGATTCTTTTGGAAAAACTGAACCTACAAAAAAACTAATAATGCATCAAAATCAGTTATGTTACTGATCTTTGACATATCCAAGGGTCTGATACCACGTAAAAAATCGTTTACCTCCGATCATTTTTTATATTGTAAATCAGCAATTTTCGGTCATTTTTTAAAAAAATCCAGCGCACGCTTTATTCAATAGCTAATAAAAATATTAAAAACCAAAAAAGAACATACAATATTTAGTATTTTTGGAAAGAACAGAAGTTGACTGAAAGATTTGTAAAAAAAAAAAAAATTGAATTTTTTTTTTATCTGATACATTTTTAGAGCAGTTGTTTATAGTGGACTTTTTTGTCCCGAATGTCATAAGTGTGATTCTAAACGAGCGAGCCCAGAGGGTTCATTTTGCTCTTTATTGAGTAAACTTCATTTCAGAGCACATGAATGAAACTGAGGAGGACCATGACAACTGCATGTACGGAAGTGGATAAAAAAATATCAAACTGCACAAAATGGAGACCAACAAAACGATATATTTGACTTCTAATGCATCTCTGCATTCAGAGCATGTTCACAAAAGTGAATAAATATCAAATTGCACAAAATAAAGACCCACAAAACAAAACAAGATTCACTGCATTCAGGCCACATTAACTCATTGGCTGCCAGCCATTTTCAGATCAGAGAGCCCCATACTGCCAGCCGTTTTAGAGCATTTTGAACGATCTTATAAGACCCACAGAATATTGTGTTCTATGACTATATAAACACCGAAACTACCAAGAGAAAGAGTAGACTCTCTTTGTTCAATAGGAAAAAAAAGTTTGTTTCTACCTTTTTCCGTTCTTTTGTAAACAGCAGTAGAACGTAGGCTGGTTTCGCCAAAAACAGCAGTTTTTGACCAAAACACTGAGAAAACAAGCTTTTTGTGGAAAGAAACATGTCAAGCAGAACAGTGACTTTGACGTTGATATTTTTTGCTTTAGTGACACCTCACACATCTGAACAGTGTTCTCCTTCTATAAAACAACAAAAACAACACTGAGAAAGGACTTTTGATGGCAAAATAATAATTTATTTACAAATATCAGTAAAAATGCATTAACTTTTTTGTACGTTTGTAGCTGTCACATGACCTCTGCCCCATGCTCGACCACTGCTCGATCCACCACCTGTAAATTATAGAAATATATAGAATTACCATAAAAATACATCTCTTAGATGTAGTCAAGTGTGATGTGGAGTTTTCTTTTTTTAACCTTTCCGATCAAAGCGATCCGCCCTTCTCTAAGCAGTAAAAGTTAGCTCGCTAGCAAGTTAGTTTATTTTATTATTTTTACCATTGATGTATTATATTATTACCTTCATGTCTTTCTGGAGCGTGGGGACGAGTCTCTGCTGCTCCTGGTTGATCCGGACGGAATCGCTCGGGTCACGTCCACCGAGCCGTCAGTTGAGCTGGGCTCTGGTCTGTGGTGACGCACCGTCAGCTGCTGCTCTCACCGGCCGCTCGGCCCGGCTTGATCGCCGGTGTCCAGCGTCGGTGTCGGTCGTCGGTGTCTTTTTCAATGATCTCCGTCGTTTTCTCACGATCGCGACCCTCTTCCTCTCCTAACTACCGCGACACACACGGTACATAATGTGCCGACGTGCGGAACACGAGGCTCCGTGCATAAGTTTCTTTAGCATATCTCTTGTCATCTCGCTTCTTCTTCTCATAATCAATGCTGATCTCTCATCCAAAGAGGGCACTGCTGCCACCTACAGGGCACCTACACGTCATTACACTAGTTTACAAGCCTGATATTGATGGACAAGCTCCGCCAGACCGTCCTCCAGCCCTTCCCGTTGAAAAACGCAATTGACGTCTATCGACGTCAATGGCAGTGAACGGTTGTAATTAGATTGACGTCTATAGACGTCAATGGCAGCCAATGAGTTAATAAGAAACTGAGGAGGACCATTACAACTGCATGTGTTCACGTGTCTCGTGTGCCTTTCAATATAAGTTATTTTTCAAAATAAAAGACATGTCCAACATCAGATGTGCATTAAATATTATTTACTTTTTTGACCAGCTGTCCGCGACCCATCCAGAACGGGTCCGCGACCCACTTTTGGGTCCCGACCCACCAGTTGAGAACCACTGCTTTAGACGATAAATTGAGTTGTGCTGCCCTTTTTATCGACCTTTCTAAGGCTTTTGATACAGTTGATCACGGTCTACTCCTGTGTAAACTTTGTAATATTGGTATGGATAATACAGCCTGCAAATTCTTTCATAGCTATCTTACTGGGAGACATCAGTGTGTAAAGGAAGGGAATGTTAAATCTAACTCACTACCAATCTTTAGAGGGGTGCCTCAGGGATCAATTTTGGGACCAATCCTGTTCAGCTTGTACGTAAACAATCTTACTTTTGCATTGTATAACTGTTATTACCACTTTTATGCTGATGATACTATATTGTACTGCTGATTCTGTACAACTAGCCACCGACAGACTGCAGGCTGCATTTAACAATTTTCAAATTGTTTTACTCTATGCCAAGCTTGTTTTAAATGCAGACAAGACTAGAGTTATGATATTTTCAAATTCCAAAACTGTTATTGATAATGTTTCTATTTCCTCATTAAATGGCTCCCGTATTGATAGGGTGTTAAAGTACAAATACTTGGGTTTCTGGATAGACCGTAAATCATCATATTGACAATCTTGCCTGCAAGCTGCGTCAGAAGGTTGGCTTCTTGTATAGAAATAAATCCTGTTTCCCAATGTTCTGTAGAAAAAAGGATTGTGGAAGCAACTCTTCTTTCCACTCTAGACCATAGTGATGTAATTCACAGACATGGTGCACTAAGATTCATTACTGGTACCAGCTATAATACCCATCATTGTCTCCTGTATTGCACTGCTCTGACATCTCTTACAGAGATACAGCGAGAGGCTCACTGGCTACTGTTCTTTAATGCACTTCTCTGTAAATCTCCAGACTACATCTCCTCTTTGTTAGCCCCACATGCCAATCATTATCCCACCCAACACAATGGATTCTCCTGGAAGTGCCTTACAGCCGAACAGACATGGGCAAAACGGCCTTTTTTGTAGCCACTGCGCGATCTTGGAATTCATTGCAAAACACTTTGAAGTTGGCTTTTCCACCTCCCCTACGACATGAATACGACATGTTCTTGCTTTGACTGATTAACTGTAAATTGTTCTGCTTGTTTTTTGTGATTTCTGATATTGTGCACTCGGCCCCATTGAAAATGAGGGTCTCCCTCAATGGGTCCCGAGTTACAAATAAAGGTTTTTAATTAAATTAAATATTGATTGTTTATGTTCTCTCTCTCTCTTCCTGCAGCCTCAGCAGGTGGCAAAGATGCTGCACAACAGCAACCTTGTCTTTACCGCCATATTCAGTGTGGAGCTGTGCCTGAAGCTGCTGGCCCTCAAGTGGGGATACTTTAAGGACTGGAACAACATCGTTGACTTCATTGTTGTCATCGTCAGGTAGCGTTCAAACTTGTGGATGTGGTGTTTTCCAACAGCGTTTTACAGTAAATGTAAATTAAGATAACTATTAAAGCAGATATCAGCTTCACGGCCGTTTCGGCTAATGCTGCGTTCAAGGCAGGCTTTTGAAACCGTAAGTTACAGCTTCAAGTCACAACTACGACTTGGTAGCGTTCCAGGTAACCCGTAGCTCGTGTTTTTACCATCCTGTTGTCTGTGAAAGTTCCCTATAACGGCCACTCGTAACTTCCGACCCGTGAACTCGTACCAGATCGAACTGGTATGACTTCACAGGAAGGAAAAACACAAAGTACGAGTTTCTTTGAACGCACCATGAGTTAGCAGCCCCCGCCCTTGTCAGGCATCAATTGGTCCTCGTGCTACGTCACCACATTCACGCGCATCCCTTGGCTGCACACACAGCCCTTCATGCCGTTCTCTCTCCTCATTGGATAACACTTGTATCCCACAAGGAAAATTTTCTCCTCGGGTTACAGCAGAGCAGAGTGACGGAGAGACTCGTGTTTAGGCTGAAATACTTCATGTAAGTGATTGCTGACGGAAAATAGGACTATTTAGGACTTATATTAACAAAAACATTCCACTGATATCTGCTTTAAGAAGAACTATTAAAGCCCCTGTACAGACCTTGATTTTGGCGGCCCCTGTGGAAAGCGGTGCATTTTCCACTGTCGTGAAGATGTTTGTCTGGCCGGCACGTGTAGATTTGTTTTGGAAACGTCGGAAAGAAGACAGGACTTGCTTTGAAATTTTTTTTTTTTTTTAGCAGCTATCTGCAGCGTGCGCAGTAATGTATCTATTCTAGGGGTGTAACGGTATATGTATTCGTCCCGTGCCGTCATGGTACGGGGGTCATGGTTCGGTGCACACAGTCACACGACAAATACGTCTGAGTGAATATTAAATTTAAAAAACGGGCCAAACAGCAGTGCAGAGTACCCGGCCTTCCTGGAGGCCCTGGGAGGGGTGCTGGAAAGTGCTCCAACTGGGGACTCCATTGTTCTGCTGGGGGACGTCAATGCTCACTTGGGCAGCGACAGTGTTACCTGGAGAGGTGTGATTGGGAGAAACGGCCTCCCCGATCTGAACCCGAGCGGTGTTTTGTTATTGGACTTCTGTGCTAGCCACAGTTTGTCCATAACGAACACCATGTTCGAGCATAAGGGTGTCCATCAGTGCACGTGGCACCAGGACACCCTAGGCCGGAGGTCAATGATCAACTTTGTAGTCGTGTCATCTGATCTCCGGCCGTATGTCTTGGACACTCAGGTGAAGAGAGGGGCTGAGCTGTCTTGGCAGACCCAAGCGTATCGTAAGGGTCTGCTGGGAACGTCTGGCAGAATCCCCTGTCAGGGAGGTCTTCAACTGCAGAGGCCGCAGTAATGCGGTCGTTGTATCGTTCCGTCGTGGTGAAGAAGGAGCTGAGCCGAAAGGTGAAGCTCTCAATTTACCGGTCAATCTACGTTCCCACCCCCACCTATGGTCATGAACTCTGGGTCATGACCGAAAGAACGGGATCCTGGAAGCGGCCGAAATGAGCTTCCTCCGCAGGGTGGCGGGGCGCTCCCTTAGAGTTAGGGTGAGGAGCTCTGTCACCCGAGAGGAGCTCGGAGTAGAGCCGCTGCTCCTCCACTTGAGAGGAGCCAGCTGTGGTGGCTCGGGCATCTGTATCGGATGCCCCCTGGACGCCTCCCTTGGGAGGTGTTCCGGGCATGTCGCACCGGGAGGAGGCCCCGAGGAAGACCCAGGACACCCTGGAGTGACTACTCGGCTGGCCTGGGAACGCCTTGGGGTCCTCCCGGAAGAGCTGGAGGAAGTGTCCGGGGAGAGGGAAGTCTGGGGATCCCTGCTCCGACTGCTGCCCCCGCGACCCGGATTCGGAAGAAGCGGATGAAAATGGATGGATGGGAAAAAAAAAAAAGTCGAGACCTCACTCCAGTCTAGGTGGCAGTAATGAGCCTCAAAGCTGAAGAAAGAGAAGTTGTGTGAAGTTAGAGGAGAGCTGCCTGCTTCATCTATGTCACAGTGGCTTCTCAATGAAACACAACGGCGACAAGTCCGTTGGCGCTATTTCACGGATGCGCGGTGCGTCGCTAGAAACGCATCAAACGCGTTACCGCATGTTCACCCCCCACCCACCCATATGTCAATCACTGGTGCAAGGAAAAAGACAACTTGTGTACAACAACTTATCCAGCTGCTTTTAAGCCTCTTGAACACCAAAAACATCACCAAAGAAACTGGCATCTAGTCTACATTGTTAGTTTCTTGGTTTTTTTTAATAATAGTTGTCAGTTGTCAAGAGCAAGTTTTTTTCCTCTAGAATTAAAGCAGAAGTAAGCGATCCGGTCTTTTTGGCTAATACTGCGTTCCAGGCAGGCTTTTGAAACCATAAATTACAGCTTCAAGTCACGACTTACGTCTTTGTAGAGTTCCAGGCAACCCACTCGTGTTTTTCCGACCTGTTTTACCTGTGAAAGTGCACTATAACGGCCACTAGTAACTTCCGACCCGTGAAGTCGTACCAGATCGAACTGGTACGACTTCACAGGTCGGAAAAACACGAGTTACGGGTTGCCTTGAACGCACCATAACGTCTTGTCAGCCGATGGAGTTAGCAGCCCCCGCCCTCGTCATGGATCTATTGGTCCTCGTCTCTACGTCACCACATTCAGGCGCATCCCTTGGCTGCACACACAGCCCTTCATGCCGTTCTCTGTCCTCATTGGATAAAACTTGTAGGATACAAGAAAAGTTTTCTCCTCGGCTCAGAGCAGAGCAGAGTGACTGACAGACCCGTGTTTCGGTCCAAACACTCTATGTAAGTGATTGCTGTCGGAAGATATAACTATTTAAGACTTATATTAACACAAAAATATCGCTTACTTCTGCTTTAATGAATGGCATTATAACACTCCTAATGCACTTGTTTTATTTTATATTCAATTTTTTTTATACTTTTATAACACAAGACAGATTTTAGTATTACATTCAATTAGTGTTGTACCAAACCCGTACTGAACTGTGACCCCTGAACCGAGATATGTACCGAACCGTGACTTGTGTGTACCGTTACACCCCTAATCGTATCGTTTCGTCAGTGGTCCGACCCGACCATGCCTTCCAGAGGTATAGAATTAGACTACTTAGAAATAGCGTATCTTCACACTGATGGGCTCATTTGCTCTTTGTAACAAACTACAGCAGAGATTGATTTTTTTTTAAGACAATTGAGGCTGTACTGTGCTAACAAGCAGATTGTGTTGATCTTTTAAAGAGCCATTCTTGAAATATCATCATGGAATCACTGCTAGGTTTGGCAATCTCAAAATACAGCTAGAGAACAAGCTGGCCAGCATGCACAAGAACTTCTCCCATCAGGGAGAGGGTTTTGAATTCCAAAAAGCAGATCAAAACGCTTTAAGTTATCCTTTGTTCCAACCTCCCTTAAGCTGTTGAACAAGAATAAACTCAATAGAGCAATGTGCAATCTAACTTATTAACTCTTCATACCTTTTTAAGCCAGCGTCTTGTGTGTCAGTGTGGATACCTTTTATGTGATGTTGTAGATTTGTGTTGTTGTCTGTTTTTACGGACAATGATGTTTTAATGTGGTAATGTGATAATGTCTTTTTTTTTTACATTTTACTTTACTTTAAAGAAGTTTATAGACGTATAGTCTTCATCTATATCATACTGGCCCAGTGATAACAGTGGGATCCCTTCCTGGGACTCATGCATGTTTTTTGACTGTTAGGTTGAGGATGTCTCCTGAAGCTGATCAGTGGTGCTTTCTTGTTGTTTTTAGTCTTGGAGAAATCAGCAGCAAAGCTTATGGGAGTTCATCAATGCTGCGCATGTTGCGCCTGCTGCGGTTCGTGCGGCTGCTTCGCTTCATGCCCAACCTGAGACGACAGCTGCTGGTGCTGGTCAACACCATGAAGGAGGGAAGACTACTATACCAGCTGCTTATATATGTCATCCTCATATTCAGGCATGTGCACACACCAAATCCTTTTGTTTTGTCGATAGACACCTGTCCCATGACAATGCTGTGATGAGGTGTGATTGTCTCTCTGCAGCGTGGTGGGAAGGACCCTGTTTGGAGGGAAATTTAAGTTCCAGACCCAGGACGGACAAACCATCACCAGACGCATGAACTTTGACTCCCTCCACTGGTCCATGGTCACTGTGTTCCAGGTCAGCTCCATCATCACACTGTCTCTGCATCAATCTGTCTGTCTTTTGTTCTCTATTACGAAACCATGAGGGACATCCCACCCCATCCGGCCAGGATGTCCTTTATGGACTGACCAAACTAGAGAGCTCTATCAGTGACCGGCTCCTTCACTCAAAATGTGTGAAGGAGTGTTAACACAGGTCCCTCTATGGAAGTTTTTCTGTGCCATCTGAGTTTGAATATTAATTTCTAAGACTGAATTTTTTTAGCATCAAAATCAGACTTTGAATTTTAAAAACCATCAAATTTCTAGCACTGAATTTTTTTTTGCCTCTTGATTTTTTTTTAATGTTGAAATAAATTCAGTGTAAAGAAAACCAATGTCTCAAAATATTCTGTTTTTCAAAATTCGACATGTAAAAAAAATTCAACATAAAAAAATCTGTATAAAAAAAAATCAGTTTCTAAAAAAAATTCAACATCTCAAAAAATTCAGTGTCCAAAAATTCAACTACAAAAATTCAACATCTCAAAAAATTCAGTGTCCAAAAATTCAACTGCAAAAATTCAGTGTCAAAAGAGTCAACATCCGGGTCACCAGGGAGAAGCAATCGATCCCTGTCTCAATAAGGACTGCTTCTGTGTGACACAGGTCACACACACACACAGGTAAGCCAGACCGGTCCGGCCATGGCCACAAACTCAGGCGACGGTGCTTCGGTGAGTCTGTTTACTTTATTTGCCATTTGTGTTCGTTAAATTGAGTATTAGATGTTAGCCGGATTTATTTAACAATATCTACAATTAACTTTTAATGAGGTGGCGTTCGTGCTAAACTACGTTAGTAACTAGCTAACGGTATGTGAGCATAGGTTGAGGCTAACTTACTTTCGGTTCTGAGGCAGCGAGTATGACGACTGACAGTAACTTACAGTAACTTACAGTACTAAGTTACATTAAACAGTGATAGTGTTAACTGGTGACACAGGATGTGGGGGGGGGGGGTAATTAGCGGCCAAGCGCGACCTGCCCGTGCATGCGTGCGTGTGTGTCTGTGTGTGCGTGCGTGTACGATGGTGAAACGCTTTTTTTTCTTCTTTTTTTTTCTGAAACACTGGGTGACAGCATATCGTGGTTGCGCTAAGTTAGTGATGGCAGCTGTTGACAAACGGCTACAAACAACAAACCAGTCTATACCCACCAGTCCTCCCATTAGCTGGACTACTCTCCTTGCTTTACCTGTATTTGGCCCAGCCTGCTCACCAGAAGCTGCATTCATCAGCTCCTCTTTGACTGAACGATCCCATTTCCCATATTTTCCATACTCCTTACTAAAATGAAACGTAGTTAATTTCTGAGTATTTATTCCTCGGACTGCGCTCCTTAAATAACTGTTATAGGGTGACAACCCCAGGCTATATGAAAACATTAACTAATGAGAAAAAATAGACGCGCAAATGGAAATTCTGGGACGCAGCTGGCCACAGTGGTCTATAACAGTTATTTAAGGAGCGCAGTCCGAGGAATAAATACTCAGAAATTAACTTTCATTTTAGTAAGGAGTATGGAAAAATATGGGAAATGGGATCGTTCAGTCAAAGAGGAGCTGATGAATGCAGCTTCTGGTGAGCAGGCTGGGCCAAATACAGGTAAAGCAAGGAGAGTAGTCCAGCTAATGGGAGGACTGGTGGATATAGACTGGTTTGTTGTTTGTAGCCGTTTGTCAACAGCTGCCATCACTAACTTAGCGCAACCACGATATGCTGTCACCCAGTGTTTCAGAAAAAAAAAGCGTTTCACCATCGTACACGCACACACAGACACACACGCACGCACGGGCAGGTCGCGCTTGGCCGCTAATTACCCCCCCCCCACATCCTGTGTCACCAGTTAACACTATCACTGTTTAATGTAACTTAGTACTGTAAGTTACTGTCAGTCGTCATACTCGCTGCCTCAGAACCGAAAGTAAGTTAGCCTCAACCTATGCTCACATACCGTTAGCTAGTTACTAACGTAGTTTAGCACGAACGCCACCTCATTAAAAGTTAATTGTAGATCTTGTTAAATAAATCCGGCTAACATCTAATACTCAATTTAACGAACACAAATGGCAAATAAAGTAAACAGACTCACCGAAGCACCGTCGCCTGAGTTTGTGGCCATGGCCGGACCGGTCTGGCTTACCTGTGTGTGTGTGTGTGTGACCTGTGTCACACAGAAGCAGTCCTTATTGAGACAGGGATCGATTGCTTCTCCCTGGTGACCCGGATGTTGACTCTTTTGACACTGAATTTTTGCAGTTGAATTTTTGGACACTGAATTTTTTGAGATGTTGAATTTTTGCAGTTGAATTTTTGGACACTGAATTTTTTGAGATGTTGAATTTTTGTAGTTGAATTTTTGGACACTGAATTTTTTGAGATGTTGAATTTTTTTTAGAAACTGATTTTTTTTTTCCGATTTTTTTATGTTGAATTTTTTTTACATGTCGAATTTTGAAAAACAGAATATTTTGAGACATTGATTTTCTTTACACTGAATTTATTTCAACATTTAAAAACAATCAAGAGGCAAAAAAAAATTCAGTGCTAGAAATTTGATGGTTTTTAAAATTCAAAGGCTGATTTTGATGCTAAAAAAATTCAGTCTTAGAAATACAGGGCGCTTTCACACCTGACCATTTGTTCCGAAACAGGAAGCGTTTACGTCATATATCGGTTCGTTTGGTCAGATGTGAACACAGCAATCGCGCTCGATGCGGAACAAAACAAGCGGGCCGAGATCGCTTGGGAGAGGCGGTCTCGGCTCATTTCCATCCGAGCCCTGGAGCGGTTCGTTTGTAGTGAGAACGCAACCGACACATGTATCGGAACAAATTGACTGGTTACCTGGCAACCGGAGGAGGAGGACCACGGGCAACTGCCCCAAAAACATAATGGAGCATCAGCAGCGTGTCGTCTTGGCCTTTTCATAATGTACACAAAACAGGAAAGCCAGTGGCAAAAAGAAAAGAAAGACGCAAACTCAAGCCATGAGTCCACCAGCCTTTCCAAGCTGACCCGCGGCGATCAGCACCGGGCAGAGCTCCGCAAACAACCCCTATAACTAGTCATGCTACGCTGCCCGTTTACTAGAAGAAAACAAGAGTCAAACTGTAGGGTGTGTTAGAGCAGTGGTTCTCAACCTTTTTGAGTCGTGACCCCCAATTTCACATGCACTGCTGTCCGCCACCCCCCGCCCCAACACACAAACACACACACGCCGGTGTGAACGCATGATGAATAAAGCGCAGCGCTGTCCGCGGTGTTTTTTTTTTTTTTGCCTTTTTAGTTCTTGATCCCTGCACTGAAAAAACAATTGGCTGCTGTAGTTTTGTCTCCATGGCCAATATTCCGACCTGGAGGTTTTCATCAGGGCAAAAGAACAAAACAAAGCGACGGAGTTTAAATAGATGCGGGTGGCGAGTTGATGCGGTGTCCACACACCCGGGCTGGTTTATGTGACATGCGGGGACCTGTCGGCGCAGGAGTGAGTGGAGCGTGGATGCAAGCCAATCTCCTTCAACCATGCACGGAAAAGGGGAATGACAAGAAACGTTTTTCTAATTTATTAAGAAACAATGCCCAGGTCAGCAATGCATGCCAAGAAACATGTCGTTCATTCGTCCCCTCCAGTCACATCGACTGGGGTCGGGAGGGACCCCAAGGTTGAGAATGGCTGTGTTAGAGGACAATTCATCTGACATAACTATGACACCTGAAACTGAAAACACAGCTTGACCAACACAACCTGACCACCCCTCTCCCTGTCTCTCTCTCTCTCACGGGCAGTGACACGCTCTGTCATTCATTCACGTGTCAGCACTGAGACAGCGGACAGCACGCTTGGTCACACATAGGCTAATAATAATAATAATAATAAATAATAATGTAGCCTATTAGACTACATTTGTAGCTATAGCACATTATAGGCACACTTCAAGGTCTCGCCCCAGCCATAAACCAATCAGCTTGGGCATTTTTTTAAATGAACTTCAACTAAATACTCGTCTGCCCAAATATTAATAAGAAATTGAACCTCCTCACTACTGCAAGTCAGCCCGCGGTTCATTGTTGCCATCGTTGCTGATCAGCTGATGGGGTGTTGTTAGGGCCGTTGCTACGGCGCTGTTCCACAGTGCAAAGCGCTGTACCGCTTTAGAATCATGCAATGTGAACACAAACGGCCCAGAAAAAAGAACGCAACAGTTGTATCGGTTTAGTTGCTGAATCGGAACAACTGCAGGTGTGAAAACGCCCTAATATTCAAACTCAGATGGCACAGAAAAACTTCCATATCCCTCCTCCCTGCAGTACTCCACCAACAAAAGCTGTTCTCTGCACTAAACATGATTGGACTGGAATGTGTATAGAAAAGAATATACTGTGTATATATATATATATATATATATATATATATATATATATATATATAAAATCTTTTCTTTTCTTATTCTTATTATTTATTAATCATACTCTCTTACTTGTTATTCATTATTTGTGCAATACATTTCTGTGCTTTTGTCTGCTGCTACAACCTTGTAAATTTCCCCACTGTGGGACAAATTAAGTATTATCTTATCTTATCCTGTCCTATCCAGGTCCTGACAGAGGAGGACTGGAACCTGGTGCTATACGATGCTGTGGCTGCAACCTCCCTGTGGGCGTTTCTCTACTTTTTCGTTATCATTTTGGTCGGGAAACATGTCCTCCTCAATATCATGGTGGGCATCGTGGTCAAGAGCTTCCAGACCGAGGTGAGACCACCTCTGCTCTGCAGGAGGGTGATGTTTTATCAGTTATTGAATACCACACCCAGCCGGTCTTTGAGGCACCTGCATACACCCTCATGTCAAACTCTGTTCATTTCAGCGCCTTCCAGATAAAGACAGAGCCTCCTCTCCACCCGACCAGACATTTGAGCAAGATGTAAATTCCTCAAATATTTCCCCAAATATATCCACATTTCAACCGACACCTTCACTCAACTCCACCTCATGTTGTCTCAGGGTTCCTCTACGTCTGGACCCAGGAGCCCCAGAACAACCAATGCCACCCCTCTACGGAACAACAAGGTGAGTTACTCAGAACAGTCGTTTGGGATTTTTGCATTTAATTCTAAGCAATGTTTTGCTGGAGGACCACTCCTCTGTGGTGGTTCCTGCTGATTCATGTAACTGTTCACATGCACAGACGTCTCTGAGCTGGACTGGCAGAGCGCTGAACTGGTGCAGACAACACAAAGACTGGTCCTTCTTCATGTTTTCCCCACACAACAGGTAGGTGATTGGATACTTGTTGAATCTAATGTGCCAGAACCTCAACGCTTAAACTTGCTCAACACTCTTACTTTAGATCAGGAAACCTCCCATATGTTTGTGTTTAGGTTCCGTGTCCTGTGCCAACGTCTGGTCTCCCACAAGATGTTTGACTTTGCCATCCTGTTCTTCATCCTCCTGAGTTGTGTCACCATCACCATGGAGAGGCCCGGGATAGACCCAGCAGGCACGGTGAGACACCTGACCTGTGTGTGTGCGCATCCACTCAAACACACATGAGTATATATCATAATGAATCTCCTCTTCCCTCCAGGAGCGCTGGATCCTAAAAACATCCAACTATGTCTTCACTGCCGTCTTCCTAGTGGAGATGATTTTCAAGGTGAACACCCATTTGAATGACTTTTCTGACCCCAGCTGATGTCAGATTGGTCTCGACTGGGTTTTTATCATTTTAGATTGTCTTAATTGATCTCATTTCCAGCTGATTTTCATTCATATTCTTGAAAACTTTCACACCAGGTTGTAGCACTTGGCCTGCTGTACGGGAAGGAGAGCTACTGCCACTCGGCCTGGAACACCATGGATGGCATGTTGGTGATCTTGTCCTTGGTCGGCATCATCGTCCCTCTGGCCACCCGCAGTAAAACCAACAGTCTGGGAATCTTTAAGGTGTTCCGTCTGCTGAGAGCCTTCCGCCCTCTGAGGTGCATCATCTATTTATGTTACGCGCTCAGTCTGTGTGGAGATCCAGTCTGATTTCCTGCTCTAGTGTGTGTTCAGTTGTGCATGTGTGCTTTAACAAATGTCTGTCTGTTTGTGCGTTCCAGGTTGATCAAGCGAGCCCCGAAACTGAGGCTGGCCGTGGAGGCTCTGATGGCCTCCTTCAAACCACTTGGGAACATCGCCCTCATTTGCTGCACCTTTTTCTTTTTCTACGGTGTCCTGGGAGTGCAGGTACACACACAGACACGAAGGGTCATGTGATCGCAAAAGCTGCAATTTTTTGCAGTGCGCCTGACCGACCCAGGATCTGTTGTTAAGACAGTTAAGACACGGAGATGATATCATCCAGGTCAGAGGTCAGCAGGTCAACCTACAGACCCCGGATGTTGATAACAGTTAACCTCGGACTCAGAGGGGAATAGCACTAGCGTATCATAACAAAATATTGGTGAAATGAACAAGTTTTGCAGCAGATAATGTGTTATTTAGAGGCTGCATTCCGGTGCCCTATAGACTCTCATTATATGGATAGACATGGCTCTCAGCTGGATCTGATTTCGTCGGAACGACTTGTAATGACACCAAAGTTATCTGGGTCAGTAAATAATCATATTTTATACTAGAAATAAGGTCCAGATTGTAAAAAAACAGCAATTCCCCTTTAAAATGACCTTTGTCCATTGACGATGTCATAACTGCCTCACTTTAATGCAGCTGACAAACAGTAACTGTCTCTGCTCTGTCTGTAGCTGTTCAAGGGGATGTTCTACGACTGTGTGGGGGAGGACATCAGTAACATCACCAACAAGAGTGACTGCCTGTCAGCCAGCTACCACTGGGAGAGAAAGATGTACAACTTTGACAATCTGCCTCAGGTGACGTACACAAATATACATTCAAAACAGGTCAAATGTTCCAAACCAATCGGCAGATGTGGATCCAGATGCAAATAAACAAAACCTTGATGGGTGACATATTCAGCCATGTAACACCGCATTATGTAATAATTCCGCATTATGTAATATATTTTCATGTCTTTATGTTATAACGCCGCATTTTGTAATAATCTGCCCCACTTTGTAATAAAAATCTTGAACGCAATATGTAATAAACTTTGTCGCATTTTGTAATAAGTTGTTACATTTTGCATCAGTTATTACATCAAAAAACATGCATGGAGTGCTGCATGGGTATCAATTGTCTTTTGTCCCTTGTCTCATACCAGCCCTGATGAAGGCCTGTGGCCGCAACGCGTTGGCTTGGTTTTAATTTGTTTGGCCATGCTGCAATAAAGGCTTTTTAAAATGACCTTCCTACTCTGAGTGCCTCAGTTCCCGCTACCATCAGTTATTACATATTGCGGGTGTTGCACTTTTTTATGAAAAAAAAGTAATAATTTGGTGCATTATGTAATAAACCACCAACACCCACCGATGTGTGGCACGAGTAGTCTATATGAATATCTACATGGACTGGACCATGGACTCCCAATTAGGGATGCACATTTTGAATTTCTGACCGATAACCGACGCTCATTAACCGATTATTAACCATTAAGCGATAATTAAAACGCTTGTGGGGGCGATCGCTTTTTTTTTTTTTTTGCCACATCCACTGAGCTCTGTCTCAGTAGATTGTGCTCATATGGAGGTTAGATCATCCAATACTGTTTTTATACCAAGTGCAGCCAAACACCAGGCTGAAGAGAGAGGAACAGCAGAGCTCCTCTGTGGAGCTGCAGGTGAACGGCTGGAGAGCACAGTGACATCCAATTTCTTTTTTTTTTGCGCAGCACTGTTATTACAGGTGATGCACAACTAGCCTACTGTAATGTCTGTGTAGGCTACATCTGTTGTCTGATCTTCCTTCATGGTGATTGCACAGCACATAGGCTACTGTCAGTCTAACTTTTTGCTGGAAAATATGACTGAAGGCACGTGGAAGTCTGCATGTGTTGACACGCCCCCACGAGTCCACGACATATAGCTAATTTAAAGAAAGAAAAAAAACGTTAATCGGTCAAAATTCTTGTTATCAGTTAACGGTTAATCATGTGCATCCCTACTCCTAATTGATTTGTGTAGTATGATTGTTCCTCTTGTTCCTGCCTGTGGAATTGTGTGTACCGGTATGTGTGAGTGTGGAGCCCAAGGGGCATCGTTGGTTGACGTTAAGCACAAAACCCTGCTCTCCTTGTGCTGCCAGTGAGAAAAGGAGGAGAGAAAAAAGCTTTAAAGGGACAACGAGGAGTTTTGGAAGAGCATCCCCCCCTATCCCTTTAATCCCTTTGATTAAAGGGATAGTTCAACATCTTGGCAAATTGGCCCATTGCCATAATTGCCATTATTATCTCAGCGTGGTTATTGTGCAGGTCACAACTTTTCCACGAAAGTGTTTTGGAGTTTTGTGATTTTGTATTTGATGAGTTTGATGAGGGAAACCAAGAAATTCCTTTAGCCTCCATAGTGTAGCTCTGAGCAGCCTGCTGCTCCGCTCCGCCGTTCTAAAAATAGCTAACACCGACAAATAAAGGTAACAAACCTACTGCTATGACTATAGCGATTATGGCAATGGGCCAATTTGCCAAAATGTTGAACTATCCCTTTAAGTTTTGACCATCCTACTGGCTTTAGAAATGAATTCATATTTATGATTCATGCTGGTATGCTTAAAGTCAGTGTTGCTATGATGGTCCTAATGTTTTTTTTCTAATTAAGACATCCATTTTGGTGGTTTATTACATAATGCACCAAATTATTAAATTGTCATCATAAAAAAGTGCAACACCCGCAATTTGTAATAACTGATGCAAAATGTAACAACTTATTACAAAATGTGGCAAAGTTTATTACATATTGCGTTCAAGATTTTTATTACAAAATGCGGCCATAATGACGTGAAAATGTATTACATTATTACATAATGCGGTGTTAGAAGCCATCATATGAATTTGTGAACTGCTAGATCCCCATGTTGACTAAACATTATTGGTCTGTCTGTTTTTTCCTATCCAGGCTCTGCTGACCCTGTTTGTAATGTACTCCAAGGACGGCTGGGTTGCTGTCATGTACGACGGGCTGGACGCTGTGGGGGTGGATCAACGGGTACTGTGTGTTTTTTCTGACGAAGTGGTGATGAAAGGCTGGAGAAGACATGCCTGATGCCCACGCCACATTATACTCATGATTTTCGTATGGCTTTTCCTCCTCTTCTTCTACTACTTCTTCTTCATTTAGCCCGTGACGAACCACAATAAGTGGATGGTGTTATTTTTCATCACCTTTATGGTCATGAGCTTCTTCCTCTTCGACATGTTTGTCGGTGTGATGGTGGACACCTTCCACGAGTGTCAGCAGAAGCAGAAGAAAAAGGATGAAGCAGCACAGGTGTCGGCAGACAAACCCAGTGGTGAGGAGAGAGAGAGAGAGAGAGAGTCAGTCGCTCCTGTGATGCGTTACTGACATGAAACTGTTGAGTTTAGTGCAGAGGTGACTGTGATTTGTGATTTGTGCCCATGTGTGACTGCAGAGGCCGAGGAGGAGCCGTATTACACCGACTACTCCCCGCTGCGTCGGTACATCCACTCCATTTGTAAAAGCAACGCCCTGGATCACGCCATCAGTACCATAGTCATCATCAACACCCTGGTCATGGCCCTCCAGCATTATGGCCAACCTCCGGTAATGCACACACACTTACACACACAATATGCAGGCACTGTGGCTGCAACAAACTTGAATTTTTATTACATAATTCATTGAAATTATTTTGCACTAAACCAGTTTCAAATTCAGACAGATACAAATTTAAACCTCCATTTAAATAGACCCCGAGGAGTTTGCCTTTGCTTATAAAAGAGTCTCATATTAATGTGGATGAATCTACGTTATCCACATTTATACCATGGTCTGGGTGAATACTCGATTCTGATTGGCTGCGGGGTGTCCATTAAAAAGTCATAATGGACTCCCATAAAGATGTTCCGGTCAAATTGCCTGATTACGTTCTAAATATTACTGCCCTGGCTCAAACGCTTGTTGGTAACCACGGCAACGGACACTCCATAACAACCTTTTTTCAGCGCATCATGGCACTGGAGTCTGTAAACACACAACCGGTAAGAAGTGCACTGGCCGTCTGAAAAACTTTGTGTCACGTAACATTTAAGCCGTCATCTCACCTCCGTTCACTGATCAACTATCAGGCTGTAGCAGAGTCACTGGCTGAACGCTGCGGTCACAGCGGGTCCCTCTTTTTTTTTTTATCGCCGACGAGACTTATGAAATAGTCCGCTCAGCCGCTTATTGTGAAATACGTATGATTTTAACGGTAAAAACAACATTAAAGGGATAGTTCACCCTAGAATGATATTTCGCTCATTATCTACTCACCCTCGTGTTGACTAAGGGCTGGAAGAATTATCAGAGTCCACCGTCCCTTCTCTGAGTTACAGGGGGTCTCGGCGTAGCAGTGCATTTCAATGCAACGGTTGCAAAGGGACACCGGAGCTCTTCGTAAAAAAACACACACAAAAAAACATCCAAATACCTCCATGATGCTCGTATGTAATGTCCGTCTTGTGCTGAAGCCCCAAATTGCGTAATTGTCCCGCGTGATTTGCGCCGGCGTCAGTGCGGTTACTGCGAATCACGCGAGATTTGGACGGACCAGGAAGAGGAGCTTCGAGAAGCTTCCGCTACAAACAAGCTTAAAATATAGACTTATTTAATTTTTTTCGGGACAATTACGCAATTTGGGGCTTCAGCACAAGACGGACATTACATACGAGCATCATGGAGGTATTTGGATGTTTTTTTGTGTGTGTTTTTTTACGAAGAGCTCCGGTGTCCCTTTGCAACCGTTGCATTGAAATGCACTGCTACGCCGAGACCCCCTGTAACTCAGAGAAGGGACGGTGGACTCTGATAATTCTTCCAGCCCTTAGTCAACATGAGGGTGAGTAGATAATGAGCGAAATATCATTCTAGGGTGAACTATCCCTTTAAAGTATAAGTAATTGATTTAATATTTATTTATTTCGTAAGTGACCATGGTATAAGCGGGATTTGCCCTTCAAGGTGTCCGATTATCAGAAATGAATGGACTTCGCGGAAGCTTCATGTCGGACGGTTCAAGCCTCCACGTCATCCATTAATTTCTGATAATGGACACCTCGTCTGGCATTATCCCTTACTTGTTAATGGGTCCATTTTCGATAAATATAACGTTTTGTCTTTATAGTTATTTTGTTATTATTATTAGTGATCAGCTCGTCCAGCATTTCCTAGTTTCGGTTTCCTGGACGCTGCACGGCGGGGTCATGGGAATAACGCCGCTGGATCGCCGTTTATGGCAGGAACTACGACGTTATCTGATCGCCTTCGAACCTCCGACTTTCATTCTTGATAAATTAAAACATTATTGGCAAATGTTTTCGCTTTCGTTCGTCTTTTGCCGGTCCATGAATTTCACCGTGTGCAGAGGCTCATGGGAAATGTAGTGTGGAAACACTTCGCTAACCAAAACTCCTCGTTGTCCCTTTAAACTCGGTTTAGTTTTTACTTAAGAAAGTAAAATTGAAATCTGTTGCATCAGAACTTTGAAGTCCAGTCTAAACTGTGATCTCTGGTTATCTTTCAAGATTCAAGATTCAAGATTCAAGATTCTTTATTTGTCACATGCATAGTTAAAGTTTACACTTACAACAAGCAGTGAAATGAAATCCTGACTACACCCCCCAGACTGTGCTGTCCCTCAAATAAAAACATGTTAAAAGAAGTTGTAAATATAAATAACAAACTTGAAATATAAACAAGGTTAGAAAATAATTTCATTAGTGCAGCAAGTAGGCATTTCAGTATAAAAACATCCAAGTTTAAAATGCAGATCTCAGTATAAAAACATCCAAGTTTAAAAAGCAGATCAAGTGCAAACCAAAGGGCAAAGGGAAAAGGGTTAGAGAGATAGAGAGATGCTAATGGCATGTTCTGATTCATTCTGCAAGCTGAGGAGGTTTAACTCTTGCAACGGCTCTTTGTGTGTGTTGTCAGTGGGTGGAGATGCTGGTAGAGAGGAGCTTCTACGTCTTCACCATCATCTTGGTGATGGAGATCCTGCTGAAGCTC